>NC_136414.1:183931312-184298812 GCF_051521515.1 Lactuca serriola
TAACAACCCGAAATTTCATATCACTTCTTGTAACTCAAATTGTAATCCAATTCGATCAACCAAACGCCGTTTCCAAATCCGTTTCCGGTTTCGCCATTTCATTAAGTCATTAACTTGTATTAATCTAAAATGACTTAATGGGTGTCTTAATGCCATTTGAAATCATTCTAACACCCCATAATAGTTATCGAAATAATTCTAGAATCGACCATATCGGGTTATGGCAACTTGGTCGGGTGCAACCAAAAGCCCCGCCTAACGCCGGTATCGGGTAGAATTCCGTCGTGTCCAATTCCCAAGCACTATATAAAGGACTCAAAGCTTTCATTTGAAGCTTTTGGCCATCTTTCCTTAATCACTCTCCAACCTCTCTCCTCATCCATAATCAAAGGTCCAAAAACAAATATTTAAGGCTCCAAATCAAAGAGGTAACATCCCTAACTTGTTATCTAGCCTCTTTAGCCTTCAAATTGATGTTTAATTTGAGTTTTAGGACCTAGAACATGTGTTTACGGCCAAGGATCAAGCTTGGGCCATGAACACTTAAAAATGGGGTTTTTAAGCCAATTAACCCTTCCAAATCATTGTTGGGACTTAGATATGACTTTGAGGCTTACAAATCGGGACTTGAAACACTTAAAACATGAATTTTATGGGAAAAAAGAGAGTTTACGGCCAAGGCATGTGCTTGGGCCGTAAACTCCTCAAACATGGGGAGTAAACACCTTTTTACATGTTAGATTGCTTTGAAACTTAACCAATAGCCTTGGAATAAATCATAGAACCATCTAAAATTAGTTTGGGGGCCTTAAACATATCAAAATGCCACATATAGGATTTTACGGCCTTGGCACATACTCTTAGGCCGTAAACTCATAAAAGTATGTTAGATAATGCCCTTAAATCACCCAAAGGCTTGGAAAAATTACTAGAATCACATGTGATTGCTCTAAGTGCCTCAAATCAATTTTTTCTTGGCCATAGGAGAGTTTATGGACATTATTACATTTTACATAGGGACATCGCGAGTAATCAAGCCCCGAACCAACGTCTAGTGTCCGAAACCGTCGCATTTCCGAGTCAGGTGAGTTCATACCCCTACCCGTTTTCACTGTTTTTAACTGTTTTTAGGGGGGAACACAAGCAAAGTACAAGGGTTTCTTGTACTCAAAACTTATTTTAGTGTGTGTGTTTCACATTTCATATGCTTTTAACACTGATATACACAACTGATAACCGTATGAACATGCAGATCACGTAACATATTATTTGTGAAATGGGTTTTATAAACTGTTATATTTTATATATTTCACAAATGGTTTTTCCACATTTTATCAGTTAAAAGCATGACTTTAGAACATATGAACATGAAACTTGTACACTGTTTGTCCTCGGTAACACTCCACAGAGATACGCGAGTGGAGGACTATCATATTATTACTAGTAAATTTTTTATTCCTGTATGATTGGAGACACGTCCTCGGCGAACACTCCACAGAGATACGCGAGTGGAGGACTACACCCGTAACCAGAATCTCTGGGATTTAGAGAGCGTGACTTGAGTGTATAGATCTATACGGGGCTGACTACCCCACACCTGGCTGCTAGCTACAGCCGAACCGAAATGGTTCAAGGGTGACGAAAGTCATAAGGATGTGGACTACTTATTGCCACAGGTTCAGTCTATAGTATGGTTATGGAACTCGCAATTAGGATAACAGAGATTTACTTATAGTAATAATGAATAACTTTATACATTTCACAAGATAACCAGGTTTCGGAATACATCTTTTACATTGATAACCAACATTCAGGAAAGTATGGGACTTTCCTGGGAAACCTTGTACATAACCAGGTCTAACCAGAATACATCTTTTACATCTTTTACAAATGGTAACCAACATTAAGGAAAGCATGGGGTTTTCCTGGGGAAAACATTTACATAACTAGAAAAGTGTAACAAACTGGATAACCTTACATCTTTTACAATTGGTAATATCAATCAGGAAAGTATGGGACTTTCCTGGGGATCCATTGGTACATAACCAGAACAGAATAACAAAACAGATAACCTAGATTTACATTTTCACAAAGGTAAACATGTTTTCAGTGTACAACTTTACTTTACATAAAGTGAAACAACAACCAACCTTTTTAAGAAAATGTGAGATTTTCTTGGCGTGTGTTACATTTTCAGAAACAGAAAGGAAACATGAACATTTTCACAAAACAAAAACCACTTATGAACTCACCAGCGTTATGCTGATTTTCAAACTGCTTGTGTTCTCAGGTCATTGATAGAACAGGTACCCGAAGATCCACTTAATCCAGGTTGGAGTGCGTACAAGACCCGTTCGTTTTGTTTCTATATATATACTATGTATCACAAACTGTACAACTTTACTTTTGTAACAATTGTAAAACTTTTTATATGTAATGTAATGGTTGTTCTACTTTACATACTATGTACATTGGATTTGATACTCAACTTGGAGTCAACCCCGGAAATGTTTCCGCCTTCGGTTTTCGGGGTGTAACAAAAGGTTCGACATACCACCAGCTCAGAATTTCGTAGGAAGAAACTCCCAAGACAGCCTAAGATTCATAAGGCCAGCTGCACCACACACAACATTAACCTTGGTGACAATAGTGTTTGTCTTAAGCTCTAGAGACACTACTTCTAGGGTGTCTAGTACACAAACATCTAACGGTAAGACTGACTTATTCTTATACATATCTATATATTTAAACTTTTAATATAATATTAGTATAAGGGTTGAATTTTAAACTTTTAAAATCCTAAGGTTCAATTTGGAATTAAAGTATTAGGGTGTAAGACTTTACAAATTCCAAAAGTTGAGGGCAAGTATTGAAACTATTCAAGACTTTTCATTTCATAACTTATGAGTTTAATAGTCCATTAAAATGAAGACTCTTAATTTATGTAACCTCTTATTATTTAATAACACTTTTAAAGAAGTGACTTTTGGTTATCCATAACGTGAGGACAAGTTATGGACTCCATCACTAGGCATTAAAATCAAGAATCATACTAACAAGCAACTTACACATAATTCCTATGATCTTCTAAAACTCATAAGTATAAACTTTCATATCAAACAATTTTAAGATTTATATTAACACATATAAAACTTGAAATTTGATAATAACCATTGAATATGGATTGGCATAATCATTACCACTTCAAACAAAACAGATTTTATAACTCCAAAACAGTTTAGGGTAATGATTCTAGTCCATTTCCAGCAGCAAAACTCGAAAATCTACTCACTAGGCCTTCTACTCGTGGAGTGCATGATCCTACTCGACAAGTAGGATGAATTTACTCATGGACTTGGCGAGTTCATACGAACAATGAACAGTTTTCGACTTTTTCAAGTAGTTTGCATCAAGTATACAGAAAACAAGCCTAGGCTCTGATACCACTAAAGGGTTTTGAGCATTCTAGCACTCCTATGGTGCACATGCAACCCTTGAAACCTTGGATCTTTGTTTTCTCTAATATACATGCAAATTTGATTTTCCAAGGTTTACATCCTAACTAGCATGTTATGGGGAACTTGTAATACAAAAAACAAGTAGAATAACATACCTTTTAGTAGCTTGGATTCCTTGATGACTTTGTGAGCCTAGCACCCCAAATGTGACGCCTCAAATGCTTCACATAACACCACAACACTTGGAATAACTTGAGAGAAGTTCACTATGACACAAAACCGACTTGCCTTCTTCTTCTTATATTATGTACCGATTTTGGAAGCCTATGGGGTTTTATAGTTGTGTCAAAAGTAGGGTTACTACATGTAAACCCTAATTGACATGGCTTTTCATTTCCCATGATCCATGGGTTTATAACCCCCATGGACTATCCATGGAGCACCTTATGGGTTTTAGCCCAACTCCATAAACCATGGATTATTAGCCCACTATATAAGAATGGATGATTTACATAATCAACCACATATATTTAATTAGTCTCCTTTTGATCTAAATTAATTCTTGACCAATACTAATTAAATAATATTATTAATATATTAGAACGTATAATATATTAATAAACCTTAAGTGTCCTTTTTCCCATTTTGTCTATCCATGTGTTGCAATGCCATGCAACCTAAATGGACCATGCTGAGTCGGGTCAAGTACATACCAAATATAGTTATGGACTTAGATACTATATCCAACAGTTTCCAGCTTGGGTAAGTCTAATAAGTATAGTTGCAGATATGACTTCAGGATCCGACTAGCAATCATAGCTCTTTCAAAGTCTCTCAGAACTGAGATGGTGATGATGATACATCATTTAAGATAAGTGATCATATAATCCTCTGCTCTTAAGATATCAGCCGGACAAATACATGGAACATGGTCTTACTTATTGTCCAGCATTTGTTTCTCGATCTCTGATTTGTTTGACATAGAACCAAATTGAACACATCAATTAGGTTCTGACCAGGCCCGGTACATAGGTCAAAACAAAATCATCCAGGGGCCAAGATATCGCTTCTAATCCTAGAAGGAACATATAAACTTCGACTCATATGCTTGTACTGACTACTTGTTGAATTATGCACAAAAGCACGTTTTATAACATCGAGTTACCAATGCGTTTTTGTATAATCAATGTATAACCAACTCATAGTCAACAACTCATATCTATAGGTTTGAAGATTTATATGATATTAGTGTCTCACGATCACTCGAGATAAATTCCATGAAGTGATACAAGTGAGCGTGGTTTGAGTCCAATACTCAGACCTTATGAGCACTCATGAATGTTGCAGCAACCATTGTTATGTCTAATACACCTTATATAATCTACAAACCCAATTCATGACAGTGTTAATTCAATACCTACTTCCAAAGTATGACTGACTGTGGAGAGTTTGAATAATATAATTATTCTAGAAGTCAAAACCTGCAAATTTGAAACAACAATAAACGATTAACATAAGATAGTAACACTTTACTCATAAATAAATAACAACTTTTATTTAATCATCAAATGTCAATTACATTTTACACGTTTCAAAAAACTATCTAATTATTAAAACTAATATCATCCTTTAGCCCGATGCGCCTCGCATGTTGTAAATGCTTAACCCTACTCAGTCCCTTCGTCACGGGATCTGCTAGGTTCTCATCTGATGATACCCTCTTTGCCACGAGGAGTCCTTCTATTTGATGTCTAATGAAATGGTATTTTCTGTCAATATGTCTGGATCTCCTGTGATCCCTTGGTTCCTTAGCTAAAGCAACCGCACTTTCGCTGTCACAAAAAATTTCCATTGGCTCTTTTATAGCTGGTATAACTCCAAGGTCTCCAATGAAGTTATTTAGCCATATTGCCTCCTTTGCTGCCTCGCTTTCTGCAATATACTCTAATTCGCAAGTTGAATCAGCTATCGTATCCTGCTTGGAACTTTTCCAAGTAATTGCTCCTCCATTTAGGTTAAATACCTAGCCTGACTGAGAGCGGAAATTATCCCTCTCAGTCTGAAAGCTAGCATCGTTATAGCCTACCACTATCAAGTCATCACTGCCACCAAGGGTAAGGACCCAGTCCTTTGTCCTTTGTAGATACTCTAGAATGTTCTTTACCACAGTCCAGTGAGCCTTGCTATGGTTCCCTTGATATCTATTAACCATGCTCAAAGAAAAGGCCACATCAGGATGAGTAAAAGTCATAACATACATGATTGAGCCCACAGTGGAAGCATATGGTACATAACTCATCTCGGCTATCCCAACTTTGTACTCGGACTCTGAGTCTTACTCAGTTTGGCGTTACTCTGGATCGGTAATTCTCCTTTCTTAGAATCCTGTATACTGAACCTCTTCACCACCTTATCCAAGTAAGTACTCTGACTAAGTCCAATTAGTCTCTTACTCATGTCTCTCAATATCCTTATCCCTAGGATATAAGTAGCTTCCGCAAGGTCCTTCATTGCGAAACACTTCCCAAGCCAGGACTTAACCTCCTGCAAGGTTGGGATGTCATTTCCTATGAGTAGTGTGTCATCCAAATACAACACCAAAAATCTAACTATCTTCCCACTAGCCCTAACATATACACATGACTCCTCCTTGCTCCTCGAAAAGCCAAACTCTTTGACTTTCTCATTGAAACAAAGATTCCATCTGCGAGATGCTTGTTTCAACCCATAAATGGATTTCTCAAGATTACACACCCTATTAGGGTACTTTGCATCAACAAAAATCCTCTTGATGAGGCATGTAAACATCCTCAACCAACTTTCCATTAAGGAAAGTTGTTTTGACATCCATTTGCCATATCTCATAATCATGAAATGCAGCTATGGCTAGCATAACCCTAATAGACTTAATCTTCGCTACTGGTGAGAAGGTCTCATCATAGTCAACTCTCGAAGTTTGAGTAAACCCCTTCGCAACCAGTCGCGCTTTGTAAGTGTGTACCTACCCATCCATGTCGGTCTTCTTCTTGATTATCCATTTGCACCCAATTTTCTTACGACCCGATACATTTTCAACCAAGTTCCAAACTTTATTATCATACATGGATTGAATGTCGCTGTCAATAGCCTCCTTCCATTTGGCAGACTCAGGGCCTGCCATGGTTTCCTTGTAATTATTAGGTTCATCCATATCTATCAGTTTACTTTCACTGATAAATTTATCACCTTCAGTAGTGATGTGATAACCATAATAAAAAAACAGGTGTGTTCCTAACTCTAGTGGAACGCCTCGGAGGAACAGACTCATCTATCGGCTCAACAGGAGTTTCCTCCTCAGGTTGGTCGCTAGTGTTTGAGGTTCCTTCACCACTTGACACTTGAAGCTCTTCAAGGTCAATTTGCCTCCCACTGTTTGCTTGGCTTATGAACTCTCTCTCATGAAAGACACCTCTTCTAGCTACAAAGACCACATTCTCACTAGGTCTGTATAAGAGGTAACCTAAGGATCTTTGTGGGTAGCCGATGAAAATGCACCTCTCACTTCGAGGTTCGAGCTTATCATGAGACTCACACCTCACGAAGGCCTCGCAACCCAAAATTTTGATGTGGTCCAAACTAGGAACTTTCCCAGTCCACATCTCATGAGGTGTTTTGGCAACCTTTTTAGTAGGGACTAGATTCAGGATATGGGCAGCAGTCTCTAAGGCATACCCCCAGAATGAGATTGGTAACGAAGCTCGTCTCATCATGGAACAAACCATATCCAACAAGACTCGATTGTGCCTCTCAGCCACACCATTAAGCTGTGTTGTCCTAGGAGGTGTCAATTGTGACATAATCCCACATTCCTTAAGATAGTCAAGGAACTCGATACTAAGATACTCTCCTCCCCGGTCGGATCGGAGCATCTTGATGTTCCTGCCTAGTTGATTCTCCACTTCCTGCTTAAACTCTTTAAACTTTTCAAAGGTTTCTGACATATTCTTGATTAAGTAGATATATCCATATCTACTATAATCATCAGTAAAAGTCACATAATAGCGATTAGCATCCCTTGTGGCAGTTTTGAAGGGTCCACACACATCAGGTTGGTCGCTAGTGTTTGAGGTTCCTTCACCACTTGACTCTTGAAGCTCTTCAAGGTCAATTTGCCTCCCACTGTTTCCTTGGCTTATGAACTCTCTCTCATGAAAGACTCCTCTTCTAGCTACAAAGACCACATTCTCACTAGGTCTGTAGAAGAGGTAACCTATGGATCTTTGTGGGTAGCCGATGAAAATGCACCTCTCACTTCGAGGTTCGAGCTTATCATGAGACTCACGCCTCACGAAGGCCTCGCAACCCCCAAATTTTGATGTGGTCCAAACTGGGAACTTTCCCAGTCCACATCTCATGAGGTGTTTTGGCAACCTTTTTAGTAGGGACTAGATTCAGGATATGGGCGGCAGTGTCTAAGGCATACCCCCAGAATGAGATTGGTAACGAAGCTTGTCTCATCATGGAACAAACCATATCCAACAAGATTCGATTGCACCTCTCAACCACACCATTAAGCTGGGGTGTCCTGGGAGGTGTCAATTGTGAGATAATCCCACATTCCTTAAAATAGTCAAGGAATTCGATACTAAGATACTCTCATCCCCGGTCGGATCGGAGCATCTTGATGTTCCTGCCTAGTTGATTCTCCACTTCCTGCTTAAACTCTTTAAAATTTTCAAAGGTTTCTGACATATTCTTGATTAAGTAGATATATCCATATCTACTATAATCATCAGTAAAAGTCACATAATAGCGATTAGCATCCCTTGTGGCAGTTTTGAAGGGTCCACACACATCAGTGTGTATGAGGTCCAAAAAAACCTCATGATTCTCACAAATACCAGTGAAGGGTGACTTTCTCATTTTTCCAAGTAAACAAGATTCGCAACTATCATCCAAATTTAGGTCAAATGATTCCAAAACTCCAACCTTTTGGAGTTGACCTATGCGCTTCTTGTTAACATGTCCAAGACGACAATGCCACAAGTATGCTTTGTCTAAACTATTTGAAGAATCAATACACAACACATTATTTCCTAAATTATCTACAACATTCACAGCTTCATATACACCATCACAAGGTAATGCTTTAAAGTAAAATACATCATTGTAATGAACATTAATAGCACCATTATCGTTATCAAATGAAAAATTAAACCCTTGTCTGTACAAGCCATGAAAGGAAATAATATTTCTCGCCATTTCAGACGAGTAACAACATTTATTCAAATCTAACATTAACCCATTATTAAGCAATAAAGACTAAACTCCTATCTTGGTAACAGGTGAGGCTGTTCGATTCCCCATGATTAAGTTTATCTTCCCGTGCTCTACTTTCTCACTTCTTCTTAGGCCCTGCAAATCAATACAAATGTGAATACCACAACCTGTATTAAGCTCCCAAGAGTGAGTATGCAATGAGTTATTAGAAAATATAGAGTAAATACCTGCATGGGTGGGTTTAACTTTCCCATCCTTTACATCCTACAAGTATTTAGGGCAGCTTCGCTTCCAGTGCCTCTTTTCCTGGTAGTAGGAGGAATGGAACCTTTCTTGGTTCCAATTGAAGAGGAGTCATCAAGAGACTTTCCCTTGGTACCCTTTGAAGGGGTCTTTCGCTTCTTCCCCTTTCCCTGCCCAATTGCTAGAACAGGAGCAGTAGTAGGAGTAGGAGTAACAACTGAGTTACTTTTAAGGCCACTTTCAGTGGTCCTTAAAAGTCCTTGAAACTTACTTAGTGTGACTTCCTCCTTGTTCATATGATAAGTCATACGAAACTGATCATAACTTGGAGGTAAGGAATGGAGAATGATGTCAATCACGATGTCCTCAGGGAACTCCACATTAAGCTTCAATAACCGGTCTACGAACCTTTGCATTTTCTGCAAGTGACCGGTGAGGGACTCTCCCTCCTTAATCCTAGTTTTTATCATGGAGGAAATGATTTCATACCTCTCCTGATGAGCACTTTGATGGTACCTATCCATCAGATCCTGGTGCATCTCAAAAGGGTAGAAATCTTCATAGGATTTTTGGAGTTCTGCTGCCATTGTGGCCAACATGATGCAAGACACCTTAGTGGCATCTTTCTCATGGGTAGTGTACTCAACAATCTCCTTAGGTGTAGCATTCGACTCATCGATAACCTTTAGCTCCTTATCGAGGACATACTCTTTGCCCTCATAGCGAGTAATCACTCAGATGTTCCTAATCCATTCATTGAAATTGGAACCATCCAAAGTGACTTTCCTACACAAGTTCATTAGGAAAAAGGAGCCTGTAGGGTTTGAGCCAGTATCAATGTTAGAAGACATCTGAAAGAAAGAAAGACAAGTTTTATTACATAAAGAGTCCTTAATAAGTCACCCAGATAAAATATTAAGGCTAGGACCCAACAAACTATTTATAGTTAGAAGAGGGATGTCGTAATCCAAGCTATAAAATATTTGAAGGTAGGTAAATGAAAATTTACCAATTTCCACCACAAAAATGAAATAGATTATTAAGTTTTATTGGATTTGAAATTCCTAGATCTTTTGAGATACATTGAACTTTCAATGGCATGTTTGAATCTCGATTGTGCCCTCTCAAGTTTGTGACTGGGATGCCGAGGATCACAAACAAGGTGTGAATAACCATGCAAATTTACTTGGTACCCTTAACTTTTATCACCTAATCGATGTGCCGGTTAACCACACGCGCTCCACCGATATATTATAAAATTAAGTTACCCTTTGCCACTCTTACTAGTCCTTGTAAGTGTGCCGGTTAACCACATGCACTCCACTAACGACTTGGTGAGGTACAAAGTGTAATTTCATGGGTTAGCACCTATTTCACATTTTCCTGAAGTAACTAAGATTGGGAATTATTAAAGTATAGTTACTTTATAATTTCATTTTACTTTTAATGAGCATTAAGTTCCTATCCTACCCGTCCGGCTAACGACCCTTTACCAGTCAAGGAAGCGGTGGGTGAGAGTGGACACCCATTAAACTGCCATTTTATAGGAAGTAACCTTATACCCCCCCTTATAGACCGACTTCGTGAATGAGGCCTACTAACGGTAAGACTTACTTATTCTTATACATATCCATATAATTAAACTTTTAATATAATAATAGTATAAGGGTTGAATTTTAAACTTTTAAAATCCTAAGGTTCAACTTGGAATTAAAGTATTAGGGTGTAAGACTTTACAAATTCCAAAACTTGAGGGCAAGTATTGAAACTATTCAAGACTTTTCATATCATAACTTATGAGTTTAATAGTCCATTAAAATGAAGACTCTTCATTTTATGTAACTTCTTATTCTTTAATAACACTTTTAAAGAAGTGACTTTTGGTTATCCATAACTTCAGGACAAGTTATGGACTCAATCACTAGGCATTAAAATCAAGAATCATACTAACAAGCAAGTTACATATAATTCCTATGATCTTCTAAAACTCATAAGTATAAACTTTCATATCAAACAATTTTAAGATTCATATTAACACATATAAAACTTGAAATTTGATGATAACCATTGAAATGGATTAGCATAATCATTACCACTTCAAAAAAAACGAATTTATAACTCCAAAACAGTTTAGGGTAATGATTCTAGTCCATTTCCAGCAGCAAAACTCGAAAATCTGCTCACTGGGCCTTCTACTCGTCGAGTGCATGATCCTACTCGATGAGTAGGATGAATTTACTCATGGACTCGGCGAGTTCATATGAACAATGAACAGTTTTCGACTTTTTCAAGCAGTTTGCATCAAATATACAGAAAACAAGCCTAGGCTCTGATACCACTGAAGGGTTTTGAGCATTCTAACACTCCTATTGTGCACATGCAACCCTTGAAACCTTGGATCTTCGTTTTCTCTAATATACATGCAAATTTGATTTTCCAAGATTTACATCCTAACTAGCATGTTATGGGGAACTTGTAATACAAAAAACAAGTAGAATAACATACCTTTTAGTAGCTTGGATTCCTTGATGACTTTGTGATCCTAGCACCCCAAATGTGATGTCTCAAATGCTTCACACAACACCACAACACTTGGAATAACTTGAGAGAAGTTCACTATGACACAAAACCGGCTTGCCCTTTTCTTCTTATATTATGTACCGATTTTGGAAGCCTATGGGGTCCTTTTATAGTTGTGTCACAAGTAGGGTTACCACATGTAAACCCTAATTGACATGAATTTTCATTTCCCATGATCTATGGGTTTATAACCCCCATGGACTATCCATGGAGCACCTTATGGGTTTTAGCCCAACTCCATAAACCATGGATCATTAGCCCACTATATAAGAATGGATGATTTACACAATCAACCTAATATATTTAATTAGTCTCCTTTTGATCTAAATTAATTTTTGACCAATACTAATTAAATAATATTATTAATATATTAGAACTTATAATATATTAATAAACCTTAAGTGTCCTTTTTCTCATTTTATATATCCAAGTGTTGCAATGCCATGCAACCCAAATGGACCATGCCAGGTCGGGTCAAGTACATACCAAATATAGTTATGGACTTAGACAGTATAAAAAACACACCCAATATCCAAACCATGAGGACCGAAAATCACCCAAATGGGTGATACATGAACCGAAATCTACCTTAATGGGCCATAGTTTGGCTATAAACACCCTTAGTGAACCATAGTTTAGCTGTAAACACCATCCTAGAAACATTAGGACCGAAATCCCCAAGGGATGGGGTGATTTTGGTCACACTAAAGTTTTATCATGGGGCTTGCGGTCTAGAATAGACAAAAATGGTTGACTTTAGGAGTTGAAAGCTCACCCATTTCCAAGACAATCACAGTAAACCACATAATAACCACCAAATAACAATGCCTTAACCTCCAGTTAACCAAGCACACATCATATAAATCTCCATTTCTTTTATTAAGGACGAGATCATCCCTTCCCATATCACAAATCCCATTTCACTTAGCTAGAAATTCCAAACTGTCTAAAAAACAAACCTAGAATCTCTCAAGATCAACATTCTTCAAGTATCATCTCTAAATCTTGGTAAGTATTTTCAAGATTTACTAGTGATCCTACACCTTATTATGTTGATTTCATCCTATTTACACATAATATTATGTGTTAACATCCTTAGGGTATCATAATAATCTTCAAAGATTTCATCAAACAATTCAAGTGTTTTAGGCTTGAAATCTTCACTTCATCACTTCAAATCATCTACCAAACCAAACCAAGGTGAGTTCATACCCCACAAATAATTACATGTTTATCATCCTTATGCTAAAGATAAAATATTAGTTGCGCAAGTTATGGTTTATACTAGTTTTGATATAACTATTTGTGATATACATATTGTTAAAACTGATGGGTTTTGGCCATATAAACATTCCTATGTGCACATGCAAACCCTAATGCTTGGATCTAGGTTTCTTTAATTAAACATGCATTGAATCCAAGACTTCTAATGGCTAATAGAGTATAAGAACAATACAAAATCAGAGTTAGAAGCTTACCTTGAAACACTTGTTTGATCTTCTTGTTCTTGGATCTTTAGAGTCACAAATGTCACTCCTCTAATGGCTTACAAACACCAATTTAGCAAGAGGATGATTTGAGAGAGAGGAGAGGGAAGAAATCGGCCAGGGTTTCTTTGCTTTAGCAGAGGTGCCGATTTCCCTTGCCCCAAGGGTCTATATATACTTGTAAGGCTCCTAGGGTTTCACCCTTAAACCTTAGTTGGATAGTCTTTGACTCAAAGCAATCCAAATCCTTTCCAAGATAAGCCCTTGAACGATTTGTGGCTTATCCTAAGCCCTAGAAATTGTCCAACCCTATCCATAAAGGATTTACAGCCCAAAGTGTAACTATCAAACAATTGACAGTTTATACCCTCTTATTTAATTAATCTCTTTAAGTCACCAAATTAATTCTAATTAATTTATGACTTATATTAATCAAATAATAATAATATTATTCCTTATATTATTCTCATAATATATTAATAATATTTATTCTCTCATAATAAATCATCCTGTCAAGTTGCTATGGTGAAGGCAACCCAAAAGGACCATGCACAATCGGGTCAAATACTTGCCTAATATAGTTGCAGCCTTAGACACTATTCCAACAGTCTCCCACTTGGATAAGTCTAGTAACTATATGCACAAGTACAATTCGATTTGCAATCGTAGCTCTCAAAGACGCTGTCAAAATCTGATCTAATCAATCTTGTCCTTTAAATAAGGGATCGTACAGTCCTCTGTTAGATATCATGCTGACAATTCTATGGAATAATTAGTCTAGCATTTGGTTTCTCGATCTCCGATTCATTTGACATAGAACTTAATTGAACACATCAATTCAGTTTTGACCGGGCCCGGCACATAAGTCAAATCAAATCATCGAGCGGCCAAGATATCGCTTTTACCCTCTTGGGATAAAAGTAACAGATAAGCTTCGACTTATATGCATTTACTTATTCATTACTCAACTATACACAACAATGCGTTTTATAACACCGAGTTACTGATGCGTTTTCGCATTATCAATGTACAACCAATTAACAAATAACAAACCATATATCTAGGTTTTAAGACTATATGATATTATCGTCTTGCGATCACCCTTTTATATCATATTCCATAAGGTGATTCCAGTAAGCGCGGGTTTGTTCCAATGCTCAAAACCAGTTCATAAGCACTCATGAACGTTGCAGCAACCCTTTGCTATGTCTAAAACCGTTTAGACAATCTACACACCGATTCATGACAATCTTCATTCATATCTACTTCCAACATATGAACGATTGTGGACAATTTGAATAATTCGATTATTCTTAATAAACTCAATTATTCTGGAAGTCAAAACATGCAAAAATGAAACAATAGTTAAACAATTAACACAAGATAGTAACAACACTCATAAATAATACTCCTTTATTTAATCATCAAATGTTAATTACATTACATGTTTCTACTACTATCTAATCTATGCTAATATCATCCTTCAGCCCAATACTCCTAGCATGCTGCAAGTGCTTAACCCTACTCAGTCCTTTCGTAAGTGGATCTGCTGGGTTATCTTCAGATGATATCCTCTTCACTACGAGTTGTCCTTCTTCTACACGATGTCTAATAAAGTGATATTTTTTGTCGATATGTCGAGATCTACCATGATCCCTCGGTTCCTTGGTCAAGGCAACCGCTCCTTCATTATCACAGAAAATTTCCATGGGCTCCTTTATGGCAGGTTCAACTCCAAGATCACCGATGAAGTTCTTCAACCATATTGCCTCCTTCGACGCTTCGCTCGCTGCAATGTACTCTGATTCGCACGTTGAATTAGCTACAGTTTCCTGCTTGGAACTTTTCCAAGTTACTGCTCCTCCATTTAGGGTAAAGACCCAGCCCGACTGCGAACGGTAGTTGTCCCTGTCTGTCTGAAAGCTGGCGTCACTATACCCTCGCACCTTCAAGTCATCACTCCCTCCGAGGACTAAGAACCATTCCTTCGTCCTCCGAAGGTACTTAAGGATATTCTTAACCGCAATCCAATGGGCTCTGCCAGGATTCCCTTGATATCTGCTAACCATGCTCAAAGCAAAGGCTACATCAGGGCGAGTACAAGTCATAGCATACATGATTGAGCCAACTGCGGAAGCGTATGGTACTCGGCTCATTTCTTCTATTTCAGCTTTGGTACTCGGACTTTGATTCTTACTCAACTTGGCATTACTTTATATCGGTAATTCTCCCTTCTTCGAGTTTTCCATACTAAAACGTTTTAGTACCTTCTCTAATTAAGTGTTCTGACTAAGTCCTATTATTCTCTTACTTCTTTCTCTTACTATCCTTATTCCCAAAATATAAAAAGCCTCTCCGGGGTCCTTCATAGCGAAGCACTTCCCGAGCCAGGACTTAACCTCCTGCAGAGTCGGGACGTCGTTTCCTATGAGTAATACGTCATCGACATATAGAACGAGGAAGCTTACTAGACTCCCACTGGCTTTGACATATACACACGATTCATCTTCGCTTCGTACAAATCCAAACTCTTTGACTTTCTTATCGAAGCAAAGATTCCATCTGCGAGATGCTTGCTTAAGTCCATAAACGGACTTCTCAAGCTTACACACTCTATTCGGATGCTTCGGATCCACAAACCCCTCTGGCTGAGCATGTAAACATCCTCAGCCAACTTTCCGTTAAGGAAAGCAGTCTTGACATCCATTTGCCAAATCTCATAATCATGAAATGCGTCAATAGCTAGCATCACTTTAATAGACTTTATCTTCGCAACTGGTGAGAAGGTCTCATCATAGTCAACTCTGGGAGTTTGAGTAAAGCCCTTCGCAACCAATCGCGCCTTATACGTGTGTACGTTTCCATCCACGTCGGTCTTCTTCTTGAAGATCCATTTGCACCCAATGGTCTTACGTCCGGGCACGTTATCAACCAAATTCCAAACTTGGTTATCATACATGGATTGGATCTCGCTATTCATTGCCTCTTTCCATTTTCCAGACTCCGGGCCTGCCATGGCTCCCTTATAGCTATTAGTTTCATCAAGGTTTATTAGTGTACCATCACTAATATACGTGTCCCCTTCAGTAGTAATATGAAAACCATAAAACTGGGGTTGAACTCTAACTCTTTCGGAATGTCTAAGAGGTAAGGATTCTTCAATCGGTTTAACCAGAGTTTCCTCCTCGGGTTGAGTGCCAGCGGTAGAGGTTCCTTCATCTATCGATTCTTGAATCTCTTCAAGCTCGATTTGCCTCCCACTGTCTCCTTGGCTTATGAGTTCTCGCTCTCAGAAAACTCCTCTCCTCGCAACAAAGACAACATTGTCCTTCGATCTATAGAAGAGATATCCAAAGGATTTTTGCGGGTAGCCGATGAAAATACATCGTTCACTACGAGGTTCGAGCTTTCCTTGTCCACATCTCGTGAGGTGTTTTGGCAACCTTTTTAGTAGGGACTCGGTTAAGGATATGGGCGGCAGTCTCTAAGGCATACCCCCAAAAAGAGATTGATAGTGAAGCACGACTCATAATAGAGCGAACCATGTCCAACAAGGTTCGATTACGCCTTTCTGCCACACCATTTAATTGTGGTGTCCTAGGTGGCGTCAATTGTGAAACTATTCCACACTCCTTGAGATAATCGTGGAATTCAAGACTTAGGTACTCTCCTCCTCGATCGGATCGAAGCATCTTGATTTTCATGCCCAATTGATTCTCCACTTCATTCTTGAACTCTTTGAACTTTTCAAAAGTTTCTGACTTTTGCTTGATTAAGTAGATATACCCATATCTACTATAGTCATCGGTAAAAGTCACATAGAAGCGGTTCCCATCCTTCGTGGTTGATCTAAACGGTCCACATACATCGGTATGTATTAGGTCCAATAGACCCGCACCCTTTTCACACGTACTTGTGAAGGGTGACTTAGTCATCTTTCCAAGTAAACAAGACTCGCATGTGTCATCTTCCCTAAGGTCGAATGACTCCAACACTCCATCCTTTTGGAGTTGGGCTATGCGCTTCTTGTTGACATGTCCAAGACGACAATGCCACAAGGATGCTCTATCCATACTATTGGAAGAATCCATGCATAAAACATCGTTTCCTAAGTTATCTACAATCATAACGGTTTCATAAATTCCATTAGATGGTATAGCTTCAAAATAAAAGACACCATTTAGATAAGCCAAAATAGAACCATTCTCATTATTAAAATAAAATCTAAAACGTTGTCTAAACAAACCATGAAATGAAATGATGTTTCTAGCCATTTCTGGCGAATAGCAACAATTGTTCAAATCTAAACATAAACCATTCCTAAGCACTAAAGAATACACTCCAATATTGGTCACAGGCGACGATCTTCTGTTCCCCATGATTAGATTTATCCTTCCATGCTCCACATCCCTATTTCTTCTTAGTCCCTGCACATTAGAACAAATGTGGTAACCACAACCGTTATCAAGAACCCAAGAAATATCATGAGATGAATCGTTAGATTTAATTGTGTATATACCTGCGAAAGATGGCTTGATCTTTCCTTCCTTGATGGCTTGCAGGTACTCTAGGCAGCTTCACTTCCAATGCCCTATCTTGTGGCTGTGGTGGCACTCTGCCTCCTTTGGGTTAGGGCAGGGTTTAGCAGGATCAACTTTGGTCCCACTAGAAGAGGCACCATCTCGGGATTTAACCTTGTGATGGTTCTTAGATGAAGCCTTCCTCTTCTTTCCCCTTCCTTGTCCAATAGCCAAAACAGGAGCAGCGGGTGGATTGGGAGTTGGTGCAACAGACTTGTCCTTGAAGTTGCTCTCAGCGACCCTCAAGAGACCTTGGAGCTTGCTTAGGGTGACCTATTCTTTGTTCATGTGGTAGGTCATCCTAAATTGATTGTAACTTGGAGGCAAAGAGTGAAGCACCATGTCGATCGCCAAGTCTTCCCCAAAGTCAACATTCAACTTGCGAAGACGGTCGACATACCTTTGCATCTTTTGCAGGTGCATGGTAAGAGACTCTCCATGACCCATTTTAGCGGAAATCATGTTAGTGAAAATCTCATAGCGTGCTTGTCTCGCGTTTTGGTGGTATCTCTCCAACAAGTCTTGGTGCATCTCGTACGGGTACATGTCCTGATAGGACTTTTGGAATTCGGAGTTCATAGTGGCTATCATGATGCAATGTACCTTCGTTGCATCATGCTCGTGAGTTTCAAAAGCGGTCATTTCAGCCGGAGTAGCTACTTCAGGGTTGATTTTCTCGAGCTTCTCATCGAGGACATACTCCTTGTCCTCATAGCGAGCAATAGTGCGAATGTATCTTATCCATTCGCTAAAGTTCGTCCCATCGAAAGTGACCTTTTTACAAAGGCTCATCAATATGAATGAACTAGCAGCAGCGTTGTTTGCGTTCGACATCTAAAAATAGAAAGGACAAAGATATATTAGAATATGAATCCCTAATTATCACCCAATAAGAAAATTAGGGCTAGGATCCAACAACAATATTTACATATTAGAAAAGGGATGTTGTAATCTAACATGCAAACAATTTGAAGGTAAGTGAATGACGATTCACTAATTCTCCACCACGAAACACAACTTTAAGTTTTAAATGTATTGAGAATTCCTAGGTTTGGATGAGATTCATTGAAACTTTTCAATGGCATGTTTAAATCTCGATATGCCCCTCTTGTTTGTGACTGGGATACCGAGGATCACAAAGCGGGTGTGAATTACCATGCATATTTACATGGTGCCTTCATTGTAACGATCACCTATTCAATGTGCCGGTAAACCACGCACGCTCCATCGAACTATGATAAACAATGAATCACCCTTTGCCAGCTTCGCTTAGAACCAATTAGTGTGTCGGTAAACCACACACGCTCCACTAACTTCTTAGCAAGGTGCAAAGTGTAATTTCATGGGATTGCATCAATTCACTTTTCCTAAAGTAACTAGGATTGGGAAATTTTTGAAAAACATGTAGTTACTTTGTATTTCATATTATACTTTTAATGAGAGGATGAGGTTGCCCTATCCTACCCGTTCGGCTAACGGCCCTCCACCGATCAAGCAAGCGGTGGGTGTGAGTGTACACCCATTAAGCACCATTTTATAGGTCGCAACCTTATACCCACCTTATAGACTGGCTTCGTGAATGAGGCCTACTAACGGTAAGACTAGCATTTTAATTATACACATATATATATATATATATATATATATATATATATATATATATATATATATATATATTAATCTTGTAATATTATATTAGTATAGGGTTGAATTTAAAACTTGTAAAATTCTAGGGTTTGAAATTTAAATTGTCTAAATTAAACTTTTAATCACATTTAAAACATGGAGGATCAAATAACAAATAATCTTAATTAACAATTAATTCCATAATTATCCATATTTGATTTATTTAATGATTTCTTGCTTAATAATTTACCAATTTAATCAAAATAATTAATTAATTATCACATAAGGAAATTAAATATTTTATTAATTGATAGATATCTTCAATTAGATCAAGATTATAGTCATATATATCAAAAAATCGGATTAGGGTTGATCTAATATGATAAAGGCAAGTTTCCATAAGATAAATATCAAAAAATCCCGATTTTGGCTCTTCCTGATGCTCGGACTCGCCGAGTGCCCAATTGGACTCGTCGAGTCAGGCCAACTCGCCGAGTCCGCCATGGGACTCGCCGAGTTCATGACTCAGAACAACAAAATTTGAATTTTGCAAGCAAGAAACAAACAAGTATGCATCAATTTAATAAAAAACAATCTAGGCTCTGATACCACTGATGGGTTTTGGCCATATGAACATTCCTATGTGCACATGCAAACCCTAATACTTGGATCTAGGTTTCTCTAATTAAACATGCATTGAATCCAATACTTCTAATGGCTAATAGAGTATAAGAACAATACAAAATCAGAGTTAGAAGCTTACCTTGAAACACTTGTTTGATCTTCTTGTTCTTGGAGCTTTAGAGTCACAAATGTCACTCCTCTAATGGCTTTCAAACACCAACTTAGCAAGAGGATGATTTGAGAGAGAGGAGAGGGAAGAAATCGGCCAGGGTTTCTTTGCTTTAGTAGAGGTGCCGATTTCCCTTGCCCCAAGGGTCTATATATATACTTGTAAGGCTCCTAGGGTTTCACCCTTAAACCCTAGTTGGATAATCTTTTACTCAAAGCAATCCAAATCCTTTCCAAGATAAGCCCTTGGACGATTTGTGGCTTATCCTAAGCCCTAGAAATCGTCCAACCCTATCCATAAAGGATTTACAGCCCAAAGTGTAACTATCAAACAATTGACAATTTATACCCTCTTATTAAATTAATCTCTTTAAGTCACCAAATTAATTCTAATTAATTTATGACTTATATTAATCAAATAATAATATTATTAATCCTTATATTATTCTCATAATATATTAATAATATTTATTCTCTCATGATAAATCATCCTGTCAAGTTGCTATGGTGAAGGCAACCCAAAAGGACAATGCACAATCGGGTCAAATACTTGCCTAATATAGTTGCAGCCTTAGACACTATTCCAAAAAAACAAACATAACCTATGTTATAAAATCATAAGAAAATTTATGGTTGTAAAACTACATTTGTTTTGGAAACTTTTACTAAAAGTTAGCTTTTCTAGCAAAAATGGTAACATTACAGTCCTTTACAAATTTGGTGAGTTACAACCCAAAAACATTACATTTTGATTGTCATATTTTGATACTAGATATGAATACACATACACATTTATATAAAGGATTATATGAATATTTTCAAACAAAATAAGCTAAACTATAAACACTATATTTGACGGCTACACAACCATACGATCATTTTCAAAAGATACATATAATTACTCAAAAGTGTAATGTTTAATATTACATGAAAAAGGGAGTCATAGTTCACGTAAATCTATTAATACTCTTGTGAGACGTTCCTTCACTGTACCTATGTAGCATACACCTTAAGTCTTGCATTATAACTAGAGTATCCTATAGGGAGAGCGGGACCGTTTTGTATAGATCTATACATGATTGACAACCCCACACCTCAGCTGTTCGCTACAGTTAAACTGACAAGTTAAGGGTGACAAAAGTTTACCAATTCCGACGCCTAAAGATCGTCGTTGAGGCATAACAGTCATATCAAGCATGGTTATAAGGACTTACATAGGGATTAGCAAAACTACTTGGTTTACGGGAAGCTTATAATTCATTAGTTTTATAAAACGATTTAAAACTACATACTACATTCAGTACACCATTCACTTACATCTTGGTCTGAGGGTTTAAGACTACAATTCACCTTTAAGAAAATATTGGATTTTCTGGTAACATACATTATTACTTTACAGGAAAAGATACAAAGGAATTACATACAATTACAATTCACCTTGAAGAAAATATTGGATTTTTTGGAAACATACATTATTACTTTACAAGGAAAAGATACAAAGGAATTACATACACTTACAATTCACCCTGAAGAAAATATTGGATTTTCTGGAAACATACATTATTACTTTACAAGGAAAAGATACAAAGGAATTACATACAATTACAGTTCATATTTAAGAAAATATTGAATTTTCTGGAAACATACATTATTACTTTACAAGGAAAAGATATAAAGGACTTACATACAATTACAGTTCATATTAAAGAAAATATCGGATTTTCTGGAAGTATACGAAACCATTTTTCGCAAAACAGTTACAACACCTTTTCATACAAAATTCTTATGAATTCACCAACTTTATAGTTGACACTTTTCAAAATCACTTGTATTCTCAAGAAAACAGTAGACGGATATTCAACCCTTCTTGAGGGCCGGTGTCATGATTTCATGTTTTCCACTTTTCAGTTATTTTTATTTAACTTTTGAACAAACAAAATGTTGTAAACGATGTAAACTTATATTATCAATGTATGAATGTTTGGGTTGCTATGTTTCATTACTATTCAATTGTTATGATATTGTACATGAAGTCACTCCATCGGGCCTAAACGTTTCCGCCGTTCTGGTTTGGGAGTGTGACATGTCAAGAGGATGAGGTTTCAGATCTGGACACCTCTAGGCCTCCATGTATATAAAGTTGCCGCTTTATCTAGTCTTCGCCCTCCTCCATGCCCTAAACCTCTTATTAAGCTTAGTATTAGTGTTTTAATCCCTTGATACCCAAATAAAGACCAACATTTATCGATTTCTGAAAAATGGAAAGTAAAACTGATTGATTCTTGAAAATGAATACTAAAATCCGAAAAATATAATATGTGACATTATTTTCGGCGAGGAAAAACTTGATGCTTGCTAGAGGTTTGGGTTTTACAGGGAGAGGAGTAGATGAAGGAGATGTTATTAGGCTTTCCAGCAAGAGAAATTGTTATCAGACAAGAGAAGTTAAGGAGGCGACATGAAAGAGACAGATGCCAAGATTAAAGTGTAGGTCTGTAGGGTGGTGGATTTGCACTCTAAAAGCTGTCAAAAACCATCGATCTTCACTAGAAAAGCAGATGGAAACCTTCAAAATCCATCGATCCACACTCGAATGGTCACCGGAAACCTTCATCTATCATCGATTACACTCGAATAGCCACTAAAAACCTTTTGAAACCATCGATCTTCACTAGAAAAGCCTTCGACAAGGAGTGTGTGATCTAGATTTTAAGGGCCAAGAAACATTAATTTAGTTTGATCTGAAATTAGGTTTTAAGAAACAAATCGGAAATAAAATATTATTAAATAAAAATAAGAATTAAATAAGAGCAATATAGTCTTTTTATATTTGGTAGGGACTAAACGCGCAACAAAATACATTTTAAGGACTATCTGAATTAAGAAAAAGAATTAGTGACCAAACGTGCAGATTACTCCAAACCTTAGGGACAATTCGTGTAATTTACTCTAAATACTCAAAGGCAACTCTACTCTACACTATAAATAGATAAATGACTTGGTATGCAATAGAAAGATTTGTTCTTCTATAAAAGCGGCAGTCTAAAATTCAGTTAATCATGATTAACCGCACCGGACTAAACATATATATACTTGTAATGTGTTTTTTAGTTGAATGGTTTAGTTCTCCTTCATTGTCTGGAACTTGTAATGTTTAAACTTTTTCTGTTCTTTATTTTATAGCATCTTTCTTTTCGATTAATGCATTCGCCATTCTAAAAAAATCTATTTATTATAAATGAAACAAGTCTAACAATCAGCTCATAACCTAAAAATCCGCAATGGTATTCGGATTTTTAAGACTACCCACAAGCATTCGATTTAAAACCGAATTGAAACCACTGAACAACAAACTACAAAAACCATTCATAAACCAAACCAAACGGTTTCTAAACTACAAAAATAACACTTGGAGTTATAATTCAATTTTGGCCAAAAAGAATATGAATCTACATCGCACTCAACCCTAAAATAAAGCACGGAAAGTTAGTAGGAAATGAAGGCATGAGAATTTAGAACATCTTGAAGCTTGTTTAAAAAGGGAAATCGAATACCAACAGGGGGTTATTCAATTTGTAGACCCAATAATCATGTGGCCAAACACCACCACATGTTCCTCACATGAACATTAAATAATCCAACGTGTTTGGAAAACAAATGAATTATATATAAAGTGTTTACGAAATTTTAAATTAAAACTCATAATAATTTGAACGATTAATCGAGTTATAAATCGTATTGGATTAGTTTTACTTTTAATATATCTTATGTAGTTTTATTAAGATAAAACTTTATAAAAAACATTATAATTAAAAAGAAATTATGTTCAACTATCAAAAAAATATTTTTCTAATTAATCAATGAAATTTAGATATTTTGTCTTGGTTAGAGAGAGGATGTTGATTGGTTGGGGTACAGAGTCTCTCATACGGAGCCCTAGGGGAGGCATTGAGCTGACACAGTATGATGATTTTATTTCTTTGATGTAAGATCTTCATTTCGAGCCTAGACCTTGGGATGACTTATTGACATGTATGATTCATTTATTGTCTCTCCATCTAGTGCTTTTCTTGATAATGGTATGTTGTTCACGGGTAGATGAAAGACTAGATGGAACAATTGAGTTCATATCAAGTTGAACATCTTTATTTGGAGATTGCGGTTACATAGTATACCCATAAAATATATACTTTCTTTTCGAGGGGTTATGGTGGATTTGATCATTTGTACTATCTGCTCCCTTGTTGTTGATGTTGGTTATTTTCATAACCAAAACATAAAACGCGGAAGCATAATTTTGGATGTTTAATCTCGAATCTGATTAAAAGAAAACTTAAACATGAAAGAATGATTAGATACCTTGTTCCATTGAGATTTTCGGATCTAGAGACTATGAAGAGCTTTCCAATTGATCTCAAGAGCTCTCTCTAAAATCCCCCAGCAATGAACCATACAGATTTCTTAGTGTATTTTCGTGTGTTTTGATTTGCTCCTCATCACATGTATTTATAGATGGATATAAACCCTAATGTGAGAGATGGAAGGGATCTTGAGGATCTTGAGTCAAACCGGAAACTCAACCCACATGGTAAGTAAATATTCTATAAATCGGTCCATCAACAATTTATATTCTTACCATAATAAATTGATTTCATGATAACATTACATATATATGAAGTGGTCCCATAATTATCTAACAATCTCCCACTGGACCACAAATATATAAATGTACATATAACCGTATAAGCACTTTAATGAATGTTATCATAATATTGGTACCCTTAAACAATCTCGTCCACTAATCATAATAGTATAGGATCAAAGCGGTCTTCGTTACAATTTACGTAACTAAACCTATCAATGGTCACATATACATATATAACTAACGACATAGATTAAACATGAAGTGCGGTTTTAAAATCTAAATAGATTTCCAACGAGTTCCTTTTTAACTTGAAGTGAGATCAAACTTCAAATAAGTGCAACTAATAATGGAGTCAACCGAATTCTTAATTGTGTATAGAAAAACATATTCTTAAACAAGACATAACGCACCATAAAACTCCCACTAAAACCAATATCACACCAACATGTGTAGTATGCTCATGAAAGACCTAGGGAGGTAATCCCTTTATGAGCGGATCCGCTTTCATGGAGTTTGTTCATATGTGCTATATATATTTCCATTTTGCACTATTGTGTTAACAGAAGGAAACTTGATGTCAATATGCTTTGATTTAATAGAACTTCTGTTATATAACATTGTTGATTTATTATCACAACTTTAATGGTCTTTCAATACCAATAATGTGTAGCCTCGTGACAAATTTTCGCCACCATATTCCATGCTATAAATTATGATGTCATTATGGAAGATGCTACCGAAGTCTATTCCATGAAGTGGCTCATCATGCTAAAATGTAAAAGTATCCCTATATGGATCGGTAACCATTTTGGCATCTAATAAAATCAGATTTTTAATAAAAATGATCTCCAAAACATCTGATTTTCTATAGTTGAGCATATAGCCTTCTATTATATATAGATATCTCAAAATTCATTTGGCTACTTTCTTATGATCCAAACTTGGGTTGTATAGATATCGACCCAAAACCAGAAAGATAAATTTACTCCCACTTAATATGCGATACACAATATCATTTACTGTATTTACCCCAAAACCAAAAGAGATAATAAATTGATGATAAATGTGGTACCACGCATAGGATATCCGAAGTTAAGGTTGTTGAGTTTGTGTATTCAAAATAGGATATTGAAAAATATTCTCGATCACTGATTCATAATTTGCATACTATCTCAAGATAGATTCCTCCTTAAGGGCAATGTTTTAACCTTGTTTCTCCCCCAAACTCAACATCCTCAAAGAATGTTGCTCTATTCAAAATGAATGGTCAATATCCACACAATTGAGAACTAACATAATGTCCTCATTGCATTTCTTAAAGTTAATCTCATTGAGTAAGAATCATAAGTGTGATTAATGTTAACAGGTATAATACCATAATTCAAATTTATGTTTTGAGAATATAGGTAAATCTACTTTTATGCTCATTAATCCATAAACTGTAATCAATAATTTCAATTTATGACATTTTTACAAAGTATCAACACAACATTAATATAAAGTCTTTGGACAGTAATACTAACTTGCAAGAGATATCCTTATTTTAGAGATAAACGTTGACAATAAATCATGTCAATTAACAAGCCCCTCTTTGGATTGACTTATTAATCACATGGAACCAAAAAATCGTCACATGTTTATCACCACATATATGTTTATTCGGCCAAATATCAGTCTACCTTTGGGTCGGCTAATATCCGTATTAATAAACACATAAACTATAAATTTTGATAATAATAATTGACAATATATCATGTCAACTAATAAATCTCTCTTTGGATTGACTTATTAATGACATGTAACCTAAAGAACCGTCCCATATTTATCATCAAACATGTATTTATCAAGCCAAATATTAACCTACCTTTGAGTCGATTAATATCCGCATTAATAAATACAAACCATAAAATTTAATTTCTTTGTAAATTAATTTTCACAAAAGAGGTCGCTTTGGTGATATATTGTGTCAATTAATTTATCCTTAAAATAAATAATATATCATAAATGAAATTTATCAATAACCAAAAACACGTTTATAAGTTTCCATAAACTCTATTTCATGCTTTTGTACAACTTTTTTTTAATAATTTTAAATATTTAATATCACCGTAATTTAAGTATTTACTCATAAGATTAAACTTGCAATAATTAAATATTACATACCAAAATTAACCATACAAGTTGAACATATTAAAATAGCTAGCAATTTCATACACCACAATTTTAAAAACTTATTCGTACCATAATTTCATAATTTAAATATATAAATTTATGGTAAAAAAATTGCTACTTCATTTTAAGGTTAATTCTTACACACATGTCAACTTGTGACCATTTGCTACTTAAAATGTGGAACAAAGTTACGCTGAGCATACACAATTGTATGTAGCCACAAAAATTAATAATTGAAAAAATGAACCCAAATAGCAAAGGCTGCTGCTACGTACCCTAATGTCTGCAGTTTTGCTAAAAGTTGGAAAAGACACTGATCTATAGTCAAAAGGTATAATCGAATCAAAGATATACAAAATAATAATAAACAATATATTAATCCAGATTGGGTTTTATCACTGATATCTAAGGGCCCCTCGATGATTTGGTGCTGACATCTAAAGTGCTTGGCCGAGCCCTGACTGGAGTTGATGTGTTCGATTTAGTAGTCAGATGCAGTCGTCACAAATCTATATCGGGAAACACAATCTTGAATTCTTGAGATTGACCATTATCCATGTCTCGAATTCATACTGATATCATAGAACGAAGGGATAGTTGACACTTATCTAAGGGTTGAATCTTGATTAGATCAAGAGTTCGGTAGTTGCATTTGTTTGATTAATGTCTAAGTCCATAACTATATCTGGTATGTACTTGACCCGACCCGACATGGTCCATTTGGGTTGCACTTCACCGGCACAATTTATATGGATAGTCTTTTGAGAATAGTATATTTATGATTTATATTAATATATATTAAGTTCTAATATATTAATATAGAATCATATTATATAATTAGTATTGATCAAGAATTAATTTAGAATTAATTAAGTGATCAAAATGAACTAATTAAATATGGACTCCTATATATATATATATATATATATATATATATATATATATATATGGAATTGGCCAAGTTCATTTAGGTTGGGCTAAGCTATCATGGATAGTCCATGGAGTTTTAACCCATGGACCCTATGAAATGAAAGGTCATGGGTATTAGGGTTTACATGGATGTAACCCTAATCCTCCATACTATATAAAGAGGCCTTTGGCACAAGAAATGGCACTAGTGTGTGAGGACATAAGAGTGGGCCAATTTTAGTGTGCATACATATTCTCTCAAGTTCTTCCAAGGTGTTTTGGTGATTTGTGATTCCACTTGAGGCTTCCACACTATTGGGGCTAAGCTCTTAAAGCTTGAAGACATCAAACTACATCAAAAGGTATGTCATCTAACTAGAACTTGGTAGTATATGTGCTTCATAATATGTTAGTTAGGTTGAAACCTTGGAATATTTAATATTTGCATGTATAATAGAGAAAACATAGATCCAAGGTTTATAGGGTTGCATGTACACCATAGGAGTAGTAGAATGCTCAAAACCCAACAGTGGTATCAGAGCCTAGGCTTGTTTTCTTGTTATACTTGCTTGAATTTTTGAAAAATCGAAGATTTGTGTTGTCTGGAAAGGGGACTTGACGAGTCCATGAAGGGACTCGACGAGTCCAAGAAAAAAATCATCCAACTCGTCGAGTTGGTTCGTGCACTCGACGAGTTGGACCCCCTGACTGCATATCTTCGAGTTTTAAAGTTGGAATTGGTCTGGAATCATTACCTTATGCTTTTTTGGACTTATAAAAGCTATTTTTTGATATGGTAATGATTATGGTAAACCAATTTCAGAGTTGTTATAAAAACTTTCAAGTTTTATATGGTTAATTTTATGATTCTTGAAATTGTTGATATGCATGTTCTTGAACTTATGAGCGTAGATGATCATAGGAATTATTTGTAACCTTTTTGGTAGTTTAATTCTTGATCATTATGTGTTTTAATGGAGTCCATAACTTGTCCTCAAGTTATGGATAACCAAAAGTCACAAGTCATTAAATCCATTAAAAGAACACAATGGTTACATAAAATGAAAAGTCACTCATTTTAATAAGCCATTAACTCATAAGTTATGAGAAATGAAAAGTTTTGAAAGATTACAAAACTTGCCCTCAATTTTTGGAACATGTAAAGTCATAATTAACACTTTAGTTCCAATCCCTAGAATTTTAAAAGTTAAAATTCAACCCTTATACTTTATAATATTATAAGTTTAATAATATTTATATATGTATAAGAACAAAAGTTGTCTTACCATTAGTAGGCCTCATTCACGAAGCCAGTCTATAAGGGGGTATAAGGTTACTGCCTATAAAATGCCAGTTTAATGGGTGTCCACTCTCACCCACCGCTTTCTTGACCGGTGGAGGGTCTTTAGCCGAACGGGTAGCACAAGGAATATAATTTTCCCTTCATTAAAAGTATTAATGATAAATACTAAGTAAATAAACATTTATAAATTCCCAATCTTAGTTACTTTGGAAAATGTGAATAAGGTGCTAATCTATGAAATTACACTTTGCACTTTGTTTAAGCCGTTAGTGGAGCGTGTGTGGTTAACCGGCACACTAACCTGGATTTAACAAGGTAGGCAAAGGGTAACTTAATATTTATCATAGTATCGGTGGAGCGTGTGTGGTTAACCGTCATATCGATTGAGGGGTAAATATTAAGGGTATCAAGTATATTTGCATGGTTACTTCACACCTTGTTTTGTGATCCTCGGCATCCCAGTCACAAAACCTGAAGGGCACACTCGAGATTGAAACATGCCTTTGAAAAGTTCAATGAATCTCAAAAGAATCAAGGAATTTCAAAACCAATTAAAACCTAATAATACATTTCGTTTATTTTGGTGGAAATTGGTGAATCATCATTCACCTACCTTCAAATATTTTATAGCTTGGATTACGGCATCCCTCTTCTAAGTTCTAAAATAGTTTGTTGGTTCCTAGCCTTAACATTTCATATTGGGTGTTATATTAAGGACTTAAATCAATTGTACTTGAATTTCTGAATTTCTCCCATTGTTGATGTCTGGTTAGACAACAATGATCTTCCCAAATCAAGCTTTCCTAATGAATATGACTTCCCGAGTTTGGCCCATGGAAGTCATTCTTCTCTTCCTCCTCGCCTTCAATTATTCTCCCTGACCCACAAGTTTAAGGACTTGAAAAGTTCAAGATCACTCAATCCCTACTCACAATAAAACATAAAATTCGAAGTCCAGTGTGCACTCATGTCTTAGGACTGAAGTCACACAGTGATAGGTTGAGAATGTTGAGTATCATTGTCCCAAGGAAGTTGGCTATTGACTAGGTCTTTTAGTCACTTCCCGAGTCATATAGAAAGACTACTATGTGATAGATCACGACATGACCTTAATGGATCTTTCTTATTTTCTTATTGCTGCTGAATCAGAAATGATTTGGTGCAATAGTCAAGAAAATATGGATGGAAGGTCTATTTCTCAAACTTCCATGGACATGGACAATCATGACAATGGAAGTTCAGAAAAACTTTCTCTTTCCAATGGAAAGGGATTGGCCTTGGTCAACCCAGTTGACCGTAAGGTAAAGAGAAAATCTAAGTATGGAATAGCCTGTGTACCATCCCCAAAGAGTCTATATGTTCTCAGTGTGAAGAAAAGGGGAATTGGAAGCGAAGTTGCCCAAGCTACCTGAAAGAAAGAGGAATCAAAAGTTTGACTCTGCTTCAGGTAAGTCCATTATCTAACTCTGTTAAGTTCCCAGTTGATGATTCATAATACAAAATGTGACTCGGTTGCATTTTGATATTTAGCAGGATCAAGCAAAGGGAAGGAAACTTAAAGAAAGAGTATGTTGAATTTGATCGCGAAGATGGATTTCTTTCGCTTGGTTGAAGATTGATTTCTTGAGCTACTTCTTAGGAGTTATGATAGATTGCTAGGAAACATGTAATAGCATAGTTTTCATTTCAAGTTGCATTGTAAGGAAAAGTTTTTTCCGAATTTTTAAAATAAATAAAAGTTTGTGTTACTTTATTTTTATCTTCTTACAATGGCATTCATGAAAACTTGATGTTTGTATGTTTATAGCAATATTGGAAATATGAATTTGATTCTCTCATTTGTGGTAGTGTCTAAATTTACCAAATAAGGAAAGATTCTCATCACCCAATTTTTCAGTTGGATAGAAACTTGGAGTCATACAAGTTCTACAGTATGATGAATGAGAACTTTCAACTTTGGAAAATTAAGACTAGTTCCTTGTTCACATGTATATGTGAGTCAAGTGAAGGACTAAGGGATCGAGTACACATTCTTGTGCACTGGTCAAGTCTACCGCAAAAGATCGATAAGACTATTCATCACGATTTACTAAAGTCTAGTAAATATGGTTATACTTACAGTATTAAGTATAATTCTGAAGCATTGGGAAAGTTTCAATGTATGATAGAACGAATAAGAAGAATCAAATTAGGCAGAAGGATAAAAGTTTCTCAAATCTGAAAAGATGGGAGAGTACTTTAGTATCATGTTTTAAGATCATCTTAATGATTTTGAGACCTTGTCACAATTCATCCTCTAAGTGCATTCTGATAGTTAAGAAGAGGAGTTATGAAATGTTGAAGTGGTTAAATCAAGAAGATGATTCATACTTTGTTCCAAAAACAATTCTTAGAGTTATACTTTAAGATTGTAACTTGAGTGACATGTCTTAAAGAAGGTTTAAAACACTTGTCAAATGTAAGAGTAAAAGTTTTCTACTCTTGTACATTTGAAATTAGTAAGTTGTGATGTTTTGGATAAAACAAAGACCAACTAAGACCAATTGTCTTAAGTGTCTGTCTTGATTAGAATCCACACTATCTATTGAATATTTGGAAAGAAAGTCTTATAGGTCAAGGAGACAATGGGAGTCTAAAAGATCCTGAAAGGGTTTCAAGAAGTAATCAAGAATAAAACTTGTATTTCATCACTAGCACACAACTAGAGGTTTAGAACCTATCGTGTTGACATTTTTGTTCCCATTCCAATTAAGTTGGCTATACATTTGAGTTCTACATGTTCTCAATTGTTTGCATAGCTACTTGGAAGCAATGGCAGGCCCTCTAGCTGCCAGGTGGCAAGAAGTTAAGATTGCACAAGTTCAATCCATATGAGTTAGGATTTGTCAGTAACCTAGTCTTGTGATTTTGGTTTGACTAATTCACATGGATAAGAACACATACACTATAAAATCTAACTGTCATAAGGTTTCTCTCCGATTCATGAAAATGATGGTGAGGAAATTCTTCACTAAATAGACTTTAAGTAGATAGCAATTGTGATATTTGCAGTTCTCAAAGTCGTTATTGGAGCGTTCGTGGTTAACCGGCACACTAACATGGACTTATAAGAAATGGCAAAGGTTTAAACAATTGAGACTATGATTACGGCATCCCTTTTCATAGTTCTGAAATTGTTTAGACACACCTGTGATTTATCTAAGATAAGGTGCATGATTTTGATAAAGTCTTATCAAAGGAATCTAGTATCCGAAATCTAAACTTTGGTAAGAATGTCAATAAAGTATTGACTTCTAGAGGTCCAACTGTTTTCTAGATACATGTCAAAGCTAGTGGGAGCATATGTGTTATGCTAATAATCATCATGTTAGTGGGAGCATGATAATTATGATAAGTATTGAAAGTTAGCAATGTTAATTATAGAAAACAAAAGTCTCAATTTGTGAGGTTGCAGGGGTTGAAAAAGTTGTTTTGCTATAATTAAGGGAGAGGAAATTATACTTCATTTCAATTCTAAAAAGCTTAGATTGAGTTTATAATCATTCTAAAGAGCTTATATTGAGATTTTAATCACCTTTAGTCAAGAATATATATATATATATATATATATATATATATATATATATATATATATATATATATATATGAATTTCATGTTGGATTGGTTCAACTTAAGAAAATTCTATATATTGCGTTCTCAAAATTCGATTATGATTATGGCATCCCTTTTCATAGTCAGATTTTGAGAATATGGCAAACAAAAATTATTATGGAAAAGGACTAGTCTAGAACCATGTCTTGATGTGAAACATCATGAATCGTGTCCCATTTTCACGAAAACGCATTCGGTAACTCGATGTTATAAAACGTGCCTTTGTGTATGATTCAACAAGTAGTAGAACAAGCCATATGAGTCGAAGTTTATCCATTCATTTTACCTTCGGGATAAAAGCGATATCTATGGGCCCCTCAATGATTTACCAATGACACATGTGAGTGCTTGGCCAAGCCAGGACTGATTTGATTTGTTCAATCAGTCAGTTGTCATAAATCAAAAATCGGGAAACAACAAATGGATAGAGAGAATGATTATAATCCATGTCTCGGTCCATATGATATCTTGAATGGAGGAATGTATGATCCCTTATCTAATTGACAAGTCATTGACAAAGGTCAGAGTTCTTTGACAAGGTCAGAGTTCGACAACGGCTTTAAGAGCTACGATTTCCAGTTAGGTTTTGAAGTCATACTCAATAATAGTTTTAGACTTATCCAAGTGGGAGACTGTTGGATTAATGTCAAAGTCCTTAACTATATTTGGTATGTACTTGACTGTAACGCCTGTGTTTCCGGGCTTGCCATTTGTAGCAATGTAATAGTCTAGGTTAACCTTTGTAACCCGTTTTGAAATAATAAGATTGTGTTATTTGATTATTATGTGTTTTGTGCTTAATTGCTTAATTATGTGGTTTGATTAATTAAGAATAAAAATAAGCGTCAAAATTTAAGTGTAAAATAAACTTAATATCTTTGATTAATGTTGTAGTAGTTGAAACGAGGTTTCCGAATATATATAGAACGCCCAAATCTGACTTCGTATGAGGAAGTTATGATTTATCGAAGTTTCGGCTTAGCGGTGAGCAGCCTGTTTTACTCGATTTGAGATCGAGGGGTTTTTAGCCGAAACAATCTAAATGAGAATCGAAGATCTCATTGTTAGTATCGAAGCGATAAAAAGTTAGGCGAGAACGGACGTCAAACGAAGAAGTTATGAATTTATAACGAAGTTTTTCTGTCGCGGCTTATTAAAAATAAATAATAAAAATAAATTCGAAATTAGCCGACGGAGTCTAAACGAAAGTTGTAGAGCATAGTCTCACCTTCGCGTGGATATAAAGAACGTCGAAAACGGAGTTCGTATGAAGAAGATATGAATTTCCGAAGTTTATTAAATAATTTGTATTTATTTTTAAATCAAAAATCCGGCATTATCCGAAGCCGAGTCACCGGTCTGATCCGAGGTACGCCCCGCGTACTCCGAAGAGTGTCGACATTTCGGATGACGCATGCAGTGACGATTTCTGAAATAGTACGCGAGGCTCCAGCCTCCTATAAATAGGAACCGAAGGCAGCCGAGTCTTTTGCCAATTTCTTCTCTTCTCTCTCCCATTTTGCATCGTTTTGCGTGCCAGAAATATCCCGAAGCCCCGGTATCATGCTCAAACCCCGAGGCAAGTCCCGAGATCCCGAAGATCCCGAGAAGTGTGGTTCCCGAGCCGAAGCTCTGCCCGCGAGAAGTTTGATTTTTGAAGAGATCTTTCAGATCTGCTGAGGATTACTACTTCTGCAAGTCGTAGTGCTGTCTGATCATCTTCTGATCAAGTGAGTGTATACTACCTTTCATAAACACGATAATAATACAAGTTTGGTTCGAGTGTATTAAGTATATTGTTGTTTATAAGTGTGAGTGTGTAGTTACCTTCTTCTAACACATAAATATTAAGTATTTTCTACAAAATACAAGCTATGTGTATAGTATATTGTTGTTTATATGTGCGAATGTGTATTCACTCTCTTCTATCTCATAGATATTATTTATTCTCTATGAGATATGTGCTATGTGTGTGTGTGTGCCTCATCTGTTATGTGGATTATGTGTTGATTAAAGCATGCTATACAGGTTTTTATCTATGTATAAAAATGTATATTTTTATCTACTAATATGTTGGGTAGAACATGGGTAGATAGTTGGTGTGTAATAAACAGATGAGAGGCCTCGTTGTTGTTTGATTTAGTCATCTAGCGGAGTTTAGATGACGACCACTGGCTATTCTAGACAGTCTTGTGGAAACATTAGCAGGTTCGCCACCTGTAGGTGTTAATGAACTTGGGTGTTCATTCGTTGTACTCCATCCCCCTCATGGTTGCCTTATTTGACTTATATTGCTGAGGTACCCCCGAAGCATGTGTTGTCGCCCCGATGAAATATTCTTAGACTAGGTCCCTTGTGTTAGTTGTTTTAGGGACATAAAGTGAGAATAACGGGAATGGGTAATTGGGTTATTGTTGGTTGGTGAAAATTAAATATGATTATTTATTGTGGGTTGAAAACCCTATATGCTCACCAGGCTCCCAAGCCTGACCCACTCAGTTTTATTTGTATTATAGGAAGTGGCGCAAGGGCATGAGATGGATGAACCATCAGTTGTTTTGATTGCAAGTCTGTATATGTTTATATTTGTTGAATGACTTGTAATGTTATCGTTTATGCTTATTGGTCTGTATCGGAACATGACACCCCAAGTTTTGATTATAATGAAAATACATTTCTTTTATGAAATGCTTTGGTAAAAATTGTTTTATCATGTTTTGTTTTTGGGAACAAATTCCGCAACTCTTTCAAATCAAAAAGGATTTACTCTGAAAATATTTTAAAAGCATAAATGAAAAACGGTCTTTTCTAGTCGAGATTTTGGGGATGTCACAGTTGGTATCAGAGCATTAGTTTAAGCGAACTAGGAATTTGTAGGATTTCTAGACTTAAACTTGGAATGCTAAGTGGAATTTTGAGATGTGTGTCTGTTGTGTTTTAGACACGAGCACTGGTTTATTTTAGGAAAGTTGCCTAAAATGCTTTATGTGCTAAATGTTATATGTTGCCATATTATTTGTTCGGATCTATGGTCTGTTGCCGACCGGATCTAGAAACCTTATGTGTGTAGGATTCTAAGCATATGTCTACGGTATTAGAACTAGCATGTAAACGTTTCAGTGTGATAAGGAAGATTTGAATACCTATCATGATTGAGGATCTAATTTCACCTTATTCGGTGTGTAGATCAAAATGGTGAGAACAAGAAGTGGAGTTGGAAATGCTGACGAAAACATGAATCAACCACCAGTGATTGAACAAGTACCTGTCGTAGCAGCAGCACCTGAGCCAATAACCATGGCTGGTGTGCAAATGATGATTCAGACGATGTTGGATCGTCAGATGGATGAAACTAGACGGTTGCTTCAACAGAATTGTGAAGAACTGTCAATTTGTGTGGAGGAGCCTGAATTAAATGAAGGGCACTCGGAAGGGGGAAACTTCAGTGGGTCTATTGGTCAAGCCAACCCACCGATAGTTAGGCAAGATAACCGCGATGGAAGGAATGATGGAATGGGATGCAAGTACAAGGACTTTCTAACTTGCAAACCATCGACCTTCAATGGAAAGGAGGATCTGATTGGGGTTATGGATTGGATCTCCGAAATGGAGTTAGCCTTTATGACTTGTGGCTGCAGGGGTAAGTTGCAGACTATCTATGCAGTGCGACAGTTCCGAGGTGGAGCCGTTCGTTGGTGGAACACTCTAGGGAAGACGTTGAGCCCTAATGAGCCACTGCAATTGTCATGGGCAGAGTTCTTGGTGCAGTTCAAGTGCAAGTTCTGCTCGGCTCAAAATTTGTTGGAGTTGGAGAACAAGTTCCTGACATTGACGAAAGGCAGCATGTCAGTTGATGACTACACCAATAGCTTCACCGATAAAATGGAGTTTGCCTTGCGCATCGTTCCAGACGAGTTGACAAAGATGGACCAGTATGCGAAGGGACTCCCATGGGAGTACGAGGTGCCAGTACGTCAAGCACTTACTCTAGAGGCAGCTATCTGGGCTGCCAAGTCTGTTGAGAACATGATAAAGGGAAGAACCACCGACAAGGTTGAGGTTGGTGAGAAAAGAAAGTTTGAGGGAACATCTGGTTCCAGTAAGAAGAGCAAATTTTCGAAATCTGATTCGAAAAAGTTTGGAGGAAAAGGAGGCGAAGCGAAGTGGTGTGATAAGTGTAAGAAAAAGCACTTTGGGAAATGTAGCGAGGATGTGACCTGCTACAAGTGTGGGAAGGTTGGACATTTTGCCAATGAATGTCCGAACAACAAAAGGATGTGTTTTGGTTGCAACGAAGAGGGGCATATTTTGAAAGACTGTCCGAAGAAGGAGGAGGCAGCTAGGCCCAACATTCCACCAAAGCCGAAGGCGAGAGCCTTCCAGATGACACTTGAGGCTGCTAAAGATGAAGCTGATGTCGCTTCAGGTACCTTTCTCGTAAATGAATTACCTGCTCAAATTTTGTTTGATTCTGGAGCCAACTACTCCTTTATTTCGCATGAGTTTGGTAGAAAGCTAGCTTTTCCTGTTGATAGACTAGATGATGCTTTGTTAGTCGAAGTAGCTAGTGGCAAGTTTGTACCTGTTAGCCATCGTATGAAAAACATTTTAATCGACCTTAATGGGAATAAGTTTCTCGAGAAATTATTGCCCATCGATCTAAATGGTTTCGACATCGTGTTGGGAATGGATTGGCTTAGCGCCAATGATGCCGAAATTTTATGCAAGAAGAAGATAGTTAAAGTAAACCCTCCTGGTAAAGATTCGTTTTTGGTGTATGGGGACAAACGCAGAGTAAATTCTGGAATCATTTCTCTAATGAAAGCCAGAAAGTGTTTGACCAAGGGATGTACATCATATTTAGCATTCGTGATTGATGCTAAGAAGGAAAAGAAGGTGATGCAGAGTATTCCAGTGGTGTGTGATTATCCGGAAGTATTTCCCGAAGATCTTCCTGGATTGCCACCTGATAGACAAGTAGAGTTCAGAATAGACTTGTTACCAGGAACCACGCCAATAGCAAAAGCACCTTATCGATTAGCACCGACGGAGATGAAGGAGCTGATGATGCAAATTCAGGAGTTATTGGACAAAGGTTTTATTAGACCTAGTTCATCGCCCTGGGGAGCTCCGGTGTTGTTCGTGAAGAAGAAAGATGGAAGTATGAGAATATGCATCGATTACAGAGAGCTGAACAAGGCAACAATAAAGAATAGATATCCGTTGCCGAGGATTTATGACCTGTTTGATCAATTGCAAGGTTCGAACTATTTCTCGAAGATCGATCTAAGGTCAGGATATCATCAGCTGAAAGTAAGAGAGCAAGATATCGAGAAAACTGCATTCAGAACTAGATATGGACACTACGAGTTCTTGGTTATGTCGTTTGGACTAACCAATGCTCCAGCAGCGTTCATGGATTTGATGAATAGGGTTTGTAACCCGTTCCTTGATAAATCTGTGATAGTGTTCATAGACGACATTTTGATTTACTCGAAAAGCCAGGAGGAGCATGGCAGACACTTGCGAGAAGTGTTAGAAATCTTGAAGAAGGAGAAGCTGTATGCAAAGTTTTCCAAATGTGATTTTTGGATTCGTGAAGTCCAATTCTTGGGTCACATGGTCAACCAAGAAGGGATAATGGTTGATCCGGCAAAGATTGAAGTTGTGACAAAGTGGGAGAAACCGAAGAGTCCCACGGAGATCCGAAGCTTTTTGGGATTAGCTGGATATTACCGAAGGTTTATCCAAGGATTTTCTTCAATTGCTACTCCATTGACAGCTTTGACCCACAAAGGAGTTGTTTATGCTTGGAATGATAAGCATAAAGAAGCATTCGAGAAGTTAAAGAAGAAGCTATGCGAGGCACCGATACTTTCTCTACCCGATGGAGTTGAAGACTTCGCCGTTTGTAGCGATGCGTCTGGGGTTGGATTGGGTTGTGTGTTGACCCAAAGAGAAAAGGTGATAGCATATGCATCTCGACAGCTGAAAGAGCATGAAAAGAATTACCCGACTCATGATTTGGAGTTGGCAGCGGTAGTTTTCGCTCTAAAAATATAGAGGCATTACCTCTATGGCACAAAGTGCAAACTTTTCACTGATCATAAGAGTCTCCAATATCTCTTTAATCAGAAAGAATTGAATATGAGGCAACGACGCTGGCTAGAATTACTTAAAGACTACGACTGTGAGATACTTTACCACCCCGGTAAAGCTAATGTTGTTGCTGATGCTCTCAGTCGGAAGGTCAATCTTGAAAGGAAAAGGCCAAGAGCGTTGAGAATTGAAGTTGTCTCGACCATTGTGGAAAGTATAAAGAAGGCTCAAGAGGAAGCTTCTGAGAAAAATGACCGAAAGGAGGAACGTTTGGGTAAAACGTTGGTGTTTGGTACAAACGGTCATGGACTGAAGGTATTCCAAAATTGTATTTGGGTACCTAATTCAGGAGGAATTAGGGATCTTCTGATGGAAGAAGCTCACAAAACCATGTACTCAATTCATCCTGGTAGCACTAAAAAGTATAGGGACCTGAAACCCTACTACTGGTGGTCGACGATGAAGCTTGATGTTGCAAAGTATGTGACCGAGTGTGTGACTTGTGCGACAGTCAAGACACAACATCAGAAACCTTACGGGAGTTTAGAACCATTACCTGTGCCTATGGGTAAGTGGGAAGACATTGCTATGGACTTTGTCACTAAACTGCCCGGAACAAAGAATGGTCACGACATGATTTGGGTGGTCGTTGATCGATTCACTAAGAGTGCGCATTTCATAGCGGCCAAGGAGAAGTGGTCTATGGAGAAGCTTGCGAATTCTTATGTGAAGGAAATTGTGAGGCTTCACGGTGTTCCGTTAACGATTGTATCGGATCGTGATAGCCGTTTCACCTCAAGGTTTTGGAAAAGTCTACAAGAGGAAATGGGTACCAAGTTATGTTTAAGCACAGCTTACCATCCGCAGACTGATGGTCAGAGTGAAAGAACAATACAAACACTTGAAGATATGCTGAGAGCATGTACCTTGGAATTCCTAGGTAATTGGGATGAACAATTACCTTTGGTAGAATTTTCCTATAATAATAGTTTTTACTCGAGCATTAAGATGGCACCTTATCAAGCTTTGTATGGACAGAAGTTTCGTACGCCGTCTTGTTGGCTTGAGGCTAGGGAAAAGCAGTTTATGGGACCGGAGATGGTTCATCAAACTGCTGAAAAGTTGAAAATAATTAGGGAAAAAATGTTAGCAGCTCAAGATCGTCAAAAGAGCTATGCTGACAAAAAGCGAAGACCGATGACTTTTGAGATTGGAGATTCAGTTTTGCTTAAAGTCTCGCCGTGGAAGGGACTTATAAGATTTGGTAAAAGGGGAAAGTTGAGTCCAAGGTTTATTGGACCGTTTAAAGTTCTTCAGAGGATTGGGAACCAAGCTTACAAGCTCGAATTACCCGAAGAACTGAATGGGATTCACAACACTTTTCATGTGTGTTATTTGAGGAAGTTCACGGGAGAAGTTCCTGATATAATTCCAATTTTTGAATTGAGAATTGATGAGAACAAAAGGTTGATTGAAGAACCATAGGCAATTGTTGACCGAAAGACTAAGAAGTTGCGACGCAAAATGGTTGGGTTAGTGCTTGTCCGATGGAAACTCACGAATGGGCCGAATCTCACCTGGGAGACGGAGAGTGACATGTTGAGTCGCTATCCGCATTTGTTTGTTGATGTGTGATTCCGGGGACGGAATCATTCTAAGGTGGAGAGAATTGTAACGCCTGTGTTTCCGGGCTTTCCATTAGTAGCAATGTAATAGTCTAGGTTAACCTTTGTAACCCGTTTTGAAATAATAAGATTGTGTTATTTGATTATTATGTGTTTTGTGCTTAATTGCTTAATTATGTGGTTTGATTAATTAAGAATAAAAATAAGCGTCAAAATTTAAGTGTAAAATAAACTTAATATCTTTGATTAATGTTGTAGTAGTTGAAACGAGGTTTCCGAATATATATAGAACGCCCAAATCTGACTTCGTATGAGGAAGTTATGATTTATCGAAGTTTCGGCTTAACGGTGAGCAGCCTGTTTTACTCGATTTGAGATCGAGGGGTTTTTAGCCGAAACAATCTAAATGAGAATCGAAGATCTCATTGTTAGTATCGAAGCGATAAAAAGTTAGGCGAGAACGGACGTCAAACGAAGAAGTTATGAATTTATAACGAAGTTTTTCTGTCGCGGCCTATTAACAATAAATAATAAAAATAAATTCGAAATTAGCCGACGGAGTCTAAACGAAAGTTGTAGACCGTAGTCTCACCTTCGCGTGAATATAAAGAACGTCGAAAACGGAGTTCGTATGAAGAAGATATGAATTTCCGAAGTTTATTAAATAATTTGTACTTATTTTTAAATCAAAAATCCGGCATTATCCGAAGCCGAGTCACCGGTCCGATCCGACGTACGCCCCGCGTACGCGAGTACCCCTCGCGTACTCCGAAGAGTGTCGACATTTCGGATGACGCATGCAGTGACGATTTCAAAAGCAGTACGCGTTGCGTACTGCAGTACGCCCCGCGTACTCCGAGGCTCCAGCCTCCTATAAATAGGAACCGAAGGCAGCCGAGTCTTTTGCCAATTTCTTCTCTTCTCTCTCACGTTTTGCATCGTTTTGCGTGCCAAAAATATCCCGAAGCCTCGGTATCATACTCAAGCCCCGAGGCAAGTCCCGAGATCCCGAAGATCCCGAGAAGTGCGGTTCCCGAGCCAAAGCTCTGCCCGCGAGAAGTTCGATTTTTGAAGAGATCTTTCAGATCTGCTGAGGATTACTACTTCTGCAAGTCGTGGTGCTGTCCGATCATCTTCTGATCAAGTGAGTGTATACTACCTTTCATAAACACGATAATAATACAAGTTTGGTTCGAGTGTATTAAGTATATTGTTGTTTATAAGTGTGAGTGTGTAGTTACCTTCTTCTAACACATAAATATTAAGTATTTTCTACAAAATACGTGCTATGTGTATAGTATATTGTTGTTTATATGTGTGAATGTGTATTCACTCTTTTCTATCTCATAGATATGATTTATTCTCTATGAGATATGTGCTATGTGTGTGTGTGCCTCATCTGTTATGTGGATTATGTGTTGATTAAAGCATGCTATACAGGTTTTTATCTATGTATAAAAATGTATATTTTTATCTACTAATATGTTGGGTAGAACATGGGTAGATAGTTGGTGTGTAATAAACAGATGAGAGGCCTCGTTGTTGTTTGATTTAGTCATCTAGCGGAGTTTAGATGACGACCACTGGCTATTCTAGACAGTCTTGTGGAAACATTAGCAGGTTCGCCACCTGTAGGTGTTAATGAACTTGGGTGTTCATTCGCTGTACTCCATCCCCCTCATGGTTGCCTTATTTGAGTTATATTGCTGAGGTACCCCCGAAGCATGTATTGTCGCCCCGATGAAATATTCTTAGACTAGGTCCCTTGTGTTAGTTGTTTTAGGGACATAAAGTGAGAATAACGGGAATGGGTAATTGGGTTATTGTTGGTTGGTGAAAATTAAATATGATTATTTATTGTGGGTTGAAAACCCTATATGCTCACCAGGCTCCCAAGCCTGACCCACTCAGTTTTATTTGTATTACAGGAAGTGGCGCAAGGGCATGAGATGTATGAACCATCAGTTGTTTTGATTGCAAGTCTGTATATGTTTATATTTGTTGAATGACTTGTAATGTTATCGTTTATGCTTATTGGTCTGTATCGGAACATGACACCCCGAGTTTTGATTATAATGAAAATACATTCCTTTTATGAAATGCTTTGGTAAACATTGTTTTATCATGTTTTGTTTTTGGGAACAAATTCCGCAACTCTTTCAAATCAAAAAGGATTTACTCTGAAAATATTTTAAAAGCATAAATGAAAAACGGTCTATTCTGGTCGAGATTTTGGGGATGTCACATTGACCCGACCCGGCATGGTCCATTTGGGTTACACTTCACCGACACAATTTATATGGATAGTCTTTTGAGAATAGTATATTTATGATTTATATTAATATATTATAAGTTCTAATATATTAATATGGAATCATATTATTTAATTAGTGTTGATCAAGAATTAACTTAGAATTAATTAAGTGATCAAAAGGAACTAATTAAATACGGACTCTTATATATATATATATATATATATATATATATATATATATATATATATATATATATATATGGAATGGGCCAAGTTCATTTAGGTTGGGCTAAGCTATCATGGATAGTCCATGGAGTTTTAACCCATGGACCCTATGAAATGAAAGGTAATGGGTATTAGGGTTTACATGGATGTAACCCTAATCCTCCATACTATATAAAGAGGCCTTTGGCACAAGAAATGGCACTAGTGTGTGAGGACATAAGAGTGGGCCGATTTTAGTGTGCATGCATATTCTCTCAAGTTCTTCCAAGGTGTTTTGGTGATTTGTGATTCCATTTGAGGCTTCCACACTATTGGGACTAAGCTCTTAAAGCTTGAAGACATTAAGCTACATCAAAAGGTATGTCATCTAACTTGAATTTTGTAGTATAGGTGCTTCATCATATGTTAGTTAGAATGAAACCTTAGAATCACTACTAGTAAAACAGTCTTTTACGACGCTCATTGCGCGTCGTAAAAGGCTCAGACGACTCGCAAATGCGCGTCAAGGAAGGCCCTGTCATAAAGAGAGACGAGGCACTTTTACGACGCTCATTTACGACGCGCGTTTATGACACGCAATGCATATCAAGGAAGGTCCTGTCATAAAGGAAGACGACACGCGTTCGCGTGTCGTAACCTTACGACGCGCGTGTTAATGACACGCAATGCGTATCAAGAAAGCCCCTGTCAAGAAAGGCCATGTCATAAATGAAGATGACACACATTTTTGCGTATCGTAAATTTAAATGTTTAAAAAAATAAATTTATATATTTATTAATTTTTAAATTAAATTTGCATTTAATTTCTCATAATAGAAATAAAACACCATATACAAAAAATACAATCCATTGCACAAAAATTAATGTCATACAAGATACAAAATAAAATACAATAAATAAGTAAGATAATTCATTGCATAAAATGTCAAATACAAATATGTCATACAAGATACAAAATAAAATACAATAAATAAGTAAGATAATTCATTGCATAAAATGTCAAATACAAATAATCATCGGTAAGTATATAACCTAATACTACATTGCTATTAAGGGACATCATCATAACTCACTGAAGGTCTTGGAACAATGTTCTCATCATTAACTCTTACACCAACCTTGCTTTAGTAGATGACTTTCACACAATCAATATTGAAATAGATGCTGCCCGAACTTTCCGAGTTCAAACTTCCACTGTTTGCTTCATCTCTGCTAACGTCTTTCTGCTTCAAGAACACAAAAGAAAATGAAACCATGAAAATATCACATGAAATTTAATACCTTCATAAAATGATATTAGGATTAAGGGAGTTGAAGGTACTTGTATTCTTCGAGGAAACAACTATCATCAAGATCATCTTCTAAATCTTTGAGTTCTTCTGTCTTGTTATCGATCCGAGATTTGGTTTTAGGTTAGGAATCTTCGTCTTCTGCAGGAGTGAAGGGATCGCGTTTGAAGGTAGAGGGTTTGGGAGGTAAGTTCCTGAGTTTTCTTTGAATATCATCCCATTGAGTTGATACTCCTTCAACATCTTTGTAGACAAAGTGAAGATCAACTTTATCACTTGGCTCCCAAGATCTCTACATGCATAAGGAATAATGGGTATTAAGACTTAAGAGATTACATAATAAAAGTTATAGAATCTGAATTACAATATAGATCATACCTTCATATATCTTTCCTGCCCATCAAAAGCCATTTGTAGTTTCAGCTGACTTCTGGTAGAAGCTAGGATTTAAAAAAAGCAATTAAGTTAGCTTTATCAAATTTAATACATGAATTTGGTATCTTTTTAAGGAAATTGATAAAATAGTAAGAACATGTGTCTCCAAAGAGCCAAAACCTCCTTCAGAATCAAGAATGTTGATTAGCACTTCCAATCCTCCCATGATTGACTCAATGAGCGACTCAACATATAAAACTGCATCTCGACCAATTCAAGTTAATTGCATCAACCAATCAATATTCAGTAAATTTCCCTTCAAAAGTTAAAATAAAATTTACATATAAAATTTAGAGTAAGTTACAATTTAGAGTGGTGTCCAGGTCAAGAGCATGATATTAACTGCATTGTCAACTGTCATTCCAGGTATAACCTTCATCAACACTTGCACAACATATTCCCTCTTGTTGTAGTTGTCATTGTGTAGCATCACTCTATATGGTGGTGCCATTTTCCTTGATTTCCTAAAAAAACAAAAAAAAAAAAGGTAAATCAACCTAATCTTTTACTATATGCATTTCAAACTTCATTAAAAGTGATACAACACCTCAAGTCAAACTCATACTCTCTTCCAGGAGTTGTTTTCTCTATTACTGGCTTATCTAACACCCCAGCACCCTTTTCCAGCCTTGGAGGCGCCATTGTCATAAATGTGATCCATTTTGTGCTTTGTTTATGAAGCAGGTATTTGTCCCCTGTGTATGGTAGAGTAATCCGCTTATGACAATTATTTCTTAGAGCAAAGTAACAATTTTGATAACAAATAGAAATGTTCAGATGTTTGTGAAGTAAAAAAGAATGATTCTTGGTTAAGATTCAACATGCTAGGTGTATTCAGTAAAAACTGGACGCGGACCGCTGAAGATGACGGGTAGGATAAACCATACCCTCTCACAGCTGTAAAAACATTGTGTAAATATTTAAACCCGAGCCTCAAGGGTAAAAAGGTAATTAAACATTTTATACCCTCACCTACAATGTATTTGTGGGATCATTTGCATTCTACACGTGTTGACAAGTCAAACTTGTTAATTAATATTATATATATATATATAGAAAAAACAATAATTTATGAAGTAATATCTGCCCCCACCTCTTCACAGAAGCTCTCTCTTTGCATCATAAAAGTCACATGGCCTACCATAATATGGTCTTTTGCACCCATCCTAACTAAGATACGATCAACGGGGAGACATATTAAAGATTTGCGCAGGCACATCTGCCCCCACCTGGAACATCCATCCATAACTAACTGTATGAATATTGAAAATAATACCTAATTGTATGAACATCCATCCATAACTAACTGGAGATCCTATTTCAATATCAATTGCAAGAATAGAACAATCTGGAGAACCAGTGAGGATCACTGATGACAAAAACACACATTCAAAATCAAGTTTAAAGAAACAGCAACTATGTTGCTACTGAGGGTAAAAAGTAAATTACATGGTTCAAGAGTATATAAAGTATAAACAATGTTGGTTCATTACCAAGTCCTTCATTGATAAATCTAACAGCTCTAAAAGATTCACTGTGTGCACGAACTTTCAACACCCTGAAATGATAGTTTTTAGAGAAATCACATTATAAGAACGGTTTTTAATGACGAAATTACCCCTAAAAAATGTTATCTAACAAAATGAGAGTCAACTACCTCATGGTGAGCGGATTCTTCAAGTGTATCTTTCCTGAAAGATGAAAGCCTGGAAGAAGCTGCAACAGCAGTAGTTGCAGCTGCAAGCACATCATGGGCTTCCTTGTGCCTTCTCTCTTTTCTCCCCTGTTTCTTGACTTCTCTAAGCTCATAAAGATATTGGCTCATCAACACAACATCCCGGTTTCATTTTCTTAGTGTCTCAATCTCTTCTAGAAGAACCTTGATCACCTTTGAAATCAAATCATCTAAAACAATAAATAAAAAAACATCACAAAGTAAAACATCCCACCTTCTTATTTTGATACTTAGTAAGTTGCAATGATTAAATTTTCAAACTTACATGGTATCAAGGATGTCATTCATAGGATTTAAACAATCATGGTTCCCAAGATTGGAATTCACCCTGGTATCACACTTAGATTTTATAGCCTCAGTTTGACCACTGTCAGAATTATTGACCAATAGATCAGAAGCAGGACAAGATTCTGCTGATATCTGCAAGAAAAAAAAAGTTAAAGATATTGTTAGATTCTCAAAGCCACCAATCTATAATCATCAATATACAATCACAAAGTTGATTATGTGACAACCTTTTCCATAAAATCAGGAGAAGACTGCCCCTGCTTATCTACAATGAAAGATTTATAATTTAGCTACCCTTAAAATCCTTTCCCTTCTCCACTTTTTCCTCTTTTTTCCTAGAATCCACACTCTCTTTCCCATTATGCCCCTGCTTATCTACAATGAAAGATTTATTATTTGCAACAACAAACTCCTGTTTCTTTTGATGATTCCAACGGCTAACACTCCCCGTATTCCAATTCCCAATATGACTTCTGTTATTCCAACCTTTATTACCCTTATTAACACTATTATAGCTTCCTCTTTTATTAATATTCCCTCCATTCCAATTACTACCTTTGCTTCCAGAAACATTGGGATGAATATCACCTGTACCGTACCCCTTCACAGTAGCAGTCCCTGCATTTCCAGCTTTTTTTGTGACCATAGTGAACCCTTCACCATGTTTATCAATCACATCCTGAATATCACTCTTGACAACCTACCATTATTCCAGCAGTAACAACTATGGCTGGATAATTCTAAGCTTTTACCTATTCAAAATAGACACCCATCAGTAATTAACTTCAACATTTTCATTTGATGATCTGTCAGATGGATTTATGTCAGTTAAACTGAAACAAGATACATTGGCACTCACATTGTCAACTGGTGAATATGATTTCATGTAAAAGTAGAACTCTTCTTTCTGAGGATCACCCCATTCCTGCAATAGAGCAAGTCATTCACATTTAGAAAGAAACATACTAATATTATCATAGCATCCTGCTTTGAGTTTCCAAAACAAAAAATATTATATATAAATCACCTCCCATTCTGCAGTTGTAAGAGGAATAGTTGGACCAAGCATTGTAGTCACAACATCTACAAATGGTACTCCAGCTACAGTAGCCTTAAATAAATCAGGTCTCATGCTCACAACAGCACCAATAAGCAACCCCCCTGCACTTCTTCCATTAATGGACAGCTTTTCTTTTGTACAATATTTCTTTTGGTCTGAGAAGTTTGAGTTTCACCTATGTCGTTGGGTGATTGAAGGCGACGAGGCTGCATTTTCTTCTTAGAGAGAGGGAGGGCAAGAAAGTAAACACAAACCTCACAGATTAGAGAGGTTATCGAAACTAGTAAGGGGAACACCAATGAAAAATCCAACAGATTATTGAGAGAAAAACTGATTTTTGTTTGTTTAAAAGCTAGCGAAGTATCAAGAAATTTCCAATCCATGAGAATTCAGAAAGCAGATAGATAGGTACCTGATTTTACTAGAAGCGCAACTGGACCAGGGTTTGTAAATTTAAGGAGTCGTTGTAGATGGAGTAGGGTAGAGGTGAAGAGGAGTTCAGTTACAAATTTTATGTTGAGATTATTGTGTCTAAATTTCACCATAAAGAGACGATCGAGAGAGAATGGTCTTCGATTTTTGGAAGGAAGCGAGGCTGTTACAGAGAGGGGGGATCAGACTCACATGGAGATCTAAGGAGAGAGTGAGCGGTCTTCGATCCGATCGAGAGAGAATCATCTCCATAAAGATACGATCGAGGACAATCATCTTGAGAGGGGAAATTATTTGGGAAGAACTTGAAGCATTTGAAACCCTAGACCTTGATTCGATGTAACTTGACAGTGGACATTGTAGATTGATAGATTGAAGACCTGGAGCGATCCCTTGTGAAGAAAGCTGCGCGATTATAGAGAGTCCTTGTTGACCGGATCCAAAAATTCCGTCAATGGCTCTATCGGGTTTGGTTAAATCCCCACTTTGGAATGTGCTACATCTGGTTCATGAACTTGCCAAGTCAATTAGGGTTTTTTTTAATGAAAAATGAAAGGGGTTAATGGATCAGGATGATGTTGTACCTGAGAAAACAAAGAAAAAGAAGGAGACCTTGCAGATCAATTACGATTCACCTTTGAGGTTTATAGAGAGACGGGAGGTAGAGAATGAAGGGAGATCTAGAGGAGAGAGTATCAGAGAGGGGAGAGTGGATTGCAAGGATGAAAAATAGATAGAAGATAGAAAAAACATGGCAGGTTTTCAAAATTTTGGGGATTTCGTTTCCCCCTTCATTAACTAAAAGCGTGTTTCATTAAAATTATAAAGCGACATGTACAGACGACGTGTGTTTAAGATAAAGCGCCCTCCGTGTTTCTAATTTTTTTTCTTGAGACACTAAATTAAGGGCACGCAATAATGCGTGACGTAAATCCTTAAATTTTTTGGAGAGATAACACTATTTTAAGGGCACGTCCTATTGTGTATCGTTAATCAGCACGTGTCGTAAAAAGCACGTCATTACAGGTCTATTTTCTAGTAGTGAATATTTAATATTTGCATGTATAATAGAGAAAACATAGATCCAAGTTTTATAGGGTTGCATGTACACCATAGGAGTGTTAGAATACTCAAAACCTAACAGCATTGGATGGCTAACTCTCTGCTGATTATTGGAGAAGTATTGGTCCTCATATAGTTGATGACTTGTCTAAGTGGGAGATTGTTGGAATGGTGTCCAAGGTCATTAACTATTGGTAATATTTCTAATAATAGCAGGGTCCTTTTGGGTTGCCCTCAAGACCTAAATTGAGTAGAATAAATAAAAGAGAAATTAGTTTATTAATTATTATTGTTAATAATTAATTAGAAACTAATTGGAAATATATTTTGGGAATTAATTAACAATTTAATTGATTAAAGGGTTGAATGTTCATTAATTGATAGTTGGTTAATCAGGAATGTTCCAGAACCTTATGGAATTAGGGTTGGATGAAAATCACTCCATCTCACATGGGAAAGGAGTGAAATTTCGTGGTTAGGCCTCCATCCCACATGGGAAGGAGTACTAAACCCTCGGAGGGATCCAAGGCTATAAATAGGGCCTTAGGGATTTCAATCTTCCTTTCAGCTTAGCTTGAAGTATTCGCCAACCCTTCTTCCACCCCTTTTAGGCACGATTTCTAACCCCTTTGGGTTTGTGAAATTGACCCTTATCCTAGTTATTTTTATTCCATTCTTTGGTGTCATTGGGTGTGATACCATTAGAGGGATTCTAGTTTGGGTCCTTTCGTCCAAGAAACTTCATGGAGGTTCAAGATCTCAAGCATGGAGATCAAGGGCTACATAAGAGGTATGTTTTCTTACTTATGTTTTAGTTTTATAGGGTTGATGTAATTAGCATGAAGCCATAGATCCATAGGATGCATGTACACTTAGGTATATCGTTGTTTCGATTTTTCTGCTCCCGAGTTTTAGAGTGTATTTGATGCATAGAAAACCCAACAGTGTTGTTGTTGTTGGTGGTGGTGTTGCTTTTGTTGGTGGTGTTGTTGATCATATATATATATATATATATATATATATATATATATATAGAGAGAGAGAGAGAGAGAGAGAGAGAAAGAAAAAGAAAGAAGGAGAAAACAAACATTTATAATAATATTTCCACATACATAACATATTGTTATAATTTTATAAGACTCAATAAACATCATAGAAAAACAAACGTTTATCAAAATACATAATTTCATATGAGATGAGTGTTAGTGATATTAGTGTCACCAACCATTTATTATAATTTCAATTTACATGAGTGTCAGTAAGGATTCGAAATATAATCTAATACATATTAGATGGGTCAAGGGGGTCGCGCCACCTTTTGGGTTAAAGGGACAGAGGATACTTTAAACCTAGATTGTAATTAAAACAAAACAAGACTGAAGGGATGTTGAAGAAACAAATAGATTTTGGGTCTGCTCGGAAACAACTCACGTTGTCTGGCAGCTGAAGCAGATGACAACCAAGTCACCATGGTAGCTTGTAGCCAAGCTATTATCTTGCAATTCTTCTTAAGGATGGATGGCGTCGATCCTTTCCAATCCAATTGTCACCTTAGTGTCAAATTAACTTTTTTATATTCTCTAACTTCCACCCCTCATGCCCCAAAACACATTGAAACTAATTTTTCTTAGGCCTGGCAATTGGGTTGGTTTCGGGTTCGCGGGTCACAGGTTGGCGGGTTGACGAGTCAGAAAACATAATCTCAACCCAACCCATATAATATATGGGTTGACGGGTTGGCAGGTCACGGGTTGGTGGGTTGGAAACCTCAACCCAACCCAACCTATATAACCTTTTTAAGTATATGGGTCCACAGGTTCACAAGTTAATGGGTCAACCCAACCCATATAATTTGTTTAACAAATAAACACCACATTTTAAAAAATGAGGTTTTTTCAAAATAAATTCATAAAATGATTAAAGTAATTAACATTAGAAAAGGTTTTCAACATAAATTCATAAAGTCGATAACAACCAAATAAAAATGAAAAATGAAAACATTCAACATAAACGACATGTATTTTTTCTTTTTCTAATTAACAAACCGCAAATGCAGATTAGTCACATACGAATACGGAATGAATACAATGATACGAAATATTATGAATACGGATGGAAATCAAATTTTATTAATAATTGAATATGATTTTTTTTAAATGTAATATATATATATATATATATATATATATATATATATATATATATATATATATGTAACATCTAAAAAATACCAACTCAAAAATGTTTGTTTTTAAAAGATTACCAAAACCATAATATCATCTAACATTTAATAGAGCCATGATTCGAGTGTCTCAAAAGGTCATTATAAATGTATCAAATAAAACTAATGTCAATATCATATCAAACATCTGAACAAACTCCCAGGATAAAACTGTGGTGTGTGTCATGCCTGTTGGATTAGTGTCTAAGGCTATAACTATATTTGGTAAGTACTTGATTCGGTTATGCATGGTCCTTTTGGGTTGCCTTCACCATAGCAACTTGACAGGATGATTTGTTAAGAGAGAAGAAATATTATTGTTTATATATTATGAGAATAATATATTAAAGGAATAATGTTGTTATTTGGTTAATATAAGTCATATATTAATTAAGAATTAATTTGGTGACTTAAAGAAGTTAATTGACTAAAGGGGCATAAACTGTCAAATGTGTGATAGTTGTATTTTGGGCTATGTATCCTTATGGATATGAGGGTGGACGAAATTTAGGGTTAGGGAACCTTAAATTCGTCCAAGCCTAATATCTAGGATGATCTTGGATTGCTTAGGGCCTAAGTTATTCAATTAGGGTTAAAGGTGAAACCCTAGTATCCCATAGTATAAATAGACCCCTAGGGTGAGGGAAATCGGTACTAATGCAAGGCAAGAAACCCTAGGGCTGATTTTCACCCTCCTCCCTCTCTCTCAAATCATCTTCTTGCTAGTTGGTGTTTGTAAGCCATTAGAGGAGTGACAATTGTGACTCTAAGCTCCAAGAAGAAGAAGTATCAAACAAGCAACTCAAGGTATTCTTCTAGATCTGTTTTTCATATGCTATGAATTTTTTGTTTACACTAGATCTATGAATGAAAGTCTTGGATACATGCATGTTCAATTAGAGAAACCTAGATCCAAGCAATGAGGGTTTGCATGTGCACATAGGAAAGTTCTTATGGCTCAAACCCATCAGTGGTATCAGAGCTTTGATTGATTTCTATTGAATTGATGCATTGGTTAATTGCTTGTTGGTTGAAAAATTCAATTTTTGGTCTTCTTCCTGATGAACTCGGCGAGTTCCACTGTGGACTCAGCGAGTAGCTCCAACTCGGCGAGTCCATAGTGAGAACTCGGCGAGTTCGAGCGTCACGAAGAGGGAGTTTCGGGATTTCTTGTTGTTTTTCTTGAGGAAACTTGCCTTAACTGTTTTGGGTCATTAAAATACGATTTTAACCATATATATGAGTATATTCTTGACCAAACAAAAGATAATTACCAATTAGTTGAATAATAATTTCCTTATGTGATAATAATTGATTATTTGAATTGAATTGGTGAATTGTTTTGCAAGTAATAAAGAATTAGATCAAATTGAGATAATCTAGTTGCTGATTTGCATTATTTGCTATTTGATCCTTATGTTTTGAAAAATTTAAAACTTGTCATCAAGTTTTGAAATTTAAGTTTTGTGATTAAGAGTTTAATTTATATAATTTAAATTTCAAACCCTACAATTTTACAAGTTTAAAATTCAACCCTATACTATTTTATATTTACAAGCTTAATATATATATATATATATATATATATATATATATATATATATATATATATATATATATATATATATATGAGTTAAAATATGCTGGTCTTACCGTGAGTAGCCATCATTCACGAAGCCGGTCTATAAGGTGGGTATAAGGTTGCTGCCTATAAAATGGCGCTTAATGGGTCTACACTCACACCCACCGCTTGCTTGACTGGTGGAGGGTCGTTAGTCGAACGGGTAGGATAGGGCAAACCTCTTCTCATTAATAAGTATAATGAATCTATATAAAGTAACTAAACTATTTTACAAAATTCCCAATCTTAGTTACTTTAGGAAAAGTGAATTGATGCAATCCCATGAAATTACACTTTGCAACCTTGTTTAGATATTAGTGGAGCGTGTGTGGTTAACCGGCACACTAATTGGTTCTAAGCAAAGGTGGCAAAGGGTGATTCATTGTTTATCATAGTTCGGTGGAGCGTGCGTGGTTTACCGGCACACCGAATAGGTGATTGTAACAATGAAGGAACCATGTAGATTTGAATGGTTATTCACACCCGCTTTGTGATCCTCGGCATCCCAGTCACAAACTAAAGGGGCATATCAAGATTTAAACATGCCATTGAAAGGTTCAATGAATCTCAAAATCTAGGAATTCTCAATACATTTAAAACTTAAAGCTTATGTTTTTCATGGTGAAGAATTAGTGAATCGTCATTCACTTACCTCCAAATTATTTGCATATTGGATTACGGTATCCCTTTTCTAATGTGTAAATAATGTCGTTGGGTCCTAGCCCTAAATTTTCATTTTTGGGTGATAATTAGGGACTTATCTCTAATCAAATTTGTTTCTTTTCTATTTGTAGATGTCTAAACGCTGCTGCTAGCTCATTCACGCTAATGAGCCTTTGTCAAAAGGTGACTTTCGATGGATCAAACTTTAGCGAATGGATAAGATACATTCGCACGATCGCGCGTTACGAGGATAAGGAGTATGTTCTCGATGAGAAGCTCGAGAAGATCAATCCAGAAACTGCTACTCCTGAAGAGATGGCTGTCTTTGAGACACATGAACGTGATGCAACTAAAGTCCATTGCATCATGATAGCCACAATGAACTCAGAATTCCAAAAGTCCTATGAGGACATGTATCCTTATGAGATGCATCTAGACTTGATGGAGAGATACCACCAATGCGCGAGGCAAGAACGCTATGAGATCATAACGAATATGATCACTGTTAAGATGGGAAGTGGAGAATCTCTTACCGTGCACTTGCAAAAGATGCAAATTTATGTCGATCGTCTTCGCAAGTTGAATGTCAACTTTGGGGAAGATTTGGCTATCGACATTGTTCTCCACTCCTTGCCCTCATGCTACAACCAATTTAGGATGACCTACCACATGAACAAGGAAGAGGTCACCCTAAGCAAACTCCAAGGGCTCCTAAGGACTGCTGAGAGCAACCTTAAAGACAAGTCTGTTGCACCATCTCCCAATCAGTCTGCTACTCCTGTTTTGGCCATTGGGCTGGGAAGGGGCAAGAATAGGAAGGCTTCTTCGAAGAACCACCGCAAGGGAAAGTCCCAAGATGGTTCCTCTTCTAGTGGGACCAAGTTTGATCCTGCTAAGCCCAACCCTAACCCAAAAGAGGCAGAGTGCCATCATTGCCACAAAATAGGGCATTGGAAGAGAAGCTGATCGGAATATCTGCAAGCCATCAAGGACGGAAAGATCAAGCCGTCTTTTGTAGGTATATACACAATTAAATCTAATGATTCGTCCCATACTATTTCATGGGTTCTTGATAAAGGGTGTGGTTACCACATTTGTTCTGATTTGCAGGGACTAGAAAGAAGTTGGGATGTGGAGCTCGGAAGAATAAATCTGATGATGGAGAACAGAAGATTGTCGCCTGTTACCAAGATTGGAGTGTATTCTTTAGTGCTTAGTAATGGATTGAATTTAGATTTAAATAATTCTTGCTACTCGCCAGATATGGCAAGAAACATCATTTCTTTTCATGGTTTGTTTAAACAAGGATTTAGATATTCATTTAATAATGAGAATGGTTCGATTTATGCTTATCTAAATGGTGTTTTATATTTTGAAGCAATGCCTTGTAATGGAATTTATGAAACTGTTATGGTTGTAGATAACCTAGGAAATGATTTGTTGTGTATGGATGCTTCCAATAGTATGGATAGAGCATCCTTGTGGCATTGTCATCTTGGACATGTCAACAAGAAGCGCATAGCCCAACTCCAAAAGGATGGAGTGTTGGAGTCATTCGACCTTAGGGAAGATGACACGTGCGAATCTTGTTTACTTGGAAAGATGACCAAGTCACCCTTCACTGGCACTTGTGAGAGGGGTGAGGGTTTATTGGATCTCATACACACCAATGTGTGTGGGCCCTTTAGATCTACCACAAAGGATGGGAACCGCTTCTATGTGACTTTCACTGATGATTATAGTAGATATGGGTATATCTACTTGATCAAGCACAAGTCTAAAACGTTTGAAAAGTTCAAAGAATTCAAACATGAAGTGGAGAATCAATTGGGCAGGAAAATCAAGATGCTTCGATCCGATCGAGGAGGAGAGTACCTAAGTCTTGAATTCCACGACTATCTCAAGGAATGCGGAATAGTTTCGCAATTGACGCCACCTAGGACACCGCAGTTGAATAGTGTGGCAGAAAGGCGTAATCGAACCCTACTAAGCATGGTTCGTTCTATGATGAGTCGTGCTTCACTACCTATCTCATTCTGGGGGTATGCCTTAGAGACTGCCGCCCATATCCTTAAACGAGTCCCTACAAAGAAGGTTGCCAAAACACCTCACGAGATGTGGACAGGGAAAGCTCCCTCGTTAGCACACATCAAGGTTTGGGGTTGTGAAGTTTTCATAAGATGAGAGACTCACGACAAGCTCGAACCTCATAGTGAGCGATGTATTTTCATCGGCTACCCGCATAAATCCTTTGGATATCTCTTCTATAGACCGAGTGACAATGTTGTCTTCGTTACAAGGACAGGAGTTTTCCAAGAGCGAGAACTCATAAGCCAAGGAGACAGTGGGAGGCAAATCGATCTTGAAGAGATTCAAGAGTCGAGCGATGAAGGAACCTCTAACGCTGGCGCTCAACCTGAGGAGGAAACTCCGGTTGAACCGATTGACCAATCCATACCTCTTAGACGTTTCGAAAGAGTTAGAGTTCAACCCCAGTTATATGGCTTTCATATTACTACCGAAGGGGACATGTATATTAGTGACAGTACACTAGTAAATCTAGATGAACCTAACAGCTATAAGGAAGCCATGGCAGGCCCGGAGTCTGCTAAATGGAAAGAGGCAATGGATAGCGAGATTCAGTCCATGTATGACAACCAAGTTTGGAATTTGGTTGACAATGTGCCCGGACGTAAGACGGTTGGGTGCAAATGGATCTTCAAGAAGAAGACCGACATGGATGGGAATGTGCACACGTATAAGGCACAACTAGTGGCGAAGGGCTTTACTCAAACTCCCGGAGTTGACTCTGATGAGACCTTCTCACCAGTCGCTAAGATAAAATCTATTAGGGTGATGCTAGCCATTGTTGTATTTCATTATTATGAGATATGGAAGATGGATGTCAAGACCACTTTCCTGAATGGGAAGTTGGCTGAGGATGTTTACATGGCTCAGCCAGAGGGTTTTGTCGATCTGAAGCATCCCAATAGAGTGTGCAAGCTTGAGAAGTCCATTTATGGAATTAAGCAAGCATCTCGCAGATGGAATCTTTGCTTTGATGAGAAAGTCAAAGAGTTTGGATTTTTACGAAGCGAAGATGAATCATGTGTATATGTCAAAGCCAGTGGGAGTATAGTTAGCTTCCTCGTTTTGTATGTCGATGACATACTGCTCATAGGAAATGACATCCCGACTTTGCAGGAGGTTAAATCCTGGCTCGGGAAGTGCTTCGCTATGAAGGACCTCGGAGAGGCTTCCTATATTTTGGGAATAAGGATGGTGAGAGAAAGAAGTAAGAGACTAATAGGACTTAGTCATAATACTTACTTAGATAAAGTACTGAAATGTTTTAGTATGGAAAACTCGAAGAAGGGAGAACTGCCGATACAGAGTAATGGCAAGTTGAGTAAGACTCAAAGTCCGAGTACCGAAGCTGAGATAGCTGAGATGAGCCGAGTACCCTACGCTTCCGCAGTTGGCTCAATCATGTATGATATGACTTGTACTCGCCCTGATGTGGCCTTTTCTTTGAGCATGGTCAGTAGATATCAAGGGAACCTTGGCAGAGCTTATTGGATTGCAGTCAAGAATATACTTAAGTACCTTCAGAGGACCAAGGAATGGTTCTTAGTCCTCGTAGGGAGTTATGTATTAAAGGTGCGAGGGTATAGTGACGCCAACTTCCAGACCGACAGGGACAACTACCATTCGCAGTCGGGCTGGGTCTTTACCCTTAATGGAGGAGCAGTGACTTGGAAAAGTTCCAAACAATAGACCGTAGTTGATTCAACGTGTGAATCAGAATACATTGCAGCGAGCGAAGCGTCAAAGGAGGCGATGTGGTTGAAGAACTTCATTGGTGACCTTGGAGTTGTGCCTGCTATAAAAGAGCCTATGGAAATTTTCTGTGATAATGAAGGAGCGGTTTCCTTGACCAAGGAACCGAGGGATCATGGTAGATCTCAACATATTGACATAAAATATCACTTTATTAGACATCGAGTAGAAGAAGGACACCTCGTAGTGAAGAGGGTATCTTCAGAGGATAACCCAGCAGATCCACTTACGAAGGGACTGAGTAGGGTTAAGCATTTGCAGCACGCTAGGAGCATTGGGCTGAAAGACGATATTGTTTTAGATTAGATAGTTTTGAAACATGTAATAGATAAATGTAATTCACATTTGATGATTAAATAAAAGAGTATTATTTATAAGTAAAGTTATTGTCTTATGTTAATTGTTTAACTATTGTTTCACTTTGCATGTTTTGACTTCCTGAATAATTAAGTTATTAAGAATAATCAAATTATTCGAATGGTCCACAATCATTCATATGTTGGAAGTAGGTATGAATGAAGATTGTCATGAATTGGTGTGTAGATTTTCTAAAAGAGTATTAGACATAGCAAAGGTTTGCTACAACGTTCATGAGTGCTTATGAACAAGTTTTGAGCATTGGAATAAACCCGCACTTGCTAGAATCATTTTTGGAATATGACACAAGTGATCACAAGACGATAATATCATATGGTCTTAAAACCAAGATATATGGTTTACTGTTTATTAATTAATTGTGCATTGACAATGCGAAAAAACATCAGTAGATTGATGTCACAAAATGCATTGTTGTGTATAGTTGATTAGTAAATAGTAAATGCATATAAGTCAAAGTTTATCTGTTACTTTTATCCTAAGAGAATAAAAGCGATATCACGGTCGCTCGATGATTTGATTTGACTTATGTGTCGGGCCCGGTCAGGACTGATTTGATGTGTTCAATTAAGCTCTATGTCAAATAAATCTAAGATCGAGAAACCAAATGCTGGACAATAAGTTCCATAAGATTGTTCGCATAATATCAAAACAGAGGACTGTACGATCCCTTATCTAAAGGACAGGAGATTGATAAGATCAGAGTTGACAACGTATTTGAGAGCTACGATTGCTAATCGGTTTGTGTTTGCATATATAGTTACTAGACTTATCCAAGTGGGAGACTGTTGGATTAGTGTCTAGGGCTATAACTATATTTGGTAAGTACTTGACCCGATTATGCATGGTCCTTTTGGGTTGCCTTCACCATAGCAACTTGACAGGATGATTTGTTAAGAGAGAAGAGATATTATTGTTTATATATTATGAGAATAATATATTAAAGGACTAATGTTGTTATTTTATTAATATAAGTCATATATTGATTAAGAATTAATTTGGTGACTTAAAGAAGTTAATTGAATAAAGGGGCATAAACTGTCAAATGTATGATAGTTGTATTTTGGGCTATGTATCCTTATGGATATGAGGGTTGACGAAATTTAGGGTTAGGGAACCTTAAATTCGTCCAAGCCTAATATCTAGGAGGATCTTGGATTGCTTAGGGCCTAAGTTATTCAATTAGGGTTAAAGGTGAAACCCTAGTATCCCATAGTATAAATAGACCCCTAGGGTGAGGGAAATCGGTACTAATGCAAGGCAAGAAACCCTAGGGCTGATTTTCACCCTCCTCCCTCTCTCTCAAATCATCTTCTTGCTAGTTGGTGTTTGTAAGCCATTAGAGGAGTGACAATTGTGACTCTAAGCTCCAAGAAGAAGAAGTATCAAACAAGCAACTCAAGGTATTCTTCTAGATCTGTTTTTCATATGCTATGAATTGTTTGTTTACACTAGATATATGAATGAAAGTCTTGGATACATGAATGTTCAATTAGAGAAACCTAGATCCAAGCAATTAGGGTTTGCATGTGCACATAGGAAATTTCTTATGGCTCAAACCCATCAATGACATCATCCCGAGCTCTTCCCCTTGCTAGCGGAAGTACCTGAAACCAAAACTGAAACTGTAAGCACGAAGCTTAGTGAGCTCCCCCAAACTACCACATACCATACAATAACCTATAAACACATATTGGGCCTTGCCCACTGCATCGGACCGAAGTCCGGAAACTGCATCGGATCGAAGTTCGAAACTAACATGGGCCTTGCCCTCTGCATCGGACCGAAGTCCGGAAACTGACTGTACATAGCATAGCATAATCATAACTACTAGCATAAACACATATAATGCATATTGCATCGAACTGAAGTTCAGAACACATAACACAAAGACATGCTTGAATCACAAAGACAACAAGCACACTGAACCACTGCATCGGACCGAAGTCCGGAACTACTGCTACTAAACGGGCCGACATTGTGGCCGTAGACCCATTCTTACTGGAAGGAAAACTCACCTCGTAACACTGGCTGCTGAGATGCTCAATCTAAAACTAGCTAACTGCTGCTCTGGAACTCCCCGGCTACAAATCTCATAAACACCAAATCAAATACTGATAACTTCTGTCAGGGTAAAATGACTAGTTTACCCCTGGTCAAAGTTAACATCCTGTCAAAGTCAACTTCTTGGTCAAAGTCAACTTTCAGTTGACCAGACTCACCGAGTTAGACCGCCAACTCGCCGAGTCCCTAACACCTTTTCTAATCCTCTACTCACTTCAACTCGTCGAGTTTGGCAACAACTCGACGAGTTCTTCTGTTGGACTAACGTTGAATCTAACTTCATCTGACTCGCCAAGTTGTATGAGCAACTCGTCGAGTTCTCCTTCATCATATGAACGCATCCTGACTGTGACTCGCCGAGTTGTATGAACAACTCGTCAAGTCTGTTCTTTGAGGCAAGAAGATTGCCTTGGACTCGCCGAGTCTCCTGCATGCCTTTACTATACAGTCGATTCTAGTCGATTTTAGTGCATCCAATTCATAGATCTGGGCTTCTAGGGCTGGTTTTGCACGTAAAGTTTCCAACTTTACGTGCATGCACACGAGAATGAGGCTAAAACACCAAAATCATCCAACACTAAGCACTTAGGTTTTGGAACAAGGCTATATTTGCATAAAGTTAGCTATATTGAGTTCCTAGAGCTTAGTAACATCCAGATCTATGGTCTCCATCCTAAGGAGAGCTCAAATCTTGAGTTTGAATCGTATGAAGCTCCAAAAGAGAAATAAACAAGCGTAAAAGAGGGTTTAATGGAAGAATAAGCAAGGTAATAACTTTATTACCTGAATATGAAGTAGATGGAAACTAGCTCTTGGATCTCCTTTCTCTTCTATTGATCTTCTTTCCTTCCTTCTCCTCTACAACTCCCAAGCTATCACAAAACACTCAAGCTCAACAATGGGGATTAGGGTTTTACAGAGAAATGCTCTGAATGTGTTGGGGGCTGGGGTGGGAGGGTATAATGACATTTAAATAGGGTACATACCCTGGGATTTAGGGTTTCATCCAGACTAGCGGACTCGCCGAATTCGGGATACAGACTCGTCGAGTCGCCTACTAAAACCGCGTGCAAATCCTATCCCCACGCGACGAGTCGGGCTACTGACTCGTCCAGTTCCTCTTAAAGAAGGAAAAATACTATATTTAAATTACATACCAGAAATGGGACGTTACAATTCTCCCCCACTTATCTTAGACTTTGTCCTCGAAGTCTGCAGCCACCGATCCTGAAAATAACTCCGGATAGTGCTCCTTCATCTCCTCCTCAATCTCCTATGTCCACTCTGAATCCTTCCGGTGTTGCCACTTCACCTTCACTAACTGGGCCACCTTGTTTCTCAAGGTCTTCGTCTTCCAATCTAAGATCGCAACTGGTCTCTTGATATAATTCAGGCTGCTATCAACCTAAATATCCTCCAATGGTACCACTGCTGACTCATCCACTAAACACTTCTGCAACAGAGAGACATTGTAAGTGTTGTGGATCTGGCTAAGCTCTATTGGAAGATCCAAACGGTAAGCAACCCGACTCACTCTGGCCAAAACCCTAAAGGGACCAATGAACATGCGGCCCAGCTTGCCCCTCTTCCGGAACCTAATGCCACCCTTCCAAGGTGACACTTTCTGGAGGACCATATCGCCCACCTGAAACTCCAAGTCTAAACGCCTCCTATCGGCGTAACTCTTCTGCCGACTCTACGCAGTCTGCAGTCTGCTACGGACCTGCTGGCTCAACTATATGGTCTTGAGAATCACCTCAGTGCTCCCGATGACCCTTTGACCGACCTCGCCCCAACAAATCGGGGTCCTACACTTCCTGCCATAAAGCATCTCGAAAGGAGGGCGGTCAATACTGGCATGGTAACTGTTCTTATACGAAAATTCTGCTAATGGAAGATACGTATCCCAACTGCCACCAAAATCTAGAACACATGCCCGAAGCATGTCCTCGAGAGTCTGAATCGTTCTCTCGCTTTGCCCGTCCGTCTGAGGGTGGAAAGCGATGTTGAAGTGAAGACGAGTCCCTATCTCGTCATGAAACCTCTTCCAAAACCTGGAAGTGAACCGGACGTCTCGATCTAGGGATGAGCATATGGACCGGGGAACCGGCCGGAACCGGTACCCGAATCGAAACCCGATGGAACCGGTTGGGCCGGGACCGGGACGTTATTTTTATGGATTTTTGGAACCGGGAACCGGTAGGAACCAGAACCGATATAACCGGAACCAGTAGAACCGCCAAAAATCGGAACCGTATGATGTTATTTTTCGAGGATTGGTTCCAACATTTGAAGACACGACAAGAACCGGTAGGAACCGGGAACCGGTAGAACCGTCGGGCCGGTTCGGTTCTTGATTTTGGCCGAAGCTAGTTCCCGGGTTGGGTCCGATTCCGGCCGGTTCGGTCCTTTTGCTCATCCCTATCTCGATCTGATACTACCGTTACAGACACTCCATGCCGTGCCACTACCTCGCGCACATAAACATCGGCTAGCTTCTCAGCCGATATACTTTCCTGAATCGGTATGAAATGCGCGCTCTTGGTCAGCCGGTCCACTATGAGCCAAATCGAATTAACTATGTGTGCGGTCCTGGGAAGCTTAGTGATGAAATCCATAGTGATATACTCCCATTTCCACACGGGAATGTCTAACGGCTGCATCTTGCTGTGGGGTCTCTAGTGTTTCGCCTTGACCTTCCTACAGGTCAGGCATCTTTCCACATACCAAGCTATGTCCCGATTCATGCAGGGCCACCAATAATCGGTTCGAAGATCTCTATACATCTTCGTCGCCCCTGGGTGGATGGAGAACCGAGACTTATGGGCCTCATCCATCAGCACCTGTCGTACTCCTCCCTAGTATGGTACCCAAACTCTCCCATGAAGGGTCAACAACCCTCGACTGTCATAGTCGAAGGAAGCTACTCGGCCAACATTCCTCTCACACTTCTGCCTCTCCTCCTTCAGGCCCTCAACCTGTGCCTCTCTAATCTGCTCCAACAATGGAGTAATCACTGTCATTCTCAGACATATATCCCTGATCGGGGCTGCTATCGCCTTGCGGCTCAGGGCATCGACCACTATGTTGGCTTTTCCCGGATGGTAAACGATCTCACAGTCATAATCTTTTACCACGTCTAACCATCGGCGCTGCCTCATGTTCAGATTCGGCTGATCCATGAGGTACTTCAAACTCTTGTGATCCGTGTAAATGGTACAGCGGACCCCATAGAGGTAATGTCGCCAAATCTTGAGGGCAAACACTACTGCCCCCAACTCCAAGTCGTGTGTAGGATAGTTAGCCTCGTGAGGCTTCAACTGTCTAGAGGCGTAGGCTATCACATGGCCTCGCTGCATCAAAACCGCTCCCATACCTGTGATCGAAACGTCACAGTAGACTACAAAATCCTCTACTCCCTCTGGCAGGGTAAGAATCGACGCCTCACACAATCTCTGTCTGAGGGTCTCAAATGCCGCCTGCTGCTCAGGCCCCCAACGAAACACCACCGACTTCTTAGTGAGTCGGGTGAGCGGAACTGCTATCTTGGAAAAATCCTGGATGAATCTCCTATAGTACCCTGCCAGTCCTACGAAGCTCCGAATCTCAGATGGAGATCTCAGGACCTCCCACTGCATCACAGCCTCTATCTTGTCTGGATCTACTAGTATACCCTTCTGGTTGACGAGGTGTCCAAGGAACTGCACCTCGCACAACCAAAACTTGCACTTGGATAACTTCGCGGACAGTCTCTCCCTCCTCAGCGTCTCTAGCACCTCTCTCAGGTGCTCCTCATGCTGCTCCTGAGGTTTGGAATAACCAAGATGTCATCAATGAACACTATCACTGACCGATCCCACATCGGTCTGCATACGCGGTTCATGAGATCCATGAATGCGGCTGGAGCGTTGGTGAGACCGAACGACATCACCACAAACTCATAATGAGCATAGCGGGTCCTAAAAGCGGTCGTCTGTACATCCTCATCCCTGACCCGCATTTGGTGATATCCTAATCGTAGATCAAACTTGGAAAATCAGGATGCTCCCTGAAGCTGGTTAAACAAATCATCTATGCTCGGGAGTGGGTAACAGTTCTTCACCGTTACTTTGTTCAGCTCCCGGTAATCTATGCACAGACGGTGCGACCCATCCTTCTTCATCACGAACAGGATCGGGGCCCCCCATGGTGAACTACTCGGCCTAATGAAACCCTTGTCTAGCAGCTCTTACAGCTGCGTAGACAACTCCTGTATCTCTGGAGGAGCCAGACGATATGGTGCCTTGGCTATCGGAGCCGCACTCGGAACCAGGTCAATTCAAAACTCGACATGTCTTTCCGGAGGTATCCCAGGCAAGTCCTCCGAGAATATGTCTGGATACTCCCACACTACTGGTACATCGTCAACTGTCGCCTTACCCTTCTCCATGGCATCTATAACATAGGCAATATAGCATGCGCAACCCTGCTGAACGTAGCACCTCGCTCTCACTGTTGAACAAAGAACTGGTCCACGTTGTGGCCTCTCTCCCTGAATCACTAACTCTCCCCCACTGGGAGTACGAACCCTCACTAACTGCAGCCCACAATCAATCACTGCCCCATTGGGGCTCAGCCAATCCATACCCACTATAACCTTATTCCCTCTCAGGGGAATAGGAACCAAGTCCACTAAAAACTGCTCATCAAATAATTGGAACGAACAACCCCTATGAACTCTCGCGACCCTGACAGTCCTATCATCAACTATCTCAACCTCAAGTGGACAATCCAGCTCCCCCGGAGCTCTACTAAACCTCTTGTTAAGCGCAAGTGAAACAAATGATCGGGTGGCCCCCGAATCAAACAATATTGCAGCTTAAATGTCGTTCACTAAGAACGTCCCTATACAAAAACAGATAACTATGAGAAACAATCAATATCAAATAAGAGACAAGAGGAAAATACGTACCCGTGACCACATCAGGAGTCACTCACGCCTCCTCTGCTGTCATCTGGAAAGCTCTACTCTTCGCCACTGGCGCCACACCCCGGCCCTGACGGGCATCTGTAATCCTCAATGTAGCAGGGGCTGGTGCCGCCACCTTCCCTGCTGTTGCCAAACTCGGACACTGGGACTTTTTTATGTCCCCTCTGATTGCAATGGAAGCAAATCAGATCAGATGTCGCTCCCAGGGGCGCTGCCCCCGGACCCCCGTTCGTTCAGGGGCTTCGCCCCTAAATGACAGTATACTTTAATACTTGATCAAACTTAAACAAGTGTGTACTCCACACCTTCCTTACTTGTTTAATATTTATCAAGATCATTTTTAGTCAACAAAGTAATCCTATTACACTTAAATAACATTGATGATAACAAATCACCAACAATATGCCCTGTCCGGCCGCACTTGTAGCAATCGGGACTCCCTGCCTTGCACGCCCCATCGTGCAATCTTCCAAACTTGCCACACCTACTATGGCTCTGTTTTCCTCTACATCTGTGATCCGATACCTTGGGATTTTTACTCGGACTCCCTGTGCCAGATGCCGCCTCTGGTTTCCTCTTCTTCTCCATCTCCAAATCTATCTATATTTCTGGAGCCCTCGCAATCATTTCATCCAGCGTTTTACAGCTGGACCAGGTCACAAACTAGCGGATATCACTCTGAAACATCTCATGATAATGGGCCTTCTTCATTTCCTCATCAGCTGCATACTGAGGAACAAGAAGAGCCCTCTCCCTGAACTTGGCGGTAATCTCCGCCACTGTCTCTATAGTCTGGGTGAGATCTTGAAACTCCCTAGCTAACTGTTGCACCTCAATAACCGGTGCAAACTCGGATCTGAACCTGGTAGCAAAATCAACTCAGGTCATCGCATCAAGATCTGCGTCCTCTCCGATAACATGCCCGATCTCCTCCCACCAATCTCGTGCCCTGTCCTTCAGAAGACAGGATGCTAGTCTGACCTTGTCCCCCTCGGGACATCTGCTGGTGCGGAACGCATTGGCGACATCCGCCAACCACCTGGTACTTGCAATGGGATCCCATGCCCCATGGTAGTCTGGAGCTCCAAAAGCTCCTAACTCCCTGAAGGTGAGTGTGCGTGACCCTATCATGGCCGGCACCTCAATACGGAATGTGCTCAACCTCTCGTCCATCAGCTCTAAAATACCCTCCTTGATCGAACCGAAGATCACAGGAGTCTACTCAAGTATGGTGCGAGTAACCTCTGAAGAGAGGAACTCCTTGGTCTGCTCATCTAGATGCTCGGCCCCCCGAGCTTGATCTTGATCCTTCGCCGGCTCCTGAACTGCCGACTGCTGGCCTAGGGCGAAAACCACCATTCTGAAATCACATCATGATAAACGTCAGAAACACTGATATATATCTCGAGGGATCGCTACTACTTACAAGTTCCCTTGTCTCATCTCAGCCTTCCTTGGTTCAAGTACGGATCCTCTGCTTTCAGTAGTACGGGCCCATACTACCTTCCACATCTATCCGTACTTTCCTCAAGAACTACCTTGACTCCACCAAGTCACTTCTATTGCTACTGATCTCTTCTACTCTCATCCTAGGCTTGCCCTAGGGAAATCTCTGACTCCACCCAACCCAATCCTCAGCTGTTGAAGGCCTCCTTGTAATGCCAATTAGCCAACACCTGAATACCATCACGTGCGACGAGGCTCAGATAATCCTTCGAGTAAAAGACTCGTCCCTACAACGGTTAGACTCAAATAAGAGTTGTGTAATAGGGCCAAATCCAACACTCTGAGATTATTCAACCCTGATCACATGTGACGTGACATATTCACCTAATGGCTAACTCCCATCACTCAGAGTCCCACAAAGCACAAAGCAAGCAATATTCAGACACAGGAAACTACTCAAGCAATTTTATCCTCATAACAAGAAATTGTACTGGCATACAATGCTAAGCTCATACTACCAGGCATAACCAAAACAGGCTATCCTACTACTGTCTACTCAATACTAGCATGCAATTTTCATAAAGCTGAAACACATATAGCAGGGACATAAGGCATCCTCCTAGATCTTTAGTCCTCTTCTAGCATGTTTTTCTACTAAAACTGAAACTGATAATCATAACATAAACTTGTATGGGTAATTTGGGAGTACTTACTTGAGCTCGGCTGATCACACGCACCACACCCTTTTTCTCTTTTTCAAAGACTCTTTTCTTTTTAAGTTTTCTTTTCAAAAATTCTTTCGAAAACATTTTTTCTTTTGAAAATCTTTTTACCATTTCTTTAGTTTGAGTCCAGTCACATCCGAGAGTGTGCCTGAATCCCTCAAACCAAGGCTCTGATATCAACTTGTAACATCTAAAAAATACCAACCCAAAATTTTTTGTTTTTAAAACATTACCAAAACCATAATATCATCTAACACTTAATAGAGCCATGATTCGAGTGTCTGAAAAGGTCATAGTAAATGTATCAAATCAAACTAATGTCAATATCATATCAAACATCTGAACAAACTCCCAGGATAAAACTGTGGTGTGTGCCATGCCATCATCCCAAGCTCTTCCCCTTGCTAGCGGAAGTACCTGAAACCAAAACTGAAACCGTAAGCACGAAGCTTAGTGAGCTCCCCCAAACTATCACATACCATATAATAACATATAAACACATATTGGGCCTTGCTCACTGCGTCAGACCGAAGTCCGGAAACGGCATCAGACCAAAGTCCAGAACTAACCAAGGCCTTGCCCTCTGCATCGGACCGAAGTCCGGAAACTAACCAGGGCCTTGCCCTTTGCATCGGACCGAAGTCCGGAAACTGACTGAACATAGCATATCATAATCATAACTACTAGCATAAACACATATACTGGATATTGCATCGAACCGAAGTTCGGAACACATAACACGAAGACATGCATGAATCACAAAGACAACAAGCACACTGAACCACTGCATCGGACCGAAGTCCGGAACTACTGCTACTAAACGGGCCGACATTGTGGCCGTAGACCCATTCCTACTGGAAGGAAAAATCACCTCGTAACGCTGGCTGCTGAGATGCTAAATCTGAAACTGGCCGACTGCTACTCCGGAACTCCCCGACTACAAATCCTGTAAACACCAAATCAAATACTGATAACTTCTCTCAGGCTAAAATGACTATTTTATCCCTGGTCAAAGTCAACATCCTGTCAAAGTCAACTTCCTGGTCAAATTCAACTTTCAGTTGACCGGACACGCCGAGTTGGGCCGCCAACTCGCCGAGTCCCTAACACCTTTTCTAATCCTCTACTCACTTCAACTCGTCGATTTTGGCAACAACTCGACGAGTTCTTCTTCTGGACTAACGTCGAATCTAACTTCATCCGACTCGCCAAGTTGTAGGAGCAACTCGTCGAGTTCTCCTTCATCATATGAACGCATCCTGACTGTGACTCGCCGAGTTGTATGAACAACTCGTCAAGTCTGTTCTTTGAGGCAAGAAGATTGCCTTGGACTCGCTGAGTCTCCTGCATGCCATTATTCTACAGTCAATTCTAGTCGATTTCAGTGCATCCAAATTCATAGATCTGGGCTTTTAGGGCTGGTTTTCCACATAAAGTTTCCAATTTTACGTGCATGCACACGAGAATGAGGCTAAAACACCAAAATATCCAACACTAAGCACTTAGGTTTTGGAACAAGGCTATATTTGCATAAAGGTATCTATATTGAGTTCCTAGAGCTCAATAACATCCAAATCTATGGTCTCCATCCTAAGGAGAGCTCAAATCTTGAGTTTGAATCATATAAAGCTCCGAAAGAGACATAAAGAAGCATAAAAGAGGGTTTAATGGAAGAATAAGCAAGGTAATAACTTTATTACCTGAATATGAAGTAGATGGAAACTAGCTCTTGGATCTCCTTTCTCTTCTATTGATCTTCTTTCCTTCCTTCTCCTCTACAACTCCCAAGCTATCACAAAACACTCAAGCTCAACAATGGGGATTAGGGTTTTACAGAGAAATGCTCTGAATGTGTTGGGGGTTGGGATGGGAGGCTATAATGACGTTTAAATAGGGTACAAACCCTGAGATTTAGGGTTTCATCCAGGCTAGCGGACTCGCCGACTTCGGGATACAGACTCGTCGAGTTCCTCTTAAAGAAGGAAAAATACTATATTTAAAATACATACCAGAAATGGGACGTTACAATATATATATATATATATATATATATATATATATATATATATACACACACATGCACACTGGTTGGCGGGTTCACCCGCGAACCCAAACAGATAACCCAACACACCCATGAAATAAACAGGTTGGTGGGTTGACGGGTTGGCGGGTCAAAAATCTCAACCCAAACCCGTCTATTTTTGGGTTGGGTCAGTGTCGGGTTACGGGTTCGGTCGAGAGCTATCACCCCTAATATTTCTTATCCCCCCCCCCTCCCCTCCTCTCCCCCAACCACTTAGTTTGTAATTTTAAATTAAATATATATTACAAAGTATTTCACAAAATATTAATTAGGTTTCATACTAATCTTATTATATTTTGGTAAATTCAAGGACTTATATATATATATATATATATATATATATATATATATATATATATATATATATATATATATATATATATATATGTGTGTGTGTGTGTGTGTGTGTTTGTTAAGAATAAAAATATTAGAGAGCGTAGAGAGAGACGAGTAAACTAGCCCGCATTTAAATACTTCAACAGAATCATTCCATCAGTGGTACCGCCCCTATCCCACCATGCCAAAACGTCGACTCCGTCCATCCGAACACATCGAGTAGTCTAGCAGTGATTTATAGAAACCATTTTCTATTGCTAAAACCAAAGCTGCAATTTTCGTTTATCTTATTTAAATTTTGGATGAATGAGTATAGATACTAAGATGTTGCCACTTTTGGGTGAGTCTCATGAATATGAACAAACCATATATCTATGGTGACGTTGTTTTAAGTTGTGTACGTAAAACATAAAGTGTCGTTGAGAAGTTAAACTTACGAGGGGATTTTCGGGTTAGTTAAAGCTATATTAGTGTTTTGCGATTAACTTCCCATATAAACCTTAAAAGACATTGATTTGGGCCCTTAAATAATGTGAATTTTTTTTTCAAAATACGCTATTTCTAACATTGGGTAGATTTGAGCTGAGCCACCGTCTCATTAACATTTTTGTTATTCTTGCAAACCTATAATATGTTAATTTTATTAAAAAAAATCATTTAAAATACAATAAATTTAATGGTGATGTTAGAAGAAAAAAAAAATGAAAGGAGAAATCACATGTGGGCGAACACACAGAAACCAGGTGATGTATTATTGAAGACGAGCTTAGAATGGTAAGGCTACACATTTCCATGCCTCATCTCCTGCCACATTTTATTCCTTTTCTCATAAACCCTCATCATTGGGTCCCATGTTTTACTATATTTATCGTACTTTATTATTTAACTAACTAGATGTGTAGGGTTTGAATCGGTTATGGCATAAACTTAAATCGAGTAATATATTAATGGTTTGAAACTTTGAATTCTATGATTGCAACATCCATTATTGAATGCTTGGTGAGTTTGAAAAATAAGTTTGATTATTAATTAAGTATTTAAAAATATTTTATATAGAATTGAAATAAAAGTTATATATATATATATATATATATATATATATATATATATATATATATATATATATATATATATATATATATATATATATATATATATATATATATAGGGAAGGGTTATATGGAAAATAAAGGATTATGGCAACACATGCTTGAACCAATGAAAACATGACAACACATCACTTTAGGGTAACTACATAAATAACTTCCACAATACATTACTTGTGAATAAAGAAATGAACACGTATCGTTTGATTATTGGTTCCAGCGTATGTTGTTCTAGTTATTTGTTTTCCATAGAACTCATTCCTATATATATATATATATATATATATATATATATATATATATATATATATATATATATATATATATATATATATATATATATCAAACGGCAAGCATGGTATATTTGGATAAAATACTTTTTGTAAGAAACATTCCATTTTTTTGGCATAACCTAAAGATAATATTGTGTTTTTTTTTTCTGAAACATGAAGAGTACTTTAAAATTTTAATATATAAAATACAGTTCTATAAAATGGTGTGATTGGTATCGGATATCTAACTTTGTCAAGGCACTAAAAGGAATAATAATAATAAAATTGGGAAAATGACTTATGAAGGTAAGTAACTATTTCGATTGTCCACATATAGGTAATATTCTTTTTTTTGTTCTCATTAATGGAACAAACTTGTTAGTTTTGTTCATATTAAGGTAATATGACCGGCTATTACCTGTTTTTGCCCGTTTTAACCGGTTGCATCGTTTTTACTCAGTGTTACTCATTTAAAACTAATTACGTGGATTCTTACGTGGCCATTACTCCCCTCTCTCATTTAATTAGGGTTCTATACGTTCAATTACGTGGATTCTTACGTGGCCATTACTCCCCTCTCTCATTTAATTAGGGTTCTATACGTTCAATTTCAACATAATCACCGATTGTAGATTCGATCCACCTAGATTCGATTCACCAAATTCATCATAATCACGTGTTGAAGTCGACTGTAAGATGGCGTCCCAATCACCTACAGGTATGTATTTAACTATAGATGTTCATTACAGTGGAGTATTTGCCCGAAATCCGTTGAAATACTTAGACCTCGAAAAGATAACAGTGCGTGATGTCGATTTTGGAGGGTTTTCCTACAAAGAGTTTCTTTTGTGGCTTAGGAATTTAACAAATGGACGTTGTGATAATGTGTACTACTGTAGTAGAAAGGAAACCTTAGGTGAGGGTATTATAAGAATCGACAGTGATGCTGATTATTGGGAGTTTGTTGAAGCTACTTATACTCCTGAAGCTGAGTTGGATGTCTATATTGACCAACAAAATGATCCAATCCTTGATTGGGCTGAAAATGAGGTGTTATCAGATGGTAATGGGTATGATAGTGAAGAAGAGGATGAGAATGTAGAAGAGGATGATAGTGAAGAAGATGATAACTTGGATGGTATTATGGCATATGAGCATGAAGAGGATGAAGAAGTCCATACCTTTAACAAAACTGTTGGTGACGATTTTTTAAACAAACTTTCAGGTAAGCTTAGTGATGATGATGAACCTAATGATGGAAAAGATGAGAAGGTTGTATTCCCTGTCCATGATGAGAACCAAGCATGGGATAAGATGATGCCAATTCTAGGTATGAAGTTTGCAAACCCAATGCAATTGAAGCTATGTCTAACCAATTATGCAGTGAAGAATGGGTATGACTTGTGGTACGAAAAAAGTGATCATAACAGGTTACTGGTGAAGTGTTGTAAAGGTAAGAAGAACAAGAATAATAAAGGCTGTCCCTTTAGGTTGTGGGCAACCTGGATGAGCAATGAAAGGTCATTCCAGATTAAATCTTTAATTGATAACCACAATTGCTCAAGAGTCTTCAAGTTTGGGTCCATTGTTACCTATAAATGGATAGGTAATCATTTCATGAATCAGATTCTCCAGAAACCAAAAATGAGTGTGAGGAAATTGAAGGCTAAAGTTAGCAAGACATTTAATTTGATTGCAAGTGTGGGACAGTGCAGAAATGCAAGGAGGTATGCATTTAAGGAGATAGAGGGTACTTTAAAGGAACACTATGCTAAAACTTGGAGCTATGGAGAAGAGCTAAGGAGGACTAACCCTGGATCAACAGTGAAGATGGATGTAGATGCCATGCCTGATGGAGCCACTTACTTCTCAAAGTTCTATGTATGTTTAAAAGGTGTGAAGGATGGATGGATTAAAGGTTGTAGAAGGGTAATTGGACTAGATGGCTGCTTCTTAAAAGGTGTTTGCAGAGGTCAGTTGCTTGCTGCAGTAGGCAGGGATGCAAACAACCATATCTACCCTCTTGCTTGGGCTGTGGTTGCAGTTGAGAGTAAGGAAACATGGAAGTGGTTTGTTGACCTTCTCCTTGATGACATTGGAATGGGAAATGGACATGGGTTGACATTAATATCAGACCAGCATAAAGTAATGATTTTATATGGTCTCTTTATTTAATACTTAATTTATATGAAGTTTATGTTTTGTTTGTAATGCTGACAGGGATTACTTGAGGCTGTCAAGGAAAGGGTACCTGCAGCAGAGCATAGACAATGTGCAAGACACATATGTGCTAATTTCATGAAAAAATTCAAGGGTCAACAGTTCAGTACACTTTTCTGGAGAGCTGCTGCTTCTACTACCCAGGCTAAATTTGAGCAACACATGAATGAAATCAAGAAGATAGAACCACTAGCATATGATCATCTAATGGAGAAGGACCCTAAAACTTGGAGTAAAGCATTCTTTCAAACTGATAGGGCATGTGATGCATATGAAAATGGTGTTTCTGAGAGTTTTAACTCAATCATTGCAGCTGCCAGGAAGAGACCTCTAATCACTATGTTAGAGGAAATTAGAATTTATGTGATGGAGAGACTGTGTATACAAAAAAGTAAGGGAAGTTCTTAGGGAGACTTAAACATATGTCCTACCATCAGACTGAAATTGTCCAAGATTCAGACACTTCAAAGGTTAGTGATTGAATACCTTTTATATACTTACAACTTATATGTTTGACATTCAATTGTGTATACTTACATTTAAGTGTATGTGGACAGATTTTGGAGAGTTGTACCATCTGGTTATCAACAATTTGAAGTGAGACTTTTACAAGATGCATATGCTGTAGACCTTGGTAAGAAAACATGTGGATGTAGAGGCTGGCAATTAACTGGTTACCCTTGTGTACATGCATATGCTGCAATTTCAAACCTCAATAGGGATCCAGAGGACTATGTATCACCATGGTTGACCACAAGAATGTTTTGTAATGCCTACTTGTACACCATTAAGCCACTAAATGGTAGTGATATGTGGCCTGATGTGGATTACATCAAGCCATTGCCTCCCAAAATGAGAAGAATGCCAGGAAGACCATCAACAAAAAGGAAAAGGGATCAGATTGAGAATGAACTAAAGGGCAATAAGCATACAGTCTCAAAAAGGGGAATTGTTATGAGATGCAGCATATGCAGAGAATCAGGGCATAATAAAGCAAAATGTCCTCAAAAACCAATTGGGGAATCCTCAAATCCAAAGTCAAAGTTAAAAATAAAAAAGCCAACAAAAAAGGTATTTCTCCTCATTTACCTTTTGATTACAATAAAACAGCTTCTAATTCTAACATTTGAGTTATTTCATAACAGGTAAAGTGAAGGTTGAATTGCATCAAGAAGTTGATTTGGAGTCTTATGAAGTTGATTTGGAAAGTGATAGTGACAGTGAAGTTCAAAGGGAGCCTGATAGTGAGGTGGAGTCTTATGAAGTTGATTATGAAGAGGGTAATCATACATATGAAGATGTAGACCAACTTGAGGTTGAAGCTGAAGAACAGGTTGAAGTTGGAGGGGTTGAAGAACAGGTTGAACTTGAAGAACATGTTGAAGCACTTGTTGAAGTTGAAGTTGAAGAAGGTGAATACCAGGCTGGAGATGTAGATCAAGTTGAACAGGTTGAAGTTGAAGTAATTCAAGATCCAGTTGGACAAGATGACCAAGGACAGGCTGCAGTCCAAGATCCAGTGGAAGAGGAGCATATGATGGAAGTACCAGCATTTCAGGTTCTACAGGGAAAGAGAAGAAGGAAACCTTCAGAAAGAATCACAAAAATCCAAATAAGAAAGAAGTGGGAGGGAAAAGAGGGGAGTAGTTGTGATAAACCAATGGAATTGGATTAGAATTTGATAATTTGTTGTTTTTTTGGCATCATTGACTGGGAATCTTTTGTCTAGTAATATGTGTACCTTTTGGCAGTAATGCATCTGTAACTGTGTTTAATTCCACTGTTTTGTAAACAATGTTTCCTGGAATCCAATGTTACATTCCCATGTTAGATTATATTATATTACATTCCAATGTTTCAATGTATACCATTCCAGTGTTTAATTACTTTTCATTCCATTCCAGTGTTTAATTACTTTTCATTCTAAACATGTAACAAAAACTTCAGAAGCAAAAACATGTAACAAAAACATCCATTCATAACATACATAAAGTACATCATTTTAATACCAGTCATGTTTTAATCATAAACTACATCATTAACCCTAATACATCATGAACTACAATGAAATCCACATTTTCACATACAATACAAATAACAAAATCAGTGCCAATTTGTGAGTAAACAACTCCCACTTGACTTTGTCCAATTCCTGTCTATTAACAAAATTGGTGTTCTTTTCTTCTTCGATCTTCATTCTACATATGCTGATTTCATTCTCCAAAGTGCAAATTTTCAAGGTTAAATTACAGCTTTCTTCTGGTTTCCTCCAGTAAGGCTTTCTTCCATCTATCCTCCCTTCATCCTCATCCAGCCATTGCCAGAATTTACAGCTTGGACTTTTTCCATTCTTGAAGAAAAATTAAAAAAATGTTAGGTTAAAGGATGAAAAAGAAGAAAGGGTATTCAACAAGATGGAGAAGAAGAAAGTTGGAACGTATTCAGCTTACCATCGAGTTTTGACAAACTCTAAATTTTCTTCCAGGATTGTCAGGGGTTCTTGAAGTCTTCACACGAGATGGTAAGTTGCAATCACATGGATGATCAGCTTGAAAATCATCTGGTCGTTTTGAAGAATAAGATGAGGAAGAAGAAGCCATCGTAGATCTAGGGTTCAAAATCGGGTGTAATTGAATGACTTCTAATACTGTAAACGAAGATGATATAAGCACAAAGCCATGTAGGTGCAACGTATTCAACTCATGTGCCAGATGGCTGCCACATAAGCAAAAACAGGTAATAGCCGGTCATATTACCTTAATATGAACAAAACTAACAAGTTTGTTCCATTAATGAGAACAAAAAAAGAATATTACCTATATGTGGACAATCGAAATAGTTACTTACCTTCATAAGTCATTTTCCCTAATAAAATTATAGAAAAAAAAATAGTTACAATAAAAAAACTCTAGAGAAAAGAATTTGAAAGTACTACGTTTTTGGACCGAATAAATATTTTTGTGGTAAGACTGATTGAAGTAAAGCTTAACTATTGTTTCAAGTAAAACTTTAAATTATAACAACTATTTTGCTGAGAATTTAAATATCCTATATTAAACTTTACATTTAAAAAGTTAAAGAAAATTCAATTTATATTCTTTCGATAAAAATAGATTCATATTTATTTTAAAAAGGCTTCTTTGAATATAATATCTTTTTTGGACAAATTTAAAAAAAAAAAAAAAAATAGTAAACTGTATCATTTGAATGACTCATGTAAACCCGTTTCAAAACCAACAAAAGAATTGAATCATGAAACATTAACAATATTTTGGTATCTAAACATTATGTATAAAATTCTATACCTCAACCAATAGACTCTTATCATGATAAAGACAAAAAAATTAAATTGCAAAATTAGTTGAGTTTATATTTAACTTAGAGTTAAGTATGCAACAAAGTTTAATAACTCAAAAAAATTATTTCAAAGTACTGTATTAAAAAAAATTAAAATAAAAAAACAATTTAAAAGGTAGTTTTTGAGAGTTTTATAAATTTTTAGATTTAGATTTTTATAATTTACGTCATTTTAAATATTTTGAAAAATTATAATTTTTTTTTACCAAAACACTTCTACACACGATACTTTAGTGAAAACAACATTCTATTTTGAATAGGCAAAACCCACGGTTAATTTATTAACAAACATTGACACAACCCTCATCATAGTTAGCCGAAACTATTGTTATCCACAGTAAAAAAAACAATGAGAGTTGGTCAAGGTCAAAGCATATATATGACAATTAAAAGTTAAAGATAGAGATATATGGTAATAAAACTTTTAGCTAGAAATCATATATTGATATTGGTTTTATCATTAATGTTTGTCCTAACCAAAATTCTAAATAACATAAAGCGTGACTTGACGACAATGTCAAGCCTCAAGTTTTTCCGAGCCTAGGCGAGTCACGTCGTTTGTAAGACATGACTTAAGGCGACAACTTTGTATACAATTCATATTTTTATATGTATTTTCAACTATTATTTATTTTTATATACATATATGAGTCAATGCGGCGTTTTGGTAAAGTTTGGCGGCACATACAAGCTTTGGAGTCATAGCGTGTCATGACGGAGCCATGGCAAGCTTTTTAGAACCTTGGTCCTAACGGTAAAAATTTACAAGAACTTTATATGAAATAAAACATTTACTCATACAAATATAGGAAAAATTCTACATGTACACACATTTGACAGTAAAATTTAGCTATAACTACTACACTTAGTCTTATTCTTGTCTTTGTTCTAGCCACAGTCTTCTATGAACCTATTTATATGTTCACATCAAATAATATACGTAAATAATATGATTACAACATAGATCAAAAAATTATTCATTTTTATCTTTTTATGTAATCATATATTATGAGCTAATGCCATAAAAGCCATTAAATTTTCACAAAAATATTCGGTTTTACCATTTTGTATATTCTTAGGTTCACTAAAGATTGAAGTTTGCAATTTTTTTTTGGCATTTTAGCCCTTTCAACCGGTTACTTAGAGGCATGGCATGCCACATAGGCGATCGAATGGGCAGATCTAGCGCCACTAAAGCGCTGAGTTAGCTTCTTACCATATCTAATAAATGAAGGTTTTTTTTTGCTACTTGTCACATTCTTATTCAATTTGACAAATGTCATTTTGTGGTTATTTTGAATTAATATTTTTTCCACATGCCATTCTATGAGTTTTTTATAGTTTTATTAAATTTCACATAATATTTTAATGTAATAATTTTAATAAATGTAGTAATAGATCGATATCAATTTCATTAATGAACTCATCTTTTAATTTCAAAATTCCTAAAATTAAAACTCATTAGTTTCTTTTATTTATTTAAATTATTTGTTTAAATTTAAAAGATAAAAAATATTTCCATTATAATAATTCATCATTTCCTTATTTTCTTATAAATTCAAATTTCTCAAAATATTTTGACCTTTATATTTATTTTTTTTTAAATTAACCCATATAATACATGGGTCTTATAACTAATTTTAAAAATAAAAGATAAAACTGCACAAGCAAGATTCGAACTCTTCGCCTCTTTTTTAAGAGACCTCCACACAAAAAACAATTAACTTACCACTTAACATCAACAATTTTCATTTCACTTAACATCAACAATTTTTGTTTCAACAAGCCCATATCATTAAATATAACATATAACTTATTAATAATACATTTATTATATATATATATATATATATATATATATATATATATATATATATATATATATATATATATATATTAAGATTGTGAAAAATTTCAACAGTAAAATGTTGAAATTTGTCCACCTATCATCCCTCTGCTTTGCTTACTTATAATTTGGCCGATTTCTATGATTTGTAGGGGCTATTTTGTAATTTTTCCATACCAATATGAACGTGTCTTTGCGTCGTTTATTTGTGTGTTTTGTCGATCGGACGTGTCAATCGATGGGTCCCTGTACTTTGCACCGCCTCAAATGCTTTTCTCCGTTCTCTCCATAAACCCACCGCCTCAGGTAACTTTCTTCTCACAAAGGAAGAGGGTGAAGCCAGTAGATGTGTAGCTGTTGTTGGTCCAGAAAGAAATCACGACGGGCGATGAAGACGACGATCGATCGGCTTCCGATATTGACTCTGAGTCGGGATCGGAGTCGGGGTCAGGGGAAATCAGTGTGTTCTTTAGATGATGTGAGTTTTTCACTTCTGACTTCCTCGATTAAGTTTCAAAGTGTGATCAGTTTATCTCCAACTCAGGTGACCGCCATAGAAGACACCACCATCGCCTTCTGCTTCTCAGGTATCGAATCAACCTCAAATAGATTTCATTCTCAGACGTACAGAGGTTATAAGGTATTGATGCATCATCGGTGCCGTCCAGGAAGATTCCGCCGGCTTCTTCGATGTTATGGGCCCGTAACCTCCGTCATTTCATCGAATCTGGTGTTTGTCTTAGCTCTGAAGGTTTAATGGGTAAAATTAATTAGGGAAATCTGTCTCTTCTATTACTGTTCACTTATGAATACATTTATGTGTTAAGATCTTTGTTCAGGTTCCCCATCTTCTCTTACCTATTCCAACTGCTTCCCACAGTCTGTAACTTGATTTTAGCCTCCGGTTTGACAAATTTGTTTTTAGCATTGATTTTAGGAATGTTTTCAGGATTTTGAAATCCCCAGCGTTGGTGGTAGAGCACAACACACCGCCTCCCTTCTTTCAATTAGATGGTGTTCTGCTGCTCGCTTCCTTTTCTTCTGCGTCCGGTTTTTTAATCTCGGATCAGGTAACTAATAATGTCTAATTCTTTGTGATTTTATTAAATTATATTTGTTCTGCTGATTTGAATTGAAAATTAGGTCCTTGCACAAATAAATTTTGTCTTCAGGTGGAGTTTGAAAGATTACACGCCAAGTGTTCGATGAAAGTACTCAAATACGTCAACTGGTGTTGTGGGTTGAAGAACAACCATAGTGTTGACTACAACTAAAAACATACAAAAAGGTAGTCATATGGTTTATCAGCTTTCTTTCAAAAAATAAAAAGTTTTAGTTTTCTTACTAACAAATCCCACCCTGCAAGGGTATTTTCGCCATTTGACTAAAAATACACAATACATATATATACCCTTTCTTATCATTACAAAGTTTTATGATGGCACATCAATTATTGCATTACACTTTCATCTAAAAGCTATAATTAAAGTAATTTAAGGTGTCTTCACTTCTAGATTCCCTGTTCAACCACCAGATCTTGAGGTAATTTGTAGTATTTGGCAGATCTTTAACTTTAAATTAAAAGTGGGTTTGTAATTTATTATTAGCTTCTGTCAATTTTCATATCTTGCAGGGACTGAAGAAAGGATGCTTTGGGGAAATATGTTCCCTTTACAAAGTGGTGATTGTCCCAAGAGTTTCAAGGGGTTTAATGCAAAAATACATTCTTGGTGATATTCTCAGAAATTTCTCTTTTATGCTAGAAAATGAAGTCATCATGGGCGAAAATCGCCATTGTTTGGAAGCAATCTTCGAGTGCATTGACATCCATGTTACAAGTAAGATGAAAAATGTTAAATGTTTAGATTAATGATATGTGTCGTCATGGTTTGTGAATACTTGACCAAAATACCCCCTCCCATCTGGTAAATCGTACAACTAAAATTGATTAAAAGAATTATGGAAAGGCACAAAAATATTAGATTTCTAATTTTGTTAGTGCCAACTTTTTTTTATCATATGGTAGTACCAAATAGACTAAAGAAACATTTTGTAAATGCAGATATTACACTTTCCCATGGTAAAAAAAGTCAAACATAATAACAGAAGTCCAGAAGGTGGCCGATATATGAGCTCCCCAACCACTACACTACCAAATACAAAACCCTCTGATGTAATCCTACAACATACAAACCGGCAGATACACGGATACTTATCAAAGCAAGCAGACATGATTGAAAAGTAAGCTATTTTATAGATTTTATTTTACTAAAAATACTTACCTGAAAATATCTTCTCTTTTAATAGGATTATAAGTTGTTTTTTTATGAGTGGCTTTGAATCTGTTTTAAAGCTTGTCCAATGCATGAAGGTACTATGTGTATGTGTGTATATGTGACTGTGTATCTGTGCATCTGGAATTTTAATTACATGAATAAGTTCTGTGATCAAATAAAAATTATATGCCATTTTTCAGAATTTGAATTTGATAAAACCTTTACTTTTTTGAGAAATTCTAAAACTTTTCCTTTTCTTTCTTTGCCAAATTTTGAACATAAATTTCCTTTTCTTTCCGGTGGGAGTTTTCCAAAAGGTAATGTTATTATTCTTTTGTCTAGAAAAAAAATCAATTTTTATTTTTTAAGGGTCAAAACTATAATTCTTTAACAATATACTAATTTCAATATGAAATTATTGTTGCTAAGCCTATTGAAGAAAATTTTAAAACAGTTAAAGCAAGTAGCAATGTAGAGATAATAACCAATATCTTTAATAAATAGTTTTTGTTTTTTCTATTTCTAGCTTTAGCTTTAATAAATTAAAAAAATTTTGATTTGTGTTTTTATGTCATGGTAGGATAATGGTATACTTATGTTAATATATTACCGTACATAATATATATTTTTAATACTTTTTTTGTGTGGCATCAGAGTAGAGGAAGATGAGATTATTGGGCAATTCTTCCCTATATACAGACAGATTAGAAGAAGGCATAGCCTATTGTTAACAGAAACATGCATAGTTATAGGCTTTACTCTATTCAGTGGATGACTGATTACAACACGAAATATGCTTTTTGTACAGTTTTTTTTGATCGATTGTTATTGTTTCAGTTCTTTGACCATGGAATGCATGGACAAAGGAGAGAATTGGCTGGAAAGCTATTGGGACATATTTTGACACTTACTCTTCAAATGTATGGCTGTCAACTTATTTAAAAGGTAAAGTTTGGTATGTAGGAATCACATAAGGGATGGAATAGGGCATTCCGTTTCCATTATATAATTTTGGTTATTTTTTGTTGAGCAGTTGCTTCTTAATTTCACTGACTCCTTCAAGCACTTAAGATATTACCCCAAGGGTGTCTCCCTATTCTTCACATGATTTTTTTTCCTTAAATGTAGTATGTTTGTATGGTAATATGCCATCTTTCTGTAGTTTTATGTTATTTATATATATGATATGATGTCGTTCAAAAAATAATTGATACTATCTTATATGTATTTGTATATATATATTAAAGTTTAAACACAACAAGTTTCCAGTCTTAAATTCAGTTTTTCTTTATAGTGTTATAAGTTTTCCATACAACACGCTGTTACCATCGGTGCTAACTCAACACGTTATGTAACACGCTGTTACCACTGGTGCTAACTCAACAATTTGCTAACGAACTTTGACATGGTGTTTGTAAATACCATTGGCATTTTCAACCCCCGCAACGCGGGGATGCCCATATATATTAAAGATGTGAAAAATTTTAACAGTTCTTTCCTGTCATTGGCTAAATTTTTTTTTTCTTTTCTGTGCCGATAAGGATCAGGTTACTTTCCTTTACTATTTGAGGTTATAGGTATTCTTTTGCACTTCTTTTTTTTCCATTTTATATCAAGTTTCTTAACTAATAAGTGATGTGAAAATACATATAATCATTCATTGATGTTGGTTAATGCAGTGAAGTATGTAGTGAAGCTGCCCGATGGTGTTATAATTTATGAATCACCAAAAGAAGGTGTTGAGTTTTACTTGAAAGATGGTAAATAAATAATTATGTAATTAGTTTATTTTCTTTCAACCATTTTCATGTAACAAAATTTCCTTAAAATAATATTATACTGTCTTACTAGGTCATTAATGTTTGGCACTTCCAAAAACAATTAAGACAATGACAAGAGAAGAGAAAGCCGATTTAATTGTTCAACCACAGTGTAAGATTCTATAAATATAATTATAAATTAAAATTGATAAATAATGTGACTTTTTATGAACTACATATGGATCTGGTGAAGAAGGGGTTACAATTATATCACTACCCAACGGCTTCTCTCCAATTCCACCAAATTCTATGCTTCATGTTGAATTGGAATTGGTATCTTACTTATAATAATAAATGAAAATAATATAAATGATAAAATAAATTAAAGAAGAAATTAATAATTTGATAATAGCAAACGCGCAAATTACCCCAAACCATAGGGACCCTTCGTGTAATTTACTCTTAAAGTTTTTAAAAAATATAAATATAAATCATTTATATGATATGCATGTTATGTTTTTAGGCAGTCGATTATGTTAGTGAAGGAGGGCAGTTTGGGGATTATGATGAAAAGGTTGTGAAATCATTAAGAGTTTCATGCTGGTTGAATGCTGCTGCTTGTAGCCTCAAATTAGATGATCACAAAAATGCAATCTTCTTATGTTCAAAGGTAATCAATCAAAAAACCATTATAATTTTTTTAAACAATTCCAAGTTTTTATTATTATTATTATTATACAAGGTTGTTTCCAATAGATGTTGGATGTTGAGTTTTACAATGTGAAAGCTTTATACAGAAGGGCACAAGCTTACATGGAAACTTATGATTATGAATTGACTGAATTAGACATCAAGAAGGCCTTGGAAGCCGATCCACAAAACAAGTAAAACTATAAAATTTGGAGGTCATTTTGGTCATTTTATTAAACCTCTATAATTTTGTTTTGGTTTTGTTATTTTGTAGGGAGGTAAAGTCTATTCACAAGACTTTAAAGCAACTTGAAGCTGAGAGTAACAAAAGAGATGCTAAACTTTATACAAATATGTTTGCCCAAATGGCTAACGATTGTTCTATATAAACCAAGGTTTTGATTTTCTTCTTTTTTCAATTAATTTTGTTTTCCTTTTTATAAAGTATTTTTTTTTCCATTGACATCAGTCAAAGTCAAAGCCAAAGTCAAACACTAATATTGAATGAACTTATGTAGTAGAGATTAAAGATTGAGAAAGTGGAGAAGAATGAGAAGGATGGTGTTATGGGAATGGAATTGGAAAAAGAAGACCAGCTGAAGATTTGACATATTCAGTTGCTAAATTTATTGAAGTGTCATTCTAATCAGGCAAAGGGGTTGATATTGAAGGGTGTAAGCTCTTGAGTTGGGAATGGTGGCCCTGGTTTGATTATATGCTTCACATAACGGACAACAACCTTGACTACAAAATTGGTTTCATAGACAAAACGCAACCACATTATAATCAAAAAGTCAAAATCGTCATTTGGAGTTGTACTTTGGTAAAGAGGTGTTGTTACAAAAACTTTATAAATAATTGTTGCTGCCGCACTTGCTATTTGCTTTGCAACACAAAGGGGTCATTATATTATAGCATAGTGCAACATATTTGTGTGTTTGTAAATGGGCGGAACGTACACAATAGCGACATACTTTACTGTATTTACCAATTAGAACAATGTAATATACTTCCACACAAAAACAACACCTTCCGACCCCCGCAACGCGGAGGTTACCTTTCTAGTTATTATTATTATTATTATATGATGTATAAATATATTTCTTAAACATATTCATAATTTTAAAAACGTATTTATATCTTTAAAATCATAGTTATACCTTTAAAATTATATGCATACGCTTCATAATATACAAATAAGTTTGTAAAGGTTTACAAACAAATATATATATATATATATATATATATATATATATATATATATATATATATATATATATATGATACTTATACATGTTTTTATGTATTTATATATTTTAAATCATATTTATATGTATTTATACATATTACAAACTTATTTATATGTATAAACACATGTAAATATATATAATTACGTTTTTAAAACATTTAAATATATAAACATATTTTTAATGCGTATAAATACATATAAATACGTTTTTATTATATAAATAAGCTTTGTAATAGATAAATAGGCTAAATATGATTAAATATATATATATATATATATATATATATATATATATATATATATATATATATATAATACGTTTAAATATGTCTAAAAACGTCTTTATATGGGTTTATATATATATATATATATATATATATATATATATATATATATATATATATATATATATATATATAAAAGTACATATAAATATATTTAAAATATATTTATACCTTTAAAAAAATATTTTTTACATTTAAAAATGTATTTATACTTCTAAATATTTATTTTATATATTGAAAAATGTATTTATAGTTATATAATAATAATAATAATAATAATAATAATAATAATAACATTTTAATTATTTCAGCTTTATACATTACGTACGAAGTATCAGGCTTAAGTCATAAAAGTTGTTGCAACCTAGTGGCAAGTGAGTTTGTTTGTGAGTATGGGTTTCCTAAAAAATGCAAAAGGGTAAAATCGAATATTTCGTGAAAATTTGAAAGCTTTTATGACATCAGCACTAATATTATTTCATCCTTCTTATATTAGCTTGTTAATAATGTGATTCACACATTCAGTTTACCATTTTGAACATCATTACCTTAAGTGATTACTTATTCTCAATCATAAATTTTAACAAACATATCATGTTACTTAATCTAAATTCACTTATCCTTAAATCGTAACTTTAATAAGACTTATTTTCATAAGTAGATGATGTTAATTTGATCACTAATCCGTTAAAACATCAATTTGGCTTAATAATCATACTTAATTATGTGAGAACTTGTTAATTAAAGTCTCCAAAGCATGTTAAATCAATGTAACATCCCAAAATACTGATAAAATTTTTGGTTTTCAAGTCATTAAATATAAATGTGTCTCAAATATCATAGTTTGACAAAAGTCACCAATGCGGAAGAATCATAGGGGAAAAATGTTGTTTAGTCTAGTCAAGCCCTTTGTTTTTGAACTGGAAGTATATGAAAATGTTAATCCACAAACCGTAAACACAAAGCTTAGTGAGTTCCCCAAAATACCTACTACCACATACATAGGCCCAAGCCAACATATATTTAGGAACCAACCTAATATGTAAATGGGCCTAGCCCAATATACATATAACTAGGCCCAACCCAATATACAAATGGTTCCAGCCTAACATACATGTAAATTGGTCCAGCCTAACATACAAGTAAATGGGACCATCCCAATCATGCAAATAAATGGTCCCAGCCCAACATACAAATAAATAGGCCCAACCCAACAAACACCTATAAGAGTCACAAAAGACTGCTAGCATCCTACACAGTATAGTGAAATCACCTCAATCTGAAGATAGAAAAATATCACACTCAAGCTACCGATACTGGAACTCCCCACACTAATCATATACACAATAAGACCCTAATCACAAATTAAGGTAATAATCCACACCCGAGGGTTTTGGCTCATAGTTTCTCTAGTTGGGATAAAAGACCATTTTACCCTTCCAAGAGTATAACCCACTCTACTTGACCTAATATCCAATTTGTCCAAAATTTGACCATCTGGTACTACGCCTAGCGTAACACCATGCTTTATGACCAATGTAGAGCATTTGATGGGAAAACGGGGCATCATCAGGCTACGCCTAACATAGCCAAGATTACGCCCAACGTAAATACGATGATCTACCAACTTCATATTAAGATCTTAATACTCAAGGACTAAACATCCAATTCTCGGATCTAGACCTAATAAACATCCTAAGTGCTAAAGTCTCTGACTTTACACCTTTGCATGGCTTAAATAAGCACAAGACCAATCCTTAAGTCCATAAAACAATCAAATGTTCAAGTGCTCATGCATGGATGGATGAGAGTGACCAATCTCCCATTTTTATGACTCTACAAGCCCATAAACAACAGGAGATAAAACTAATATGGTCTAGAGTAGATTATACTCATTAAGACCAATGTTATAGGACAAAAAGCATAAATACTCATGAGCTAACTAGATTTATCATAAAAGAACATAAAGATGCAAGCTTTAAACCTCTTAGAGATGGATAAGGAAGTGCAAAGTCTGGATCTACAAAGCTTGGAGCTCACAATTGGTTCTCCAATGGACTCCTTCTTCAAGAATGCACACAAAAACACCATAAGGCTCCAAAACTCTCATAAAATGGCTAGGGTTTCTAGATGACCGAAAATAGGGGTGGAGGCAGAGCATGGGGATGCCCTCAAGGAGTTAGAACCTTTAAATAGAGCTTACAACCCCTCAATTAGGGTTTAGATCTTTTGCTACTATGCCCTGCATAGATATCTCTACGCCCAACATAGAGCATTAATCCCTCACATGGAGTCTTTTAAATATGCCCAGCATAGGAGGCCATCCTACACCCTGCCTAGGGCACTTAAAGTGAACAAATGGAAAAATTAACTATTAAAAATGATACGGGAGGATACTGGTGTTGGATTTGGTGTCTAAGCCCATAACTATAACTGGTATGTACTTGACCCGATAGTAGCATGGTCCTTTTGGGTTTCCTTCACCAGTGCAATTTGATAGGATGGTTTTATGAGAATAAAGTTATTTACGATTTATTAATATATATATATATATATATATATATATATAAGTATAATATATTAATATGGTTATTTAATTAGTATTGTCCAAGAATTAATTTGGAATTAAATTTTGTTGTCAAAAGAGACTAATTAAATATGGAGGGATTGATTATGTAAATCAATGATACTTATAGTATGGGCTAAGTGATCCATGATTATGTAAGCGGGCTAAATCAATTATATAACCCATGGATAGTCCATGGAGGTTAAACCCATGGATCATAGGAATGTGGAAAGTCATTGATCATTAGGGTTTGCAAAGTTAAACCCTAGCACTTGCCAAAACTATAAATAGCCCCCTCCATGCACCAAAATCGGTTGCACATTCAAGAGAGACAAGTAACTTATTCTCTTAGAACCTCCTTTGCATATTGGTGTTTGTGAACCATTAGAGGCATCACACTTGAGGTGCTCAAGTTTCCAAAGGTCAAGAACTCTACCCTACTCAAGAGGTATGCATCCTAACTATGTTTTAATTATATATAGCTTCAATTGTATGCTAGTTAGGGTGAATGCTTTGGAAAAAGAAAATGCATTTATGATTAGAGAAAACATAGATCCAAAGCATTTAGGGTTGCATGTGCACTTAGGAAGTGTTATAGTGCTCAAAACCCAACAGTGGTATCAAAGCCTAGGATTGTTTTTTTATTATATTTGATGCTTGCTTGTTTTTAAAGTTGGAAAAATCGAGTTTTCTGCATTCTGACCGATGAACTCACCGAGTCCACTGGGGAACTTGACAAGCCCATGCAGAAATGAAGCTACTCGATGAGTCCAGTTCATGGACTCGCCGAGTTGGCTGGTCAGAGTGCAGAATTTTGTGTTTTGGCCAAAATTAGATATGGTCATTACCACAAATTGTTTTGAATCATAAAAATATGTTTATTAAGATATGGTAAGATATGGTAGTGATCATGCTCATCCAATTGGAAGATAATTGTCAAAGTTTCATGTTTTGTATTAGTTTATATGATTACGCCAATTACATGAAATTTATTTGATATGAATTAATTTGTTCTTATGAGTTTGAATAGATCATGTATGGATTATTTAATTATTGTGTTAGTTAAATTAGTGATCTAAATGCTTTTAAATGTGCTCCATAACTTGTCCTCAAGTTATGAAAAATGAAAAGTCTCTCCATTAAAATGGCATTCAACTCATTTGTTATGAAAATGAAAGGTCAATCATCAGATATTAAGATAATAGGTTAATTATTTGTATTATTTGATGTGAATTGCCTTACTATATGAGTTTAGTTAGATCATGAATTATGTGATAATTTTAATTGTTAGAAATATTGATCTAAATATTCTTTAACGAGTTCCATAATATGTCCTCAAGTTATGGAACATGAAAAGTTTTTTTTTCATAAATGATTTAATGAACTCCATAACTTGTCCTCAAGTTATGGATTATCAAGAGTCTTTTCATAAAACACACATTAAACTCATAGGTTATGAATGTGAAGAGTTTTGACAAGTTTGAAAACTTTCCCTCAAGTTTTGGGATTTGCAAAGTCTCCATAAATGAAACTTTAATTCCAATCCCTAGAGTTTTAAATGTTAAAATTCAACCCTTATACTTTATACTATTATAAGTTTAATAATATATATATATATATATATATATATATATATATATATATATATATATATATATAAGAGCATGTCAGTCTTACCGTTAGTAGGCCTTATTCACGAAGCCAGTCTATAAGGGGGGTATAAGCTTAATGCCTATAAAATGGCAGTTTAATGGGTGTCCACTCTCACCCCGCTTCCTTGACTGGTGGAGGGTTGTTAGCCGAACGGGTAGGACAGGACATTAATTCTCCCTCATTAAAAGTATAATGATAAAAGTATAAAGTAACTAAACTTTCATTAAATTCCTAATCTTAGTTACTTTAGGAAAAATGTGAAATGGTGCTAATCCATGAAATTACACTTTGCACCTTGTTAAGTCGTTAGTGGAGCGTGTGTGGTTAACCGAAACACTAATTTGGGACTCACAATGAGTGGCAAAGGGTAATTTGGTGTTAATCATAGATCAATGGAGCGTGTGTGGTTAACCGACACATTGATTATGTGATCTGTAACATTGGGTGTACCAAGCTAATTTGCATGGTTATTCACACCTTGTTTGTGATCCTCGGCATCCTAGTCACAAAATTGAAAAGCACACTGAGATTTAAACATGCCATTGAAAAGTTCAATGAATCTCAAAGATCTAGGAATTTCAAACCAATTAAAACTTAATAATTTATTTCGTTTTTCATGGTGGAAATTGGTAAATCATCATTTACCTACCTTCAAATATTTTACAATTGGATTACGGCATCCCTCTTCGCAATTGTAAAATATTGTGTTGGGTCCTAGCCTTAATATTTCGTTTTGGGTGTTATATTAAGGACTTAAATCAACTAACTTGAATTTCTCCCTTGTAGATGTCCAGTTCAGACAACTATGGTCTTCCCAAATCTTTTCGAAAAAGCTTTCCACATGAAGATGATATTCCATAATATTATACTTCACTTCCTCCACCTCCTCCAATTATTCTCCATGACCCACAAGTTCAAAGACTTCAAAAAGTTCAAGGTCACTCAAGCCCTACTAGCAATAAAACATCAAGATGGAAAGTTTATATGTGCTCATGTCTTGGACATGAAGCTGCATATTGACAGGTTGTGAATGTTGGGTATCATGTTCCCGAGGAAGTTGGATATTGACTTGGTTCTTCAGTCACTTCCCAAATCATATAGTGAGCTCGTTAAAGACTATTATGTGACAGATCACGACATGGCCCTTATTGATCTTGACTATTTAATAATTGCTACTGAATCAGCAATGATTTGGCGCAATGATCAAGAAAACATGATTGGAAGATCTACTTCCCAAGTTGCCATGAACATAGGCAATGACATCGATAGTATAGAAATGATTCCTTCTCCTAAAGGAAAGGAATTGTCCATGGTCAAAAGTTTTTATCATAAGAGAAAGGCCAGTTCTGGGATTTCCTCATGTGCCAATGCAAAAGAAGCCATTTGTTTCTACTGCCATTTGAAGGGACATTGGAAGCGAAGCTGCCCTGACTACCTGAAAGATATGAGAGAAGGTAGAATCAAAAAGTTTGACTCTGCTTCAGGATCAAAGGAAGCTTAAAAGAAAATCATGTTGAATCTGATCGCTAAGAGATGGATTTCGATCGCATGGTTTGATGATCGTATTTTTGAGCTGCTTAGGAGTTATGATAGATTGCTTAGAAATTTGTAATAGCATAATTTTCATATGTAATTGCATTGTAAGGAAAATATTTTGCGCACCTTTTATAAATAAATAATTTTTTTTTATTTTATCTTATCTTATATTTCCTTGCAATGACATTTGTGAAAATTGATGTTTGTATGTTTCTATTTTAGCAATATGGATTTGATTCTTTCGTTTTTGGTAGTGTCTAAATTTACCAAATAAGGAAAGATTCTCATCACCCAAGTTTCAGTTGGACAGAAACTTGGAATCATGAAACTTGTATTGCATGATGAATGAGAACCTTCATCTTTGGGAAATTAGGACTAATTCCTTGTTCACATGTATATGTGAGTGAAGTGAAGGACTAGGGGATCGGGTACACTTGGTTGTGCGCTGGTCAGGTCCACCACAAATAACGATAAGACTATTCGTTATGGTTTACTAAAGTTAGTAAATATGGTTATGCTTACAAGATTAAGTATAATTATGAGTCATTGAAAAGTCTCAATGTATAGCATAAGGAATAAGAAGAATCAAAGTCGGTAGATAGATAAAAGTTTCTCTAATCTGAAAAGATGGGAGAGTACTTGAGTATCGTGTTTTATGATCATCTTAATGATTATGAAAACCATATCACTAAGATGTCCTTAGAGGATCAAATTGTGATATGGTTAAATCAATTAAGATGAATCATACTTCGTTCCAAAATCAAATCTTAGAGTCATCCTCTAAGATTGTATATTGAGTGACATATCAGCAAATGTTGAGTACAATGTTTTCTACTCTTGTACATTTAAAATTGGTAAGTTGTAATGTTTTGGATAAAACAAAGATCAACTAAGACCGATTGTCAATAGTGTTTGTCCTGATAAGAAATCGCACTAACTCTTGAATATTTGTTTGTAAAGTAATGTTCTTGACAGAGAGAAACTTATATGTCAAGAGGTTAGTGGGAGTCTTAAAGATGTTGACAAGTTTTAAGAACTAATCAAAAATAAACCTATTGTCAACCAATAGCACACAACTTGAGGTTTATAACCTATCATGTTGACATATTCTTGTTTCTGTGACCATTCCAATTAAAGGTTAATATGCATGTAAGTTCTATGAGTTCTTAATTGTTTGCATAACAACTAGGAAGACATGGTAGGCCCTTGTGCTGCCAGATCGCAAGAAATTAAGATTGAAAAAGTTCAGTCCATATAAGTTTGGATTTGTCACTAACCTTGTCTTGAGATTATGGTTATGACAAAATTCACATGGATAGGAACACATACAAAAAAAAAATCTAAGTGTCATAAGGTTTCTCTCCAATTCATGAAAATGATTGTGAGGAAACGCTTTCACTAAGTAGATTTTAAGGAGATAGAATTTGTGATATTTGCATTCTCAAATTCGATTATGATTACAACATCCCTCTTCATATTTCGAATTGTGAGAAATGGCAAAAGGTCTAAACATTTAAGACTTATTTCTGTAAGTTCTAAAATTGTTTAGACACACATATGAGTTATCTACGGAAAGGTGTATGACTTTGAGAAGCTTAGATAAAGGCTTATTGAAGCATCTCGTATCAGAAATCTGAACTTTGGTGAGAAAGTCAATAAGTATTGATTTCTAGAAGTCCAACTGATTTTGGATACATGTCAAAGCTAGTGGGAGCATAAATGTTATGCCCGTAAGATAATAATTATAATGCTAGTGGGAGCATAATTATTATGGTAAGTGTTGCAAGTTAGCAATGTTAATTATAGAAAACAAAATTTTCAATTCTCAAAGTTGCAGGGTTTGAAAAAGTTGTTTTGCTATAATTAAGGGAGAGGAACTTATACTTCATTTTTCAATTCTAAAAGGTTAGATTGAGATTTTTAATCAAATTTAGTCAAAGACATATATGAATATTATGTTGAAAAGATTCGACATAAGGAAATTCTATATGTGGAAATCTTAATTGCATTCTCAAAATTTGATTATGATTACGGCATCCCTCTTCATAGTTCGAATTGTGAGAACATGGCAAATAGAAATATTATAGCAAAAGACTGGTCAAGTATCATGTCTTTATGTAAGACATTATGAATCGTATCCCATATGCTTCGGGTATAGGATTGATTGCATATGCTATAATATTAATGTGTTCTAATTTTCCAAATGCCTAGGGCATTAAGAGGAAAAAAGGACTAGACCTAAATATGACTAAAGTGGTTAAACAACTGTCAAGGACAATCTAGGGTTCGCTAAGGATTGGTTGCTTATGGTAGTTGGAAGTATAGTAATGAATGAACCATATTGATATAATTCTGAATATATAGGATTATGTTAAGAATGGATAGTCATATGGCAATTATGAAAAAGTTTCTATAATGGGAGTTGGATATCAAGAATATATGAGTAAGTTAGAAACTTTTATGCAAAGAAGGATGTTCAAAGGAATGTACTTTGAATTTGAGACTTCATCTCCATGGAATTTTCTTATAACAATCTCCAAAGGAGTATTTGCATAATAGTTTAGAACTAACACATTCTAATAGTGGCAAGAATTTGGTATTCTTACACTTAAAGATTTGGATTTGTGAAATGAGTTTAATTGGAAATCAAATCGATTTATTTCACAAAGTAAGGACCATAGGTAAGCATAGTGTGCATGCTTGGAGCATGGGATAACTATTGTTTCAAATTCAAGTATTAAGTTGATCAATAGAAACATTATACAATGAATAATGAGTAATCAATATAGTGATTAAATAAAAGGTGTTTTATTTACGCTCACAAGTTTTGGGGCCATATTGGATTAGTATCATTCTTGTGTTTCACTTTGCATGTTTTGACTTCCTGAATAATAAGATTATTCAAACTATCCACAGTCGATCATACTTTGGAAGTAGGTATGAAAGAAGACTGTCATGAGTTGGCTTGTAGGATTGTCTAAGGAGTTAGGCATAGCGACAGGTTTTCTACACCATTCATGAGTACTTCTGAAATAAGATTTGAGTATTGGATCAACATGCGCTCACTTGAATCACTTCATGGAATTTATCACGAGTGATCATGAGACGATAATATCATATATATACATATATATATATATATATATATATATGTGTGTGTGTGTGTGTGTGTGTTCAAACCTAGATATATGAGTTGTTGACTATGAGTTAGCACGAAAACGCATCAGTAACTTGATGTTATAAAACGTGCCGTTATGCATGATTTAATGAATAGTTAGTACAAGCATATAATGTCGAATTTTATCTGCCCCTTTTATCCTAAGAGGATTAAAAGCAATATATTGGTCCCCTCGATGATTATGTTTTGACTTATGTGTTGGGCCCGGTCAGAACTAAATTGATGTGTTCATATGTTAGACAAGTCGGAAATCAGGAAACAAACTGCTGGACTAAAAGTATGACATTATTCCATGTATTTGTCCAGCTGATATCTTGAGAACAGAGGAGTATATGATCCATTATCTAAAGGATGCGTCACTGACTGGGTCAGAGTTGACAGCAGCTTTTCGAAGCTTAGGATTGCTAAGTCGGATCCTGAAGTCACATAGGTAGCTATAGTTATTAGACTTATCCAAGTGGGAGACTGTTGAATTTGGTATCTAAGCCCATAACTATAATTGGTATGTACTTGACTCGATAGTAGCATGGTCCTTTTGGGTTGCCTTCACCAGTGCAATTTGATAGGATGGTTTTATGAGAATAAGGTTATTCACGATTTATTAATATATTATAAGTATAATATATTAATATGGTTATTTAATTATTATTGTCCAAGAATTAATTTAGAATTAAATTTTGCGGTCAAAAGAGACTAATTAAATATGAAGCGATTGTTTACGTAAATCAATGATACTTATAGTATGGGCTAAGTGATCCATGATTATGTAAGTGGGCTAAACCAATAATAGAACCCATGGATAGTCCATGGAGGTTAAACCCATGGATCATAGGAATGTGGAAACTCATGGATCATTGGGGTTTGCAAAGTGTAACCCTAGCACTTGCCACAACTATAAATAGCCCCCTCCATGCACCAAAATTGGTTGCACCTTCAAGAGAGACAAGTAACTTATTCTCTTAGAACCTCCTTTGCATATTGGTGTTTGTGAACCATTAGAGGCATCACACTTGAGGTGCTCAAGTTTCCAAAGGTCAAGAACTCTACCCTACTCAAGAGGTGTGCATCCTAACTATGTTTTAGTTATATATAGCTTCAAGTATATGCTAGCTAGTGTGAATGCTTTGGAAAAAGAAAATGCATCTATGATTAAAGAAAACATAGATCCATAGTATTTAGGGTTGCATGTGCACTTAGGAAGTGTTATAGTGCTCAAAACCCAACAACCGGTGTTACAACTCTCCCCACTTGAATCATACTTTGTCCTAAAAGTCCTCTATTGCAAAAAGTTCTGGATAATTCTCTCTCATCTTCTCCTCAGGATCCTATCTCCAGTCAGAACCTTTCTAGTGCTGCCATTGCACCTTAACCAAACCCACCACCTTGTTGTGCATAGTCTGTGGCTTCCTATCAAGGTTCTTGATCGGTCTCTCTATATAATTCAGACGTTCATCAACATTAATATCATCCAAGGGAACCACTACAGAATCATCAGCTAGACACTTCCGCAACTGAGATACATGCACCATGTGGTGGATCTGGCTAACCTCGTCAAGCAGATCCAACTGGTATGCAACCTTGCCTACCCGGGCGATAATCCTAAAGGGACCAATATATTCGGAGCTCAACTTTCCCTGCTTTGGAAACTGGATGACACCTTTACAAGTTGACACCTTTAGAAACACATAGTCTCCAATCTGGTACTCGATGTCTGAACATCTCCGGTTGGCATAACTCTTTTGGCGACTCTACACGGTCTTTAATCAATCGCACACATGTGTATCAACTCAAATGTCTTGAGTACTGCCTTAGTACTCCCCAAAACCCAGTGTCCGGCCACGTCCCAGCAGACCAAGTCCCGACACACTTTCTCCCTTAAAGTATCTCAAAATGATGTCGATCGATATTGGCGCTGTAACTATTGTTGTAAGAGAACCCAACTAATGGAAGGTAGGTATCCCAACTCCCGTCAAAATCTAACACACACGCCCTGAGAATATCCTAAAGATTCTAAATAGTCTTCTCACTATGTTCGTCCATATGAGGTTTATATACGATGCTAAAGAGTAGCTAAGTACCCAAATCCTCATGAAATCTCTTCCAGAATTTGGAACTGAAATGAACATCACGGTTTGAAACCACTGAAACTGGAACCCCGTGTCAAACAACTACCTCCCTAATATAAACCTCTGCCAACTTTTAGGCAGAAATACTCTTAGTGATAGGGATGAAATGAGCACTCTTGGTCAATCTATCAACAATGACCTAGATAGAATCAACCTCACGTGTTGTTCTCGGCAACTTCGTGATAAAATCCACAGTGATCTCCTCCCATCTCCATATGGGAATGGGTAATAGTTGCATCTTATCATAGGGCCTTTGATGTTCCGCCTTGACTTTCTAGAACGTTAAGCACCGCTCTACGAACCATGCTATTTCCCTCTTCATGCATGGCCACTAGTAGCTCAATCTCAAATCTCTACATATCATCGTGGACCCTGAATGGATCGAATATTTTGATTTATGAGCCGACTTTAGTAACATCTACCTAACCCCACAAGCAACCGAAATCCAAACCCTACCACACTTAGTCAATAACCCACGACTACCCCTGAAAAATAACGGACTCTGGTCCCTAATCCTTTCTTTCATCCAATTTTCCTTCGCTAACAACAACCATCCTCAAACACAAATCTCTAATGGATTTACTCGCAGCCTTACGACTCAAGGCATCGGCTATAACATTGGCATTCCCAGGGTGGTACAAGATCTCGCAGTCATAATCTTTCACGCTTCCAACTATCTTTGTTGTCCCATGTTCAAATTCGACTAATCCATCAGGTATCTCATGCTCTTGTGATTAGTATAAATAGTGTACATGACCCATACAAATAATTCCTCTGACTCTTGAGGGCTAAAACCACAGCCCCAACTCCAAATTGTGTGTCAGGTAATTCGCCTCATAAGGCTTCAACTGCCTTGAAGCGTACGCAATCACGTAACCCCGTTACATAAGAACTGCTCAAAATCCCGAAATTGATGCATCGCAATAAACCATAAAATCATCCATACCATCAGGAAGAGTGAGAATCAGAGCCTCCCACAATCTCTATCTCAAAGTCTCGAAATATGTCTGCTAATCAGACCCCCACTAGAAATTAACATTCTTTTTTTTTGTCAAACAAGTCAAATATACAACAATCTTGGAGAAATCATGAATAAATCTTCGATAATAACCCGCTAGACCAGGTAAACTGCAAATCTTGGATGGTGTCTTCGGAACCTCCACTACCTTGATCTTAGTCAGGTCGATCAATATACCCTTCTGGTTAACGATGTGCCCCAAAAACTGCATCTCAATCAACCAAAACTCATATCTGCAGAACTTGACATAAAGCCTCTTCCACCTCAAAGTCTCCAAACCCTCTCGTAAGTGCTCCTAATGTTGCTCCTTGGATATGGAATAAACCTGTAACATCCAAAAATTTAAGCCAAATTTTGAACTTTTTCATCCATTAAAAACCCAATAGTATTATACAAATTGATTTCAAAATATTATTCATCAGAGTGTCCCAGAAACAAAATCATAAGTTTGAGAAGCGGTACAGTCACGCCTTTGCCTTGCCATGATCTCTTGATCTACCTGAAACAATAAACTGAAACTGTGCGCCCGAGAGCTTAGTGAGTTACCCCCAAAATACCAATACTACACCGTTAATAGCATATCAATAACAGGTAACAACAACATGTATACTGGACCTTCAACCTGACTGGACCGCCTTGCAAGGCCTATAGTCTATCTTGATTTATCCCAAGCCTTCGGTATGACTAGACCGTAATGCAGGGCCCACAGTCTATCTGGACCGCTCGTCGGGTGTGTTGGCCTTCAGCACAAAGCAGGACCGCCTCAACCCAACCATCAAACTAATAACCATGCGCACATAAATAACATATACTGGCATATATATATATATATATATATATATATATATATATAAGATATAACTATCTCACAGATCATCAGATCAAATATCATAGCAATCACTTATAACTAGAATACCGACCTAACCAGGTCACTAACATACCAATCCTAACGGATCATAAAGCATAACAACACCCGGTCTATCCGAATACCGATCTAACAGATCATAACCACATACATCATACTATAATCTGAATAACAACCTAAAGGGTCGGCCTTGGTGCCTTATACCCTAGTGATATACTGAGGATAACTCACCACGCTATCAGCTCGGAATAATACTGTCCACAACCCCAGATATAGCTCCAACCACCTTGCATGTACCCATAAGTGGTTCACTCAATAATTACTCAAATTACCAAAATGCCCTTGGAAGGCACAAGACACTCCCTAGTCAAAGTCAAAGTCATTGGTCAATGGTCAACAGTCCATGTTGACCTATTTGTTGAGTGCAACTATCCCTTCATCGAGTCCCTACTGATTCAAGAGTTACCCGACTCAACTCGCCGAGTTTCTAACAGACTCGCTGAGTCAATATGCGACCCGGCTTGGAAACCCAAACTGACTCACTGAGTAATCTCCCAGACTTGCCGAGTCCACGCAGGACCAATTCGGACGAAAACCCTACTCGACTCGCCGAGTCATCTCATAGGCTCGCTGAGTCTAGATGAATACTCCCATGATCAAGCAATTTTGAACTACTCCTCCGATCCAAACAGTAGATCTAGGTCCCTAGAGTGCATTAGCACGTAAAGTTGCTACCTTTACGTATTTGTGTGCCTTAAAATCCGAATCCAAGATTGGAATGAGGCTTTACTCATAAGGAAGGGTTTTTTTTCATGACCATACTAAGAACTTTATGAACTTAGGACCCAAGGGAGGTTCAGATCTGAAGTTTCAACTTCAGATCTAGCTCCCACACAATAATCCCTTCATAAATAAGCTAAAGAAACCCTAAAATTTACACAAGAGAGATTCTAGGAGGAAAGAGATCAAGGTAATCAGCTGGTTACCCCCAAAATGTGTCCAAACTGAAGTAGACTCTGGATCCACACGAATTTCCTTGATGCTAGCCTCTTGGTCTACAAATTTCCTTCACTAAATCACTTTCCAAAGCTCCAAAACACTCACAAGGCTCACACACACGAAAATTAGGGTTTCTTGCTCTCAAGGGGTGATAAAAGACAGTGGGAGGATCTAATGGTCCAATATATAGGGTGCAAAAACCCTAAAATTTAGGGTTTCCCCCTCTAGCTCCTACTCGTTGAGTCCCCCTTCCCGACTCGCCGAGTTAAATCATTAAATGACGTGTCCCATCCTGCTGCTACTCGATGAGTCATAGCATCAACTCGTCGAGTAGGCCTTAAAACATGAAGTATAAATTGAATAATAATGATACCTGACAGCTGGGACGTTACAATTCTCCTCCACTTATTTTAGACTTTTTCCTCGAAGTCTGCTAGGGTGAATAACTCTGGGTAATGCTCTCGCATCTCAGCCTCCGGCTCCCATGTCCACTCAGATCCCCTCCGATGCTCCCATTGTACCTTCACCAACGGGAGCTCCTTGTTTCGCAGAACTTTCACTTTCCTTTCCAAAATAGCTACCGGCCTCTCAATGTAATTCAAGCGCTCATCAACCTGAATGTCATCCAATGGTACCACTTCCTCCCGGTCCATAATGCACTTTCACATTTGCGAAACGTGAAAGGTGTTGTGAATCTGAATAAGCTCATCCTGTAATTCCAACCTGTATGCCAGTTTACCAATCCTGGAAACGACCCTGAACGGTCCAATATAGTAGCGACCCAACTTTCCTTTTTTTCTGAAAAAAATCACGCCCTTCCATGGCGAGACCTTCAAGAGCACCATATCATCGACATGAAACTCCAAATCCGAACGACGTTTGTCATCGTAATTCTTTTGTCGACTCGGAGCGCGGTCTGCAGCCGCTGTCTGATCTGCTGAATCTTTTCGGTAGTTTGCAAAACTACCTCCGTCCGACCCATTACCCTGTGTCCAACCTCACCCCAACAGATCGGGGTTCTACATCTCCGACCATACAACAGCTCAAAAGGCAGGGCGCCAATACTGGAATGATAGTTGTTGTTGTAAGAAAATTCTGCAAGAGGTAAGTGGGAATCCCAACTCCCACAAAAATCAATAACACACGCCCTCAACATATCCTCAAGGGTATGAATGGTCCGCTCACTCTGCCCGTCGGTCTGAGGATGAAACGTTGTACTAAAGTGCAGTCGCATGCCCAGTTCCTCGTGGAACTTCAACCAGAAACTGGCAGTAAACCTGACATCTCGGTCAGAAACAATGGAAACTGGTACCCCGTGCTGAGCAGCGATATCACGAACATACACATCAACCAATTTCTCGGCCGAAGAACTTTCCCGAACAGCCAAGAAGTGAGCACTCTTGGTCAATCGATCAACAATAACCCATATAGCATTAAATCCCTTCGCTGTCTTTGGCAACTTAGTAATGAAATCCATTGAGATTTGCTCCCATTTCCAAATGGGAATCTCCGAGGGCTATAACAGACCATGCAGTCTCTGATGCTCGGCCTTGACCATCCTACAAGTCAGGCACCTCTCGACATACCCAACGATTTCTCGCTTCATACACGGCTACCAGTAACTTAAACTTAGGTCTCTGAACATCTTGGTGGCCCCTAGGTGAATGGAAAAATGAGACTTATGAGCCTCCTCCAAAACCGTCTGTCTGACTCCCCCAGACATCGGAACCCGTACACGACCATAACGGATCATCAATCCTTGTCCATCCTGCACAAACCGGGTGCTTTCAACCTTAATCCTTTCCTTCTTCCAATTCTCTGGTCTCATACCCTCAACCTGCACGTCCCTGATCAAACTCACAATCAGAGGATCCATGGATATCCTCATACATCTCGCTTTACCAGGGTGGTAAAGGATCTCACAATCATAGTCCTTGACTACATCCAGCCACCTGCACTGCCTCATGTTCAGGTTAGGATGATCCATGATGTGCCTCAAACTTTTGTGATCCGTATATATGGTACAATGGACCCCGTATAGATAATGTCTCCATATATTGAGGGCAAAAACCACCACCCCCAACTCCAAATCATGAGTAGGATACTTAGTCTCATGCGGCTTCAACTGTCGCGATGCATATGCAATCACCCGTCCCCTCTGCATGAGGATCGCTCCCAACCCTGTGATGGACACATCACAGAATACCATGAAGTCTTCAACCCCTTCAGGGAGGGTCAACACTGAAGCTTCACACAAACGTTTTCTGAGGGTCTCAAACGCCCTCTGCTGCTCGGTGCCCCACCGAAAATCCACCCCCATCCTCTTTAGACGAGTGATAGGTACCGCAATCTTGGAAAAATCTTGAATAAACCTCCGGTAGTACCCTGCCAATCCTAAGAAGCTTCTGATATCTGAGGGAGATTTCGGAATCTCCCACTGCATAACCGCCTCGATTTTGGACGGATTGATCAAAATCCCCTCCTGATTAATGAGGCGTCCAAGGAACTGAACCTCTCGCAACCAAAACTCACACTTCGAGAACTTCGCATAAAGTTGTTCTTGCCTCAAAACTCCCAATAACTCCCGCAGATGTTCTTCGTGTTGTTCTCTGGTCTTGGATTACACCAAGATATCATCTATGAATACTATCACCGAGCGATCAAGCATCGGCCTGCAGACTCGGTTCATCAGATCCATAAACACCGTTGGCGCATTGGTGAGCCCAAACAGCATCACCACGAACACGTAATGACCATAACGAGTCTGAAACGCAGTCTTCTCCACATCTTCCTCTCTCACCCTGACCTGGTGATATCCGGATCTCAATTCAATCTTGGAAAACCAAGATGCACCCTGCAACTGGTCGAAGAGATCATCTATCCCCGGGAGTGGATAACAATTTTTCATTGTTAACTTGTTCAACTCCCTATAATCGATGCACATCCGGAGCAAACCGTCCTTCTTCCTGAAGAAAAGGATCGGTGCACCCCATGGAGAACTACTCGGACAAATAAACTGCTTACCTAGTAGCTCCTGCAATTGAGATGACAACTCCTGCATCTCTGGCGGTGCCAATTGGTACGACACCTTAGAGATAGGGGCCGCACCCGGCACAAGATCAATCCTGAACTCAACCTACCTCTTCGGAGGCACTCCGGGTAACTCCTCCGGAACACGTCAGCAACTTATGTAACCACCAGAACCTCTAAAACTGAAGTCTGGTACCTGACCCACGTATCCACCGCATACGCTAAGTAACCGGCACACCCATGCTGAATATATTGCTGAGCCCTGGCTGCTGAACAAAACCCTGATCCTACTTTGGTGCCGTCACCATATACCACCAGTTCTCCCCCACTTGGGGTTCGAACTACACAACGTTGCCCTTCACAATAGATCATGACACCAAAAAGACCGAGCCAATCCATCCCCACAATCACGCATACTTCCCTCATGGGAATAGGAATCAGATCTATCGGGAAGGACACCCTGAAAATCTCTAACTCACATCCCCGGTAGACCGAAGAAGCAGAAACCCCATGTTCGTTGGCGATAGAAACTCGCAACGGACAATCAAGCCCACCTATTGGCACACTGAACCCCCTACTGAAAGTCTGAGAAACAAACGACTGACTAGCCCCCGAGTCGAATAAAATCAATGCAGGCAAGGAGTTTACTAAAAACGTACCTAAACATAGGTACAACAGATAAGCATAACACATATATAATAACTCAAATAAGGGATAGAAACATACCAACAACCACATCTGGTGCTGCCCTGGCCTCCTCGGTCGTGAGCTGGAAGGCACGCCCCTGAGCCTTCGGAGGCTTCTCCTTGACCGGCCTCCCATCCGTAATCCTCAAAGTAGCTGGTGTGTAAACCTACGCCGGCTTGGCAGCGAGCTGCGGGCAGTTGATCTTCACATGACCAACCTGATGACAGTGATAACATATCCTCATATCTACTGTAGGGGCAGACTGGAGACAGTCCCTTTCATAGTGCCCCTCCTTTCCACATTTGTGGCACCCACCACCTGCTCGACAAACCCCAAAATGACTCCTGTCGCACTTTCCACAAGCGCGGCCTTGCTTAACCCCGATCCTAGAATCATCGGTCTTAGACCGCTTCGGTGCCGGCTGCGACTGTGTTGGAACCTGACATTGCTCCTTCAACTGTAACTCTAACTCCAACTCACGCCACCTAGCAGCTTCCTGAAGATCCAGAAGAGTATCACAATGTTGCGTGGCAACAAACTAATGGATATCGGTCTTGAGCATGCTCAGATAACGAGTCATCTAAGACTGCTCGGAAGCAAACTCCAGGAAAAACATAGCCCTCTCTGTGAACATGCGGGTGATCTCCATCATCGACTCTCCATCCTGCTTCAAAGTCAAAAACTCCTGAGCAAGCCGCTCCCGCTCCACAAGTGGAACGTAGCGAGCACGGACCATATCCTTGAACCGCTCCCAAGTAATAGCACCTCTCTGATCATTAGTGTACGACCCAGTCGTCAGTCTCCACAAGTCCTTGGCCCCAAGCCTCAGCAGGTTCAGGGCGCACCTGACCATCTGGTCAGTAGGACATGAGCACGTTAAGAAATAGCTCTCCACGCCAGATAACCACCTCATAGCCCTGATCGCATCCTGGGCACCATCAAATTTCGGGGGCTTCGTGTTATCGAAGTCCCGATACTGAAAAGCCCGGCTGGCTCCTCCTCCACCCCATGCTACAGTTACAACTGATGTGGCTGCAGCGGCGGCCATCTTTGCTAAGGCTGCATAGCGCTCATCAAAATACTCGACCATAGCGGTCTTAATCGACCCAAACATCTCTGGTAGTTGTGCTCGAAACGCAGCGGCAATCTCATCATGTAGGATCTCCCGAATCCTGGCATCCAACTCCTCTGTCCCTATCTGCACCACAGGCTTAGGTGCTACGGGCACACCATGACCTCCGTCTCCTAATCCTGATCCTGAACTGGATCCAGTCGCAAAATGCCTCGTCACCACCATACTGAAAATATGCCAAAGGCGTCAGATAACAACATAATATCGGGAGACCAATTCCTAAAAACTTTAGGGGTTGTGACTTCCTTGCTACACATATGGGTCCTTTGCTTTCAGTAGTACAGGCCCATACTACCTTCCACACCTACCCGTATTTGTCTCAAGTATCATCACAAACCCTAATAATATAGGTCATCATAACGAACTCTCCATCCTCACTTTTTGAGGAATACTAAACGTCTCACTACTGATCTACTAACTCTTCATAACTCAGCTATCCATGAGACATTCATCAACCCTGTAGCACTAGTGTATGCTAGCTATATATAACGTTAGACCTCATAGACTTTCGAATATCCAACCTGGCCCTAAGCATATAACCAAATCTAACATTCTCATACTATAAGATCTTAATTATATACTGCCATGATACATACACAAGGAACCACAGTAATGATGTCAATCTCATACAAAGAAAACCCTAGGCTAGCAGTCATCAAGTAATCAGGCAATTTCTATCATGCGATCCCCAAAGGTCCCTAGCCTGGTACTAACATGTTGTTCTAACATATCATAATATCAAATAACTGTATGGTATTTTGGGGTCTACTAACTGGCTTCGGCTGATCGTACACTTCGCATCCTCCATCCTTATTTTGAAAACCATTTTAGAATTAATTCTTGAAAATTTCCTTGATTTGAGACTGGATTCACACGAGTCTTCCTCCAATTCACTCAAACCAAGGCTCTGATACCAACTTGTAACATCCAAAAATTTAAGCCAAATTTTTAACTTTTTCATCCATTAAAAACCCAATAGTATTATACAAATTGTTTTCAAAATATTATTCATCAAAGTGTCCTAAAAACAAAATCATAAGGATGAGGAGCGGTACGGTCACGCCTTTGTCTTGCCACGATCTCCTGATCTACCTGAAACAATAAACTAAAACTGTAAGCCCGAGAGCTTAGTGAGTTACCCCCAAAATACCAATACTACACCGTTAATACCATATCAATAACAGTTAAGAACAACATGTATACTGGACCTTCAACATGACTGGACCGCCTTGCAAGGCCTACAGTCTATCTTGATTTATCCTGAGCCTTCGGTATGACTAGACCGTCATGCAGGGCCCACAGTCTATCCGGACCGCTCGTCGGGTGTGTTGGCCTTCAGCACAAAGCAAGACTGCCTCGCCTGTACCCATAAGTGGTTCACTCAATAATTACTCAAATTACCAAAATTCCCATGGAATGCACAAGTTTTTGAAAACCATTTTAGAATTAATTCTTGAAAATTTCCTTGATTTGAGACTGGATTCACACGAGTCTTCCTCCAATTCACTCAAACCAAGGCTCTGATACCAACTTGTAACATCCAAAAATTTAAGCCAAATTTTTAACTTTTTCATCCATTAAAAACCCAATAGTATTATACAAATTGTTTTCAAAATATTATTCATCAAAGTGTCCTAAAAACAAAATCATAAGGATGAGGAGCGGTACGGTCACGCCTTTGTCTTGCCACGATCTCCTGATCTACCTGAAACAATAAACTGAAACTGTAAGCCCGAGAGCTTAGTGAGTTACCCCCAAAATACCAATACTACACCGTTAATACCATATCAATAACAGTTAAGAACAACATGTATACTGGACCTTCAACCTGACTGGACCGCCTTGCAAGGCCTACAGTCTATCTTGATTTATCCTGAGCCTTCGGTATGACTAGACCGTCATGCAGGGCCCACAGTCTATCCGGACCGCTCGTCGGGTGTGTTGGCCTTCAGCACAAAGCAAGACTGCCTCGCCTGTACCCATAAGTGGTTCACTCAATAATTACTCAAATTACCAAAATTCCCATGGAATGCACAAGACACTCCCTAGTCAAAGTCAAAGTCAATGGTCAATGGTCAACAGTCAATGTTGACCTATTTGTTGAGTGAAACTATCCCTTCATCGAGTCCCTACTGAGTCAAGAGTTACCCGACTCAACTCGCCGATTTTCTAACAGACTCGCTGAGTCAATACACGACCCGACTTGGAAACCCACACTGATTCGCTAAGTCATCTCCCAGACTTGCCGAGTCCACGCGGGACCAATTCGGACAAAAACTGTAACGCTCTAAAAATTCCAACCAATTTAAACTTTTCAAAAACAACCCAATTTCATAAAGTTATTATAAAAAAGTTTTCAATACATTTATTATCAGAGTATTTCCCAGAACCACATCATAAACACATAAAACATGAGGAGCGGTACGATCACGCCTTCGCCTTGCCACGGTCTACTGAAGTACCTGAAACATTAAACCACAACTGTAAGCCCGAAAGCTTAGTGAGATACCCCCAAAGTACCAACCACAATACCATACACAATTCATAACATATCATAACATAGAATAGAATAGCCATGCACTTCGGGTCTACTATGTGACTGGTCCGCCGCACCGGGCCTTCAGTCCACCTGGTCCACCCTCCGAGTCTACAGTATGACTGGTCCGCCCGCACCGGGCCTTCAGTCGGCCTGGTCCATTCTCCGAGCCTCGGCACGTCTGGTCCACCTTCGTGGGGCCTACAGCCTATTCGGACCGCTCGCTGGGCCTTCGGAATATTCGATCTACCCTGGGTATGTTGGCCTACAGCACAAAGCAGACCCCGCCTCAACCCAACCCCAGTCAACCAACCATGTACACATAAACATATAATCATATAACAATTAATCACCAATCAACTGATCTAGAAGATCATATACATAGCATACTCTAACCAGGATATCAACCTAACCGGTCACTCACATAGCATTATCCTATATTCCAGGATTCTGACCTTAACCAACTCTCTAACATATACCATCCTAACTACCAGGATGCAAACATATAGCAAAGAAATAACATAACAACTACCCGGATTTCCATCCGATAAAGGGCCGGCCTTGGTGCCTTAGACCCTGTCGATATAGTGAGGACAACTCACCTCGCAACTGCCGAAACTCTGAACTGAAGAAGCAGATTCCTAAACCACCGTCTCACCAAAAATTCTGAACTATCCGAAGCAACAAAACAATCATTAGTCCAAGCATAATATCCTTTCAAGGGTAAATTGACCAATTTACCCTTAACTCAATCTGGTCCAAGACTAAGGCCCATAATCAAAATATGAAAGTCCAAACACTAGGTAAACTCTCAAGCCCACTAATGGCCCATTAATGGCCCAATTTACTATATTGGGCCCATTCTCCTTATTGGGCCTTACCCTAAGCCCAACACCCATACTTGGACCATCTTCCATGACTCCTGATGGCCCGCTAAGGCCCAAAGACCCAAAGCACAGCCCATACTGAGGCCCAAATACTCAAGGCCCAAACTGGCAGCGTTACGCAGGGCGTAACTCAATCTACGCTTAGCGTACTAGCTCCCTGACGTGTACGTCGGGCATACCCTCATTTACACGGGGCGTAACTCCGCTGAACTATAACTTCTCATAAGATCTTAATGGCTTAAGCTCTTAAGCCCAAACTTCTGATCCATAGAGCAAATATTCCTAGAATTCATAAAGTCTCAAACTTTATTACTTGGGACGTCCATAAAGCTCTTAATCCAAGGCTTAATCCATTAAGACCTATCTATATCACATATGAGACAACCAAAGCCCTTGGGACCTCATTTTTCTTACTCAAGACCTCTCCTAAGGTCTAAAAGGATAGCTAATCTCAACAAACTCGAATCATACATCAAGATGAGGTTTTTGGGACAAGAATGATGTCAAAACTTCACAACACATAGATCTACCCAATATGATTGTCAAGCCAGAGACTTTTTACCTCAAAAGGGCCTCAGAAGATGATGTCTTTTCAGATCTACGAGCTCCAGCCACTCAACTCCTTCTTTGACAACTTCCTATTTCTTCTTCTAGACTCTCCTTTGCCAAAACAAGCTTTCCAAGGTCAAACACACCCAACAATGTAGGTGGAACGGCTATCTAGGGTTTCTGAGGATAAGAGAGTGTTTATGGAGGCTAGGGTGAGAACCATTATGTTCCTTTTATAGTGGTTGGCCCTTAAAATAGGGTTTCTGGATGACAGACGTACGCTGGGCGTACGTCGAGAGACTCCGCGTTCATCTGGTCACTCTACGCTGGGCGTAACCCAGCCTACGCTAGGCGTACCCACGTGTGTCCCATGCATGCATGGCCTCTCCTTGCCAACTTCTTCTAATAAGTGCCATAAGTGTCAATAACTTTAAAGTAACATAACTCCTTCATTCTAGATCCATTCCCGACGAACTTTATATCCGCGGAAAGGTGGCGAGAAGATCTACGCTTCTAGCAACACACTCCGATCCGAAACCATCTTGAATAAAAACCCATTGCTCATGAAAGACTGAAACACCCTTACTCTTGATCTCGGGAACCCATAAATAGATATTTTTAGAACGGGGCGTTACAAAAACCCTACTCGACTCGCTGAGTCATCTCCCAGACTCGCCGAGTCTAGACGAATACTCCCATGATCAAGCAATTTTGAATTATTCCTCCGATCCAAACAGTAGATCTAGGTCCCTAGAGTGCATTAGCAACGTAAAGTTGCTACCTTTACGTATTTGTGTGCCTCAAAATCTGAATCCAAGCTTGGAATGAGGCTTTACTCATAAGGAAGGGTTCTTTCATGACCATACTAAGAACTTTATGAACTTAGGACCCAAGGGAGGTTCAAATCTAAAGACTCAACTTCAGATCTAGCTCCCACACAATAATCCCTTCACAAATAAGCTAAAGAATCCCTAAACTTTACACAAGAGAGATTCTAAGCGGAAAGAGATCAAGGTAATCAGCTCGTTACCTCCAAAATGTGTTCAAACTGAAGTAGACTCTGGATCCACACAAATTTCCTTGATGCTAGCCTCTTGGTCTACAAATTTCCTTCACTAAATCACTGTCCAAAGCTCCAAAACACTCACAAGTCTCACATACACAAAAATTAGGGTTTCTGGCTCTCAAGGGGTGATAAAAGACAGTGGGAGGCGCTAATGGTCCAATATATAGGGTGCAAAAACCCTGAAATTTACGGTTTCCCCCACCAGCTCCTACTCGTCGAGTCCCCCTTCCTGACTTGCCGAGTTAGATAATTAAATGACGTGTCCCATCCCGCTGCCACTCGACGAGTCATAACATCAACTCGTCGAGTATGCCATAAAACATGTAGTGTAAATCGAATAATAATGATACCTGATAGTTGGGACGTTACAAAACCAAAATATCATTAATGAACACTATAATAGACCAATCCAACATTGTTTTACACACCGTGTGTCACACCCCCAAACCGGAATGGCGGAAACGTTCGGGAGCGGAGGATGTCATGTATAGTATCATAACAATTGAATAGTGATGAAACATAGAAACACAAACATCCATGCATTTAGATTTAGAATATTACATTGTTTAAAACACATATGTTCGAAAGTCGAAAAAAATAACTGAAAAGCAAATAACATGAAAGGTAGACGTCAGCCCTCAAGAAAAGTTGAGTACCTGACTGCTAGATCCCTGAGAATACAAGTCGTTTTGAAAAGCGTCAACTAAAAAGTTGGTGAGTTCATAATCATATTTTTAGGTAAAATGTTGTAACATCTTTGTTCATAATATGTTGTAAAACTCCAGAAAATCTGATATTTTCTATTAGAAAGTAGTTTGTGAGTCCCGTTATTACATTCGTGTATAGTTGCATGCATGTTCTTTGTTTTCCCTTGTTTGTATCAGAAAGAATGTGGTTCCCAAAAAATCCTATATTTTCTGTATAAAAAGAGGGTTGTGTTCTTAAAACCCTAAGACCGGCATTGTGAAAATTTAGTTTACATAACATACGAAACATAGTTTGGTATTTTATAAAACTAGTGGGTTGTATATCCTTCACTTGTAAAGTACAAATATATAGTTTCAGAAAAATCCAAAATTTTCTTGAAGGTGAATTGTGGTCTTAAACCCCAAGACCGAGATGGAAGAAAGTATAATACAAAAAATAGTTTATAGCGTCATTTCTTTTAATAAAGCTACTGAAGTATAAGCTTTCCGTAAACCAGGTCTTAAAATCCCAAGACCAAGATGGAGGTGAATATCATACAAATAGTAGTTTTTAGTTTCATTTCTTTTAATAAAAATAATAAAGTATAAGCTTCCCATAAATGAAAAATGTTTTTGTTTATCTCTGTGTGAGTCGTTATAACCATACTAATATGACCGATATGCCTGGCTTTCCGTTTTACAGGCGTCAGTTTCGTTGAAAGATATTTGTCACCCTAGACTGACCGAGTCTAACTGTAGCGAACAACTCATGTGTAGGGTGTCAACCTTGTATAGATCTATACACAAACTCCCACTCTCCCTCCAGGAGACTCTGATTATAACTAACAGGACTTACCACGTACACTAGGTAGGTACGACTAAAGGTGTCTCACAAGAGCCTTAACAGATTTACGTGAACTATGACTCTTTTTCTTCTAAAAACAGGATAGTTGTACCTTTAAATGAATAACCGTGTCTTTGAAAAATGTGGTTCGTGACTTCCAGACTATACCAATTATAGTTTATCTTGTTGGTTGGAAATTATTTATATACCCTTTTATATAAATGTAAAGGTGTGTTCCAGCATGACAATATGAAATCAAAACATATTAATTAGGTATTAAACCCACTAGATTTGTAAATGACTATACTGTACCAAAGCTTACTAGTAAAACTATCTTTTTAATAAAGGTTCCCAAAAGCATGTAGTTTATAGATCTTAACTTTTCTTATGGTTTTATAACATTGGCCATGTTAGTTTTGCTGATAGATATAAGCATATCACCATATTTATATCAAATTAAACTAGAAAATACCATAACTTGTACAAATAATAATTTGTCCTTAACATAAAACATAGAAAAGCTTGAAAATATGGGGGTATGAAGCTCACCTTGAGTAGTTGAAGGGTGTAGTTGAAGTGATGAGGGGGAAAGTTTGATCCTAAACACTTGGAGTGTTTGATGACTTGTGAAGATTATGATGCCCTAGAGTTTTTAACACATAAAGTTATGTGTAAATAAAATGAAAATAACAAGATTAGGTGTACATTCATTGACCAAGTTTGAATCACTTACGTGGATCTAGGGAAGAGCCTTTGAGAAATTTGTGTTCTAAGAGTTTGAAGCTTGAACTCTCAGAGAGTAACTTGAGATTTCTCAGTAAATGAAAATTAGGAAATGTGTTATGGAAAAAGGAGTTTACGCTCCTAAAAAAGAGGGTAAAAGTTGACAAGATGTTTGCTTGGGTTACTGGAGGATTTGGCTTACTTATTTGATGGTCAATACGTGTTTATCCGTGATTGATTTGAAAATGGTTGGAGTGTCTCACCCTAAAGTCAAGTGTTTTTGTCTTTTCCTCAATTCCAATCCGTAAACACCTTAAAATATCTATGCATGGTAGTAAACACAAGGTGTTTACGCCCTACGATGGTCCTACCCTTTAGTTTACACCCCATGTGTGGTCCACCAAAGAGTTTCGCCCAAAAATCACATCCCTAAGGTAGTTTACACCCTAGATGCTCCCTAGGAAGGTGTTTACGCCGAAAATTCCATTCTAATATGGTGTTCACGTCCAGATCTCAAGATAAACAGATAATATGTACAAATAGCACGACATTTATATAAAATACTTCATATCTATGTGTAAGATGAAAGTAACTATGCACTCACCTGTTAAAGTGATGATTCTAAACTCAGACAACGCTTCTCTTCTTACAAAAAAGTACTTTCCTTCGGCGAAACAGTTTGTCTTGCTAAAAACCAGGCTTTGTGTGGGCAGAGCTTCTGAGCCGAAAAGCTCTTTTCCTTAGAGTGTTCGGGCACTTCGGGGTTTCTTCTAGTTCTAGGGAAGATTCCTAGGCTTAGGGAGTGTTTGGGAGGTTTAGAGATAGATAGAGAGTAGAGAGAGAAAGAATAAGCTTTTGGTGTGAAAAGAATGGCTGTCCACGCATCTTATTTATCGAGGGGTTGGCCTCGATCTATGCAGCGTGTTCCTCTGAGGAACGCAGCGCGTTGCCAAACACAACGTGTTCATGCGAACGCAGCACTTTCCGGTGGGTACGTGTCCGAAGTCTACTGGGGCGACGTGGTGCTTTTGAGGCCTAGTATCTGAACGAGAGGCGTTCCTTTCTCTACGCGGGGCGTTCCTCGGACAGTCTCGCAAATCACCATCCCGACTTCAAAAATTCAATAATCTCGCATATCAGCTCCGTTTTCAACATTCTTTATATCCACGTGTAGGTAGAGACGTACTCTACAATTTTCATTTAGACTCCGTCGGCTAATTTTGACTCTATTTTTAAATTCATATTTTTAATAGGCCGGGACAGGAAAAGTTTGTTAAAAAACTCAAAACTTCTTCATCCGACGCCGTTTTCGTTTGTCTTTTTACCGTTGAGCTCTTATTGACGAGATATTTGATTCTCGTTTAGATTGTGTCGGCTAAAAATCGCTCGATCTAAAATTCGAACTCCGGGCTACACATTGTTATGCCAAGTCTTATAAAATTCATAACTTCCTCATACGAAGTCGGATTTGGACGTTCTTTTTGTGCACGCTCATGGTTTAACGTATATACTACGACTTTAGTTTAGATTGATATGGCTAAAAAGCACTTTATCGTAAACTCACTTTTTACGTCACATAACGTCGTGCCGGTTTTGTTGCGAAACTTTGACAGGTCATAACTTCTTCGTTATACCTCGGGTTTCAGCGTTCTTTATATATTCGGAATCCTTGCCACGACCACTACAACTTTGCTCATGGATATCGGGTTTATCTAACATTTTATTTTAGACACTTATTTTGATTATATCTTCATAGACAAATATATAAGCATAGAAAATCACATAATCCACATAATATTCAAGTAATTCATCTTTATTACTTCAAAATAAGTTACATTTGTTGACCCCAACTATTACATCGTCGTATCAATGCTTAGCGTCGAAACACGGGCGTTACATAAGCCTATGAGAGGAGATTAGGTTCATTCATGTAGAAGATATTAATACGGTGAAAGACAATGAGTAGCTTTATGAGATGAAGAGATTGGCTTATAAGAGATTATCCTTGAAATGAGTATTATAATTGTATCATGATTAAAGTGATTGAGTAAAAGAGTATATTTGATAAATAAAAGAATATTCAACATGAGTATAAATATATGCCGATTTTAGAAAAATATTGATCATTACTCACTAAGCCTTTAAGTTGACCTTGTTGATGTTTTGTTGATTGCAGGTATAAGTTATACAGATAAAGGAAAGAGCGTGGAGGAGTAGCCATAATATATTTTGATATGTTGTCTTTCGATTAAAATTGTAAACCCGAATCGATCATGTATGATTTCTCTTGACTTGCATTATTGTTAATATGAAGTACTCTCTTTTGTAATATATATATATATATATATATATATATATATATATATATATAAATAAATAATCTTTGGGTGTACTTTATTTTTAGCTGGGTGTTACAAATAACCTACTTACAAATGTGGCATGTCCTCATTCTACTCCAACATAGTAGATTACCCACCTCTACGTGTCATGTACTCTTGCACGTGTCACATACTTGGTCATAAAATCATATCCAAAGGTCCAAAACATCAGTCACTTCATGATTATGCATCGACACACCTTTTACAGACACACTCAAGTAAGATTCATTTTTTATTCTTCATACTTGTCTTATAACAAGTTATGCCCTCATAATAATATCTGCAATGAAAATAGATGTTATAACTTTTTACATGCCTTGTGTAACACTTGAAATTGGTATGTTCCCATTTAGACCTTCCTATTTTTAAAACATTGCATTTTGGTCCTTATGGCTAGTACGTGGGGCGTACTATAAAGTACGCTTGGCGTACTAGCTAGAGATTGATCACGGGTTTGAACCACGTATGTTGGGGGCATACGTGGGTTACGCTAGGAATACACTGGCTAGGGAAAATTGTAACGCCATGTCCCGAATTGTTTCCCATTTAGGTGTGGGTGATGTAATTTAGATGATCTGGGTGTTCGGTTTGTGTTTTAGAGCCAAGGGGTATCTCGGTAAAGTGTCAACTCGGGCTTTTATGGACATTGGATTTTTTCAGGAAATCTTAAGGCAAGTATGATTTGATAGAAGTGTAGAGCATCTCGTTACCACTTCGTGGATATAAGGAACGTCGTAAACGGGCTTATAACAAAGGAGTTATGGCCTTCGGAAGGTTGCAGGGTTTAAGGCAAAACCCTAGTACGCGGGGTGTACTAGTGTGAAGGTAAGTACACAGGGCGTACCTCAGTGTACGTTGGGCGTACGAAGGAGAAGGATCGGGACCCTAAGAGGAGTACGCTAAGCGTACTAGTAGTACGCGGGGCGTACTCCAAATTCATGCAAACCCTATTTTCGGGCTTTGGACCCTATTTAAGATCATTTTCTCTTCACCAAACCTTAATACCTTTAGCCTCCATCCAATTTTATACCTTAGAATCGGACCCTAAGTGCAATTTGGTGATTTTGAGCTTGGTATGTACTTGATGGGTATTTTGTAAAGAAGAAGAAGAAGAAGAGAAACATTTGGAGGTGTGGCTTGAGCTTCTAGATCCAGGAGTATCTTTCCATTTGCAAGCTCCCTAAGGTAAAAATCTTTAACCTTGATGATCTTTTTGGTTGGATCTACTTTATGGAGTTCCTTGGCATTTTTTAGTCCCTCGATGTAAAGATGAGCTTTTGATCTACTCCAAAAGTAGTGGATGTTAGATCTAAGCTCCACTAAGGTCTCTTGTTCATAAAAATGGAAACTTTATGAAAGATTTTGGTTGAGGCATGTATTAAGCTCTTATTAAGTTCCTTTTTAAGTGTTGAGTCTCATTAAGTCATGTTTGTGAGAAACATTGGAAACTTTATTGGTTAAGACCTTGGCTAGGGACCAAATCTATGTTTTAGACATCTTGTCTTAACCCAATAAGAGCAAAATGTGGGTTTTTGGATTCCAGACAAGTACGTTGGGCATACAAGGAGCTACGCTCAGCGTAATGCAAGGAACGTGCATCAAGAAGTTGTACATTATGCATCGCGGTCCAGTACACGGGGCATAAGTCTCGAGTACGCTGGACGTGCTCCACAGAGGATCATATTGGGCTTTTGAGGTTTGGGAAATTGATAGGTTTTCTTAGTGTGGTCCTTTTTTGGCAATTAGACATCTTTTTAGGCTTCTGGGTTTGTATCTTTTGGGCTCATTTGGATGCTAGGCCCATAAAGGGTTTTGGGGGCCTAATTTGGAAAATTGGGCCATAGTTGGGCCTTGAGTGATTATGTTGGAATTTGAGCCTTTTGGACATTTGGAATTGGGCCTTAGGCCAAGTATAAGGAAGGGTAAAAAGGTCTTCTACCCTATTTTGGACTCGTAGGGTGAGTCAGGATCCAATTATTGATTGGATGATTATTTTGTGACTGATAGCGTGGGGATTTTAGCAGGCGAGCAGGCAGAGATTCTTTTTGTGAGATTCGGCGGTGCGAGGTGAGTCTTCTTAACATATCCATGGGTCGAAGGCACCAATGTCGGCCAATTACTTGTTATGTGGATTGGTAGTTGTCTTTGTGATACTTGATTGGAAGACCTCAGGGGTAGCCCGTGGCATTTGTATGGAAGACCATGGGGGTAGCGCATGGCGCTTGGATGTCATACCATAGGGGCAGCCCATGGCATTTCAAGGAAAGGACATGGGGGTAGTTGATGGCACTTGGATGTCAGACCATGGGGTTAGCCCATGGCATTCCAAGGAAAAGACTATGGAGGTAGCTCATGGAAAATGTATGTATGGTATGTGGTATTTTGGGTGACTCGCTAAGCTTTGTGCTTATGGTTCTCAGTTTATGTTTCAGGTACTTTAGTTTTCAAAGGGAAGAGCTCGGGATGATTGTAGAGCACCCACTATTAGATTTTGCATTCTGTGATCTACTTTGATAATGATGATGTAATGATAAAACTTTGATTACCTTGGTTTTATGAAATGATATGATTTAATGGTTTATAAATCTAAAACGAAAAATTTTATTGTTTATTTTTGGACGTTACAAGTTGGTATCAGAGCCTTGGTTTGTGGGATTCAGACATACTCTCGGGTGTGTCGGAACTCAAACTGAGTATATGGTAAAGTTTTCAAAAAGAAAAGTATTTTTTAAGAAAAGAGTTCTCTAAGATAAGAAAGGGTGTGGTGCGTGCAATCAGCTGAGCTCAAGTATATTTTTCCCAAAATACCTATACATGCTATCTGGTATGATTTGATTTATGAATCTATGAATCGCATGCTAGTTAGGGCTAAGTATCTGCTCTGTGTTTTCATGACAAAATGCTAAGAGTGATGCCTCGTATGCCTATTGTATGAGCTTGTAGCCTTGCATGCTAGTTTGGATCAGTCAGTGATGGATTGGCATGATATGTGATGCCTTGTAGTCTAGGGAGTATTGGATGCAATGTTGGAATGGGAATATCTATTGGTATCAGTATTTGCTAAGTGTATGCTTTAAAAATTGTTTATGGTTAGGATCATATAGCCCTAGAATGATTTATTTGGCCTTATTTCCTATTCCTCGTTTAGTTGTGGTCCTAGGGTAGATTCTTTTATTCGATAGTCTATTTGATCTTGTTCTGCGTATAATTTGCATGCATAAGGCAAACTGTAGTGGGAGTGGAGGTTCCTAGAATGAGTTGTGGCATGTGAGTTTGAATGTTCTTTGATTATGCTATGGATCGGAGTGCTACTACTCGAATGATGCTTGCTTTGTGCTTTGTTGGATGCTTAAGTGATGTGAGTTAGCTGTTAAGTGAACATGTCAAGTCATATGTAATAAAGGTTGAATAATCTCAAAGTGATGGATTTGACCCTATTGCGTAGCTCTCGTTTGAGTCTAACCGTTGTAGGGATAAGTCTTTTACTCGAAGGATTATCTGAGCTTTGTTGCATGTGAGGAGTTCTGCAGCAGTTGATGGCAGGGTGAGGTCGGGAACCTAAAAAATCCTAGGGAATATTTCACTGGGTTTTTGTAACATCCCGAATTCAAGAGTGCAAGTTTAGGGTTCAAAATGAAAATGTGGACGGTCAACTTGGCGAGTCCATGGGTAGACTCGGCGAGTAGGGTCGTGATTCTGGTCGCGTGTTAAGTGGCCAACTCGGCGAGTCGGTGGCTGGACTCGGCGAGTTGGTGCTGTGTGGAGAAAACCCTAATTCTGGGGGTTGAGCCTTATATAAAGGACATAATACCCTCTCCCCAGCCTCTTTACCCTCCCTTCAAGTCCAGAAACCCTAATATTCGTTTGTGAGAGAATTAGAGAGCATTTGGATCTTGAAGGAGTGTTGTTGAAGAGATCTTTAAAGATTAAGAGGCTTGGAGCAAGGGGCTTTGCAAGGCTTTGGCTTATTCTTCTGTTGGAGTCTTCTCTTGAGGTAATGATTTGTTGTTTGAGCTGTTATCCATCTAGATCTATCATTTGTGGGATTTTTTGGAGTATATCTAGTGCTATCTTGAGTTTGGAGGTTGGATCTGAGGTTGCTACCTCAGATCTAGTGTAATGATAATCTAAAAGAGCATAAAGTCCCTGTTCAAGAGTTGTTGATGAAGCCTTTTTGTCCCAAACCCTAGACCTAGAGTGTATTATGCTTAGATCTCCTTGGATTTACGTAAAGTTTGCCACTTTACATGATGGATGGCTTGTATAAGAGTAGATCTATGGATTGGAGACTTTGCATGGCTTGGAAAGCCTCTGTATGGGTTAAGAGCTAGTGGTACTTAGCGAGTCACATGGGTGTACTCGGCGAGTTGCTTAATGATAGGCAGAAACTCGGCGAGTTGGTTAAAGATAGCCTTGGACTCGGCGAGTCTGTTCTTGGACTCGACGAGTCTGGTCGTGAGGTCCTAACCTTTTCTGGTTGAGCTGTGAATCGGTGAGTCAAAGGATGACTCAATGAGTTGAGTGCGATTAGACTTAGAGTTGTGGGACTCGGCGAGTCTTGGGGCGACTCAGTGAGTTTAGACTTGTTATGGGAGTTTCAGAGCATAGGGACTCGACGAGTCAGCGGGGTGACTCGGCGAGTAGAGATAGTATTGTGTTGACCAGTTGTCTTCCGGGGGTATTTTGGTATTTATTGAGTTTAGTGTTTTGGTTATTGATCAGTGGTGAAGTTAGTGTCAGAGGTTGGAGCAGCGTGATCTTATCTCTTCAGTCGGCAGTTGCGAGGTGAGTTATCCTCACTATATCAACAGGGTCTAAGGCACCAAGGCCGGCCCTTTTTCGGATTGTAATCCGGGTATCGTTGTTATGTTATCGCTTTGCTATGTTTGCATCCTGGTAGTTAGGATGGTATATGTTAGAGACCTGGCTAAGGTCGGTATCCTGGTATATAGGATGATGCTATGCTAGTGACCGGTTAGGTCAGTATCCTGGTTAGGATGATGTTATGTTATGAGATCTACTAGATCGGTTTGATTGGATGCGTACAGTTATATGATTGTATGTTTATGTGCACATGGTTGTTGGACTGGGGTTGGGTTGAGGCGGGTCCTACTTTGTGATGTAGGCCAACATACGCAGGGCGGACCGGTTATCCCGAAGGCCCAACGAGCGATACGGATAGGCTGAAGGCCCCACGAGGGAGGACTAGACGTGCCGAGGCTCGGCGAGTGGACCAGGCCGATTGAAGGCCCGGTATGGGCGGACCAGTCATACTGTAGACTCAGAGAGTGGACCAGGTGGGTTGAAGGCCCGGTGCGGGTGGACCAACCACACTGCAGACTCGATGGATATGGATAGACTTGGAGGGTGGACCAGGTGGACTGAAGGGCCGGTGCGGTGGACCAGTCACACAATAGACCCGAAGTGCATGGATGTTCTGTTCGGTTATGATATGTTATGCATGGTATATGTGGTTGGTATTTTCAGGCTTACAATTGTGGTTTAAATGTTTCAGGTACTTCAGGAGACCGTGGCAAGGCAAAGGCGTGATCGTACCGCTCCTCATGATTATGTTTTATGATATGGTTTTGGGAAGACTCTGGTAATAATTGTACTGAAAATCGTTTTGTAATAACTTAATGAAACTGGGTTGTTTTTGAAAAGTTTAAAGTGGTTGGAATTTTTAGAGCGTTACAAGTTGGTATTAGAGCCTTGGTTTGAGTGAATTTGAGGAACATTCGTGTGAATCCAGTCTCAAATCAAGGAGAGTTTTCAAAAGAGAATTTAAAATGGTTTTTAAAATGAGTAAAAGAGGACGTGGGGGTATGATCAGCCGGAGCCAGTAACCCCAAAATACCATACAAGATAATTGTTTTTGAGATATGATAGAACAACATGCTAGTACTAGGCTAGGGATCTTCAGGAATTTCATGATAGAGTTGCCTGATTTATGATGACTGCTAGCCTAGGGTTTCTCTCTGTTTGAGATTTCCAGTGTTCCTCTAGGAGTGAGGGTTGAGTGCATGTTATGTACGATCATCGCTAGGGTGTTGTGGTGATACTTGATATAAATACGGGTAGGCGTGGAAGGTAGTATGGGACCGTACTACTAAAGCACAGGACCCATTTGCATATCAAGGAAGCCACAACCTCTAGGGTGGGGTTGGGAGTTGGTTCTCGGGGTTCTGGGAGAGCGTCTGATGTTTTGTGGTATTTTCAGTATGGTGGTTACGAGGCATGCTGGGAGCGGATCCGGATCAGGATCGGGAGCAGGAGAGGGCGGTCGGGGTGGGTCAGTACCACCTGAGGTTATTGGTCAAATGAGCACACACGAGTTGGATGCTAGGATCCGTGAGATCCTGCATGATGAGGTTGCGGTGATGTTCTGGGCTGAGTTGCCGGAACTGTTTGGGTCGATCAAGACCGCTATGGTTGAGTATTTTGATGAGCGTTATGCACCTCTTGTAGAGACAGCAGCCACGGCAGCCGCAGCGGCTGTGGCAGCAGCAGGGGGAGGAGCCGGTTGAGGCTTTCAGTATCGGCACTTCGATAATACGAAGCCCCCTACTTTTGATGGAGTTCAGGATCAATTAGTCGCTATGAGATGGTTGTCAAATGTGGAGGGTTGTTTCTTCACATGTTCGTGTCCTGCGGATCAGAGAGTGAGGTGCGCTCTAAACCTGTTAAGGCTCGGGGCGAAGGATTGGTGGAGATTGACCACGGGGTCATATTCGGATGCTCAAAGGGCTGCGGTTTCATAGGATTAGTTCCGGGAGATGTTTAGCACTCGTTATGTTCCACGGGTTGAGAGAGAGAGATTAGCTCAGGAGTTCCTGGAGCTGAAGCAGGATTCGGAGTTGGTGATGGAGATCACCAGGATGTTCACTGAGAGGGCGATGTTTTGTCCTGAGTTTGCTTCAGAGCAGGCTCAGATGTCCCGATATTTGAGTATGCTCAAGAGGGATATCAGGCAGTTTGTATCTACGCAGAGGTGCGAGACCTTGTTAGAGTTGCAGGAGGCCGCCAGGCGGAATGAGTTGGAGATTGAGTTGCAGTTGCGAGAGCAGAGGCAGGCTTCGGTGCAGTCGCAGACAACGCCGAAACGGTCCAAGACCGTTGATTCTAGATTGGGAGATCAGAGCAGCCGCACTTGTGGGAAGTGTGGGAAGGGTCACACTGGAGTTTGTAGGTCTGTTGGTGCATGCCGCAAGTGCGGAACGGAGGGGCATTATGCGAGGGATTGTCGGCAGACAGCCCCGGATCAGGATTTGAGGATTTGCTATCACTTCCATCAGGTTGGACACTTGAGGTCCAATTGTCCACAGCTTGCTGCAGGACCAGTGCAGGCTCCAGAACCGGCCACTTTGAGGATTACGGGTGGAGGTCAGGGTGGAGCGGAGCCCCCGAAGGCTCAGGGTCGTGCTTTTCAGCTGACAGCAGAGGAGGTCAGGGCAGTGCCGGATGCAGTTGCGGGTATGTTTCCTTCTTGATATTTTGTTATCTTGTGATTATTATGGAGTATTGTATATCTGCTAGTCTCGTTGTGTGATTTTTTTGGTATTGTATCCGCTTGTTCCTTGAGGGTTATGGTATGGTTAAGGGTTTTGGTATTGGGAGTTTCATTGGTTATCATCCATGGGGATTGTTAGTGGGAAATCAGGCTTTCGGTCTGAATGCCAGGTAGCATCTGCATTCTGAGGAGTGGTTAGCTGAAGGTCGGGCTTCTTTCAAGTCCGAGATGATCAGTGTTGATATGTGATTTTGTGAAAGTTGCTCGTTTCGGTGGGAATCAGTTCGCGTGTAAGGGAATGTGTTGTGTAGGGTTGTTAAGGGAGGTCGATTATGGCGACCGTTGGTTGATAATCAGTGCTCTAAGTGGGGAGAATTGGAAAATTCTCCGGAAGATCGACAAGCATGAGAGGTTGATTAGCTGTTTGGGATTCAGTAGCGGTTCTGTCAGCCAAGAGCGTAGGCTGGTATGAGTAAGGGGCAGACAGACGGGGCGGGATACAGACCAAGGGTTTAGTAAAAAGGGCGATTGATTGTGGAAGGCCTAGGATAAGGCTGGGATTGAGTATGTAGGATGGAGTTAGAGTTCGGAACCCCTGGAGGGCTAGAACAGTATGCATGGGAGAGTTTTCCAGGAGGGATAATTCGGGATGATGAATGCTAGTTGAGCGGTCCGGATAGACTGAAGGCCGGTGGGTGTACCAGTTAGGCCGAAGGCTCGGAGGATGGTCCAGACAGGCTGAAGGCCCTGGAGGGCAGTCCAGACATGCTGAAGGTTCTGAGAGTGGTCCAGATTGGCTGTAACATCCGGATATCCATATATGGGAATTTGAGTATTTTATATTGGAGAATGAGGAGACTCGGCGAGTTGACGCCTCAACTCGTCGAGTAGGATCGCGTTTTGGGGACTAGTTTAATGAAGGGACTCGACGAGTCGGGTATTTGGACTCACCGAGTCAGCGCTGTCAAGGAAAACCCTAATTGTCCCGGTTTGGGACCTATTTAAAGGCCCTTATGGCCTTCAGTAGCGGCCACCTACACCTTTGAGAGACTCCTATCGAACCAGAGAGCTAAGAGAGTGAAGAAGAGCCATTTTGGAGCATTCTTGAGGTGGTTGTGCAATGGAGTAGTCATTTCCAGCAAAGGGAGGTCAAGGGGGGTGTCGATTCAGAGCTTCTGAGCTTGCATCTTCACCATTGAGGTATCAAATCGTTCTCCCTTTTCTGTTTTGGGTAAGATTGGTGATTTTAGGGTTTTCTAGCTTCTTTTATGGCTTGATTTGTGGAGTATAGTGTCCCATTGAGTGTGAAGCCATAGATCTGGACCCAAAGAGGTCCAGAGAGTCCCTTCCATCCTGCTTTATGCATTCTATTTGGAGTTTTGAGCTAGGGTTGTTATGTAATGGAGGGTTTCACCCAAATGAGCTTGTAGAACCTTGCATGAGTGCCCAAGGTTCGACCTTTTCGTGGTTATTGGCTTTGAGGGAGTTAGATTTATGGTTTGGTGAAGCAGATTTGACCTCAGAAGGTCAGATGAGGGTTGTCGTGGGAGCAACTCGCTGAGTCTATAGGCAAACTCGACGAGTCGAGTCGGGGTTGCCCCGCATTTCGTTGTCGAGTAACTCGACGAGTGGAGAGGGAACTCGTCGTGTCTAAGAGGTTTAAAAAGGATTTAGAGAACCCGCATGGACTCGCCGAGTCACTCTTGTCTACTCGCCGAGTCTGGTCAGTGTTGACCGTTGACTTGAGTTGTCTTATGTTGACTTTGGGAGTTTTGGTCAACAGAGGTAATAAAGGTCAGGGAGGGGTAAAATGGTCTTTTACCCATTACCTGACTAGAGAGGGAAAGAGTAATCGCCGGTTAATTAGAGTTGGGACTTCGAGTACTAATTAGAGATATTTGCCTTATGTGTTAGGCGGTGGCAAGTCCGAGGTTCGCATGTGCAGATAATTGCTTTCTGATTTCCAGGTGAGTCTTCTCACTATACTTTACCTTGAGTAGGTAACCAGAGTTATGTGACAGAGTATTTGTATGCTGTGTATGTTACGTGTTGTACTGCATTATTTCTATGTGATTTATGTTGTGCATGTTTATAGAGTTAGAACCAGAAGGTTCCCAGAGTTAGAACCGGAAGGTTCACAGAGTTAGAACCGGAAGGTTCACAGAGTAGGGTTCACGGACCCACAGAGTTATAGCCTCGAGTGGCTAATATGTGTTATGTGTGGTATTTTAGGGAACTCACTAAGCTTCGTGCTTACAGTGTTTTGTGTTATGTGTTTCCGGTTTCTCTCAGGATCACGAGACGGCACCGGATCGATTGTACACACCAGAGAAAGAGTCATGTTTTGAGGATCCTGGTTTATTATGCAAGTGAAAATGGAATTATGTTTTGTAATTCGATTATGAATGAGATTTTAAGGAAAGTGTTTTTAAGAATTAAACGATTATTTTTAAATGAAAAATTATTTTGAAATTTTCGGTGTTACAAGGCCGAAGGCCTAGTAAGGCAGTCCAGTCATGCTGAAGACTTTGCATGTGTTGATAGATCTGTATGAGGAGATGGAATGAGTATGTTGCGATGTGATAGCATTAGAAGGTATGGCCCCGGGTATTGATCATGATTAATGGAAGGTAGTGCATGGACTCGAGATTCCTTGCGAGCAGATTCACAGCATGTGTGGTGCATGGGATAGCGGTTATGCTATAAGGGAATGGTGTAGCGTTGGGTGAGCACCGTGGCACTTGTTGTAGTGACAAGGCGGCCAAGTAGATTTCCTTGGATAAGGAAAGGGAAAGGTATGTAGCTCCGAGAGGGAGTGTAAGTTCACGGAAGTGAAAGTAGTAGCGTGGAGGTATGATTGAGGTGTTCCAATTATGGTTATTGAGCAGTGTGTTTGCGCCGGTGGTATGGAATCACATCCGGGTTGGATGTCTGCTGAGGTCACGGAAGGAGTTCCAAGGGTGTAGAGTCGAAGAGGCTCGGAAGGGATGGAAGGATGGAGCCTTGGATTCCCAGTTTGGTGTGAACAAGAAATTATGCATGTAGTGGTAAATCATCCTGGGGGATGTTTGGAGGTGTCGTCAGTGTTTCGGGTTTTCCCAACCCGAGGATGCTAGAGCCAATTCAGCATGTTTATGTGATTGCGAAGGAGAACTCATGGGAGTTGCTCTGAAGTTGAAGGATGTGTCATCCAGTCAGCATGGAAGGGATAGATTTGGACTCAGAAAGGGAGCAGGTTAAGTCTCAGCAGTGAATTCGGTGAAGGATATGTCTGACGAGGAAAATGATAGCAGTGTGGTACCGGGTCGGGATCCCGGTGGTTCAGGGTTATATCTAGCTTGTAAGAGTCAAGTGATTGTTGTGATCTGGAACAAGTGAAGTATCATGGAGTGGTACTCAGTTGATAAGTGTGGTTATCAGAGGATGAAGTCGGTGGCCGGCTTGAGGCGGTGGTCAGGACACCGCAGGGGAAGAGTTGGGTTTCGGGTTTCGATGGTAGTGTTTTAAGGAACCTGGTTTGGTTAATGCCAGGTGGTGCATTGCGAGAGTAGTTTATGGAGTTGTGTTGTCGCAGGCTTCGAGGGTGAAGCCCAATTTCAGTGGGGGAGAATTGTAACATCCCGAGTTCAGGAGTGCAAGTTTAGGGTTCAAAGTGAAAATATGGAAGGTCAACTCGGCGAGTCCATGAGTAGACTTGGCGAGTAGGGTCGCGATTCTGGTCGCGTGTTAAGTGGCCAACTCGGCGAGTCGGTGGCTGGACTCGGCGAGTTGGTGCTGTGTGGAGAAAACCCTAATTCCGGGGGTTGAGCACTATATAAAGGACATAATACCCTCTCCCCAGCCTCTTTACCCTCCCTTGAAGTCCAGAAACCCTAATATTCGTTTGTGAGAGAATTAGAGAGCATTTGGATCTTGAAGGAGTGTTGTTGAAGAGATCTTTAAAGATTAAGAGGCTTGGAGCAAGGGGCTTTGCAAGGCTTTGGCTTATTCTTCTATTGGAGTCTTCTCTTGAGGTAATGATTCGTTGTTTGAGCTGTTATCCATCTAGATCTATCATTTGTGGGATTTTTGGGAGTATATCTAGTGCTATCTTGAGTTTGGAGGTTGGATCTAAGGTTGCTACCTCAGATCTAGTGTAATGATGATCCAAAAGAGCATAAAGTCCCTGTTCAAGAGTTGTTGATGAAGTCTTTTTGTCCCAAACCCTAGCCCTAGAGTGTATTATGCTTAGATCTACTTGGATTCATGTAAAGTTTGCCACTTTACATGATGGATGGCTTGTATAAGAGTAGATCTATGGATTGGAGACTCTGCATGGCTTAGAAAGCCTCTGTATGGGTTAAGAGCTAGTGGTACTCGGCGAGTCACATGGGTGTACTCGGCGAGTTGCTTGATGATAGGCAGAAACTCGGCGAGTTGGTTGAAGATAGCCTTAGACTCGGCGAGTCTGGTCGTGAGGTCCCAACCTTTTCTGGTTGAGCTGTGAATCGGTGAGTCAAAGGATGACTCAGTGAGTTGAGTGCGATTAGAATCATAGTTGTGGGACTCGGTGAGTCTTGGGGCGAATCGGCGAGTTGAGTCGTGTTATGGGAGTTTCAGAGCATAGGGACTCGACGAGTCAGCGGGGTGACTCGGCGAGTAGAGATAGTCTTGTGTTGACCAGTTGTCTTCCAAGGGTATTTTGGTATTTATTGAGTTCAGTGTTTTGGTTATTGATCAGTGGTGAAGTTAGTGTCAGAGGTTGGAGTAGCATGATCTTATCTCTTCAGTCGGCAGTTGCGAGGTGAGTTATCCTCACTATATCAACAGGGTCTAAGGCACCAAGGCCGGCCCTTTATCGGATTGTAATCCGGGTATCGTTGTTATGTTATGGCTTTGCTATGTTTGCATCCTGGTAGTTAGGATGGTATATGTTAGAGACCTGGCTAAGGTCGATATCCTGGTATATAGGATGATGCTATGCTATTGACTGGTTAGGTCGGTATCCTGGTTAGGATGATGTTATGTTATGAGATCCACTAGATCGGTTTGATTGGATGCGTACTGTTATATGACTGTATGTTTATGTGCACATGGTTGTTGGACTGGGGTTGGGTTGAGGCGGGCCCTGCTTTGTGCTGTAGGCCAGCTTACCCAGTGCGGATCGGTTATCCCAAAGGACCAGCGAGCGGTCCGGATAGGCTGAAGGCCCCACGAGGGCGGACCAGACGTGCCGAGGCTCAGAGAGTGGACCAGGCCGACTGAAGGCCCGGTGCGGGCGGACCAGTCATACTGTAGACTCAGAGAGTGGACCAGGTGGGTTGAAGGCCTGGTGCGGGTGGACCAACCACACTGCAAACTCGATGGATATGGCTAGACTCGGAGGGTGGACCAAGTGGACTGAAGGCCCGGTGCGGCGGACCAGTCACACAGTAGACCCGAAGTGCATGGCTGTTCTGTTCAGTTATGATATGTTATGCGTGGTATATGTGGTTGGTATTTTGGGGGTATCTCACTAAGCTTTCGGGCTTACAGTTGTGGTTTAAATGTTTCAGGTACTTCAGGAGACCGTGGCAAGGCAAAGGCATGATCGTACCGCTCCTCATGATTATGTTTTATGATATGGTTCTGGGAAGACTTTGATAATAATTATACTGAAAACCTTTTTGTAATAACTTAATGAAACTGGGTTGTTTTTGAAAAGTTTCAAGTGGTTGGAATTTTTAGAGCGTTACAGTTTTATTGCGTTTGTTAGCGAGTTCTTGGAGTATTGGTTTGAGAAGGTGACTTGTGATTCAATATGATTCTTGAGGAAACTATGGATAGGTGTGGAAGGTAGTATTGGGCCCGTACTACTGAAAGCACAGGATCCATACTCGAATTAGGGAGAGTCTTGGAGAATATAGGAAGCCTATGGGATGAGGATTCTTGGGTATGTTCTAATCTTTTTCGTGTTGTTCTCCGAATGGTGTTGGGCACTCATGAAGGGGGTTCAGGTTATGGTTCCGGCTCAGGTGCAGGTGCTGAGCCAATTGATGAGCGGATGTGGGAGTTTATCTCGTCAAAGACTACCCGCGATATTTTGGAGAAGAGTCTTGTGATCTTTGGTTTAGTTAAGAAAGGGATTTGGGAGCTATTGGATGGTCGTCTCGGGGCCTTTCAGGGCGAGATTGTAGCAGGGATGTTTGGGGCTCATCTGGAGCCGAAGGCTTGTGGATCCCTAGAGTCCTTCAGGAAGGAGTTTCTTATTGTTAGTTATTTTCATTTAGGTTCGGAGGTGGGTTATGAACCATGTTTTCAGGAGGTTTTATCACATGATTGGATTGCCACGGAGGTTTGGCGAGCCTTACACGAGGAATTACCTAACATCCTTGGGTGTGTGATTCATAGATTGGTCACCGGGTTCAAGGGTCGTACCTTGGCTGTTCTGACGGATGATGAGATGGTCGGAGTAACCCAGGAGCATGATATTTATTTGGAGCACCTGGGGAAGGGGGAGTCAGAGCATGTGCAAGCAGTTAAGGGTCCTACGAAGAGACCCAAGACTTTAGATCGGCGTTTGAGGGGCCAGCTGGGCTAGGGTCGGTGCAGCTCATGTGGGAAGGGCTGGTCACGTTAGTCGGGATTGAACTCAGGGAGCTAGTTCATTATGTTTTCACTTAAATCAAGTCGACCACAAGTTGGCCGACTATCTGATGTTGAGGGATGGAATACCGAGTGCTCTTACTCCGGTTTCTTTAAGGATCTCTGATGGTCCTCAGGGATCTCTGATTTTCTCTTGTTTGGTTCTTTGCTAATATTTAGGTTATATCATCAAGAATTTTTATATTATTTTTTGCATGCCAAGAGTCTTTAGTGAGTCATATCTCGCTGAGCAAGTTTCAATTTGCTCAATTGTTGTTTTTATCCGTCGGTGGGGTCAGTTCAAGGATATCCTTTGGAAGGTTTATGATCAGATTAGTTGGTTAGTTCTCCAATGAAGGCAGATTTCAGTCGTTTTAGCGTTTTCTCTAGTATGATTGGCATTTATCCATGGAAGAACTTTTGGTTTCAGTCATTACCATTGCTAGGAAAGGAGCAGTAGCAAGATGATGGTGGTGTCAGTTGCATAAGTAGTTTGGTCATTGGAAGTATCAGGGGAATTTTATCATCGCATGGGTTATAGATGGTTAGAATTCAGTGACTCTTGGACGATTGAAGTTGGGGTGAAGATTTGCTAGATCAGAGCAAGGGTTATGGTCTTTAGTCACCAGCATAAGGACTTTAGGGTTTGGTGTTGTATCATAGGAGGGGATTGCGATTATCGGACCTGCTAAGATTTTGGGGAATTTTCTTCTAGATTCCAGGAGTGGGGCTGTAGCACCTAGTTCCTGGTACATAAATCTTATTTGAGTATTTCTCTTCTTTTATCCTTGGACTCGGCGAGTCATAGGTCCGACTCGCCGAGTAGATGCGGGACCCGGGACACGTTTAAGTTGTCGACTCGGCGAGTCCATATCCTGGACTCGGCGAGTCACAGCTGTTGGATGAAACCCTAAGTTTCAGGGGTTTGCACCCTATTTAAACAACATATCCGCCCCAAGCCAGCCCCCATTCATCCCTTAGAGCTTCCAACCCTCGTTCTAAGTTGTTCATTTAGAGTTTGAAGTATTTGTTGTGTGATCTTGAAGGTTTTGAGGCAAAAGGGAAGTAGATCAAGTGGAAGGGAAGGAATCCAAGCATCTTTGTGCTCTCTCAGCAGTTCCTTTGAGGTATAACCCCTTTTCCCCATGTTTCTATGCTTATTACTTCATTTAAGTCATTCTTGAGCCAACCCCCAAGCTTGTACGTGTGATTCGTGTCCTAGAAGTCCAGATCTGTGAATGGCATGGACTGGAATCGAGCAAATTTGTGTGTTTAGTGGGTGCATGGCAACGACTCGGTGAGTCGTTCTTGTGACTCGGCGAGTCTGTTCGCGAGTCTCCGAGTTTGTCCCCTTTTCATAGTATCGAGTGAACAGTGAGTCACGGGGTGTGACTCAGTGAGTTGGAAGTTGAACTCATCTATGGAGGAACTCGGCGAGTCAATGCCCTGACTCGGCGAGTTCAAGGCAATCTCCTTAGATCAAGAACAGACTCGGCGAGTTGTTCATACAACTTGGCGAGTCGAAGCAGCAAGTGTTCTTCGGATGAAGACGAACTCGACGAGTTGTTCATACAACTCGGCGAGTAGGATGAAGGACTTGAATATCAGTTTAGAAGGAGAACTCGTCGAGTCGTCGCCTAACTCGACGAGTAGAAACGGGATTCAGGACAATCGTTTGGGTAGGGACTCGGCGAGTTGGAAAGCCAACTCGGCGAGTTGGAAAGCCAACTCGGCGAGTTGGGTCAACTGAAAGTTGACTCTGACTTTGACTTAGGGCATGATCAGGGGTAAAATGGTCATTTTACCCAAAGGACAGTTACCAGTGTTTGATTGAGTATGTTGTGGGAATTGCAGCCGGAGGATTTCCGGAGCAGCAGCAACAGCAGTAGACAGTCAGTTCCCGATTAGATCAGCAGCTACTTCGAGGTGAGTTACCTTCTAGTAGCGGTGGGTCTACGGCCACAATGCCAGCCCACCAATAGGAGTCGTATGTTAGATGATTGTCTTTGTGATGTCATCTAGGTTTGCTACTACCTGATATGTTATATGCTAGCATGAGATGTTATATGAGATAGAAGTAGAGATCGGTTGATAGGATCGAAGGGTAGTCAGACACCCCAGAAATGTCTGACAGTACGTGATGATATATTTGCATGCTGGCTTGTTATGTTATATGCGATAAAGGTAGTAAGAGGGGACTAGTCCCCGAGGATCGGTTGTTAGGACCGATGGGTAGTCAGCACCCCAGAATGGCTTGACATGGGTAGTCAGCACCCCAGAATGGCTTGACACGGGTAGTCAGCACCCCAGAATGGCTTGACACGGGTAGGACGGCACCCCAGAATGGCCGTACCGGGTAGTCAGGCGCCCCAGAATGGCCTGGCAGTATGTATGTTATGTGCTTGTATGGTATGTGGTACAGTGGGGGAACTCACTAAGCTATGTGCTTACGGTTTTCAGTTTTGGTTTCAGGTACCTCCTCAGCTAGGGGAAAGGAGCCAGAATGGTAGCAGCATGTCACACACACACACTCTCTGGTTTCCGCATTTACGAGATTCTCTGGGATTTATACTCTGATATTTTGATTGGTTGTATGATTTGGCTTTTAGACATGGTTTACGTTGTGTCATGGTTTGATCAAACAATGTTTTTAATTATTAATGTTTTCTAAAGTAATGTTTTAAAACGAAATTTTTGGACGTGAAAATTGGGTCGTTACAGGGGCGATCATCGAGTTTGACTAGTGATGGAAGGCTATTATTTGTAAGTGCAGGTCATAGTCAGTTCATGTATATGAAGATAAGATAGGTTGGGAATTCATCAAGTCTCATGGGATAGGAGAACTTCGACAAGTCCTAGTGCGGGACAATCGATCAGAACTTTTGGGAGTTGGATCGGGAGTGAAACTAGGGTATGTTTTGCATCCCAATCATGAGGATAGATGACCATCATGGTCATTGGGATTGAAGTTGTGTAAGTTGGGAGTTCAGGAAACTCCCAACAACTGATCGACGTCTTCTGTATAGCAGGCTTGTAAATGGATCTAGTTTGAGGGTTGCGTTAGAGGCTCGCTGCTTGTTCTTGTATGATGAAGGCTTTGGGGTTCGAAGCATGATCCGAACACCTTACTGGAATTCATTCGGATGCGGGTTTGACTCAGATAATTATGGTTGAGATGATTCGAATATGTTAAGACCATGGGTGGTAACCATGTTTGGTTAGTAGTGTTGCAAGGCTGCGAGGGGATCGTGGTATGCACCAGTTCGTGGTAACCTATTGTTGAGGTGGTCTTGAGTATAGAGGGGGGTCAGTTCATGCCTTAGGCACAATGGTCAGGATTTTCGGGAAGCATTTCGTTGTTTTAGGTTGAGGACCATTAGGGTCCGAGGCGGAGTAAGGCATGTGTAGCTCTAGATGTCCAACATCCCGACTTCCAGGTATTGTTTATTTACTTATTTTTGAGGACTATTGAGCAACTCAACGAGATGGTGCTACAACTCGTCGAGTAGAGTCGTGTTGTGCCATGTGGGATTAATGATCTACTCGACGATTCAAAGAGTCAACTCGCCGTGTAGACGATGTGAGGGGAAACTCTAAATCCCTGTGGTTGGGGCCTATTTAAGGGCACTTATAGCCTCATTTGTGACTCATCAGCTGCTTACCTTCACTGAGAGAAACCCTAATCGCCCTTTGAGCTAATATAGAGAGTGTTAAGCTAATATTAAGTATCTTGGTGTATTTTTGGAAGAGAAGAGAAGGATTTCAAGAAAGGAACGAGAGGAGGTTGTTAGATATGTTGCTATTCATCCAAGAGCTTTTATAAAAGGTATAAAGTTTATACCTTTCTCATTAGTTTGGGTAGATCTCATATTATTGGAGTTTAGGGCTTCTTTTCCATCTAATATTGGGACTTTGAGTGTGTTAATCACATATAGAGATTTGGAATTTGGATTTGGAGCGTGTGAGGTCCCTAGAGTCCAAAGGTCCCTGCTTTATTCAGCCATCATAGAGCCTTTGAGTGAAAAACCCTTAATAAAGCATGAACTTGGCATTTCAAGCCCTAAGTGTCACGCATGAACGTAAAGCTCGTGGCTTTATGTGATAAGAAATCCTTGAGAGCTTAGATCTAGAGTGTGATAGGGTTTTCCGCCTTGAAATCATCTAAATACGTCATGAGTCAGAATGGACTCACCGAGTCGATGAGTCGACTCGACGAGTCGGTTAGGGTTTGTCCCGATGAGTTGGACCATGCTATAACTCGGCAAGTTAGGGGTTAACTCGACGAGCTAGACCTTCACAAGACTTTTGAGGAACGAGTGGACTTGACGAGTCACATGAGTGCACTCGGCGAGTCAGGTCAAACCTGGACTGTTGACTCGAGTTTGACTTCTGTTGACTTTAAGGTTTGTTCAACATGAGTAATGGAGATCATGGAGGGGTAAAATGGTCTTTTAACCATTCCAAGAGTTATAGATAAAGAGTGAACAACCTTTGGTGTATTTTAGTATGAGTAGTGTGTTAATTAGAGATAATCATCTTATGCGTTAGGCGGAGACTAGTTTGAGATTTCCGAGTACGAGACTTTTAATTGCTAGATTACGAGGTGAGTCTTCTCACTATAGTTACCATGAGTGGTATTTTGTGTAACTGAGATGTCTTATGTGCTTATTTGTGTATTGTGATATTGTGATATTCTGCATTATGTCTTTGTGATTTATGTTGAGTATTATTACTATGAGCTTATTGAGTTAGGACCGGATGGTCCACCCGAGTTGTGGGATCGGAGGGTCTCCGCTGGAACACATTGACCGGAGGGTCGTATTGTACACACTTCATAGATTGAGTTATGATTGAGAGGGCCTCGAGTGGCTAACATGATGTGTGTGGTATTTTAGGGAACTCACTAAGCTTCGTGCTTACCGTGTTATGTGTTTCAGGTACTTCTCAGGATCACGGAAAGGCACCGGCTTGATTGTAGACACATCATAGATTGAGCTATGATTGAGAGGATCCTGGAGTTTTGATATACAGTTTTTTTGGATATGAGATTTGATAACTTGACATTATGACACTTTGTGATTTTATAATTGGGATAAATGTGTTTTTAAATTGAAAATTTTGGTTTGAAAATTTATGTTGTTACAAGATGGGTGGGACCCGTGGGCGAGGCCGCTCGATGGTATAGTTTGGACGGGGCCCGAGGGCGAGGCCCGCGTGTTTATGGCATGCAGGTGGAACCTGATAGAGACCATTGATGCAAAGTATTGGATCTTGTTTTATAGGATTGATTATGTAGTTGGTGGATGGCACTGAGGGATGCTTAGGCTACGACATCCTTACCATTTGGGCTATTGGGAACCTGGTGGCTAGACCAGGTGTGAGATTGGTAGTCTCAGTAATGGTTTGGGAACCATTATATACCGGTTTAGTGAGAGATTGCCGTGAATCAGAAGGTTTCTGGGGAAATGCAAGTGTAGATCCTTGGATATCGAGTTATGAGTTAGGTATCAAGTTGGTTTTTGGTGGGAACTCGCATTGGGAATTGCAGGGGTTTATGTTCAAGGTCTTCATTTCAATTGGATATGAATTACTGAATATGTATGCCAAGGGTATCAGTTGAAGGGTTCAGGGTTAAATGATGGTTTCAGTTTTGATGGTAGATCCGACTCTTGCGATTATGTTTTGGATGGGTTCAATATGTGTGGGGGTCAGGTACGTATGGGGTTTCAGAATCTCAGTAGTGGTATGTTGGTTCGGCAATTAAGGGTAGCAATTCCTTGTTCAGGATTATAAGGTTTATCTCCCAAATTGTCTCGCATTGTTCGTTATATTCATGGAATTGTACTAGGAGTACGTGGGGCGTACTCCAGATTCATGCAAACCCTATTTTAGGGCTTTGGACCCTATTTAAGCTCATTTTCTCTTCACCAAACCTTAATACCTTCAGCCTCCATCCATTTTTAACCCTGGAATCAAACCCTAAGTGTAATTTGGTGATTTTGAGCTTGGTATGTGCTTGATGGGTGTTTTGTGAAAAAAGAAGAAGAAGATAATCATTTGGATATGTGGCTTCAACTTTTAGATCCAGGAGTATTTTTCCATTTGCAACCCTCATAAGTTAAAAAGATTTAACCTTGATGATCTTTTTGGTTGGATCTACTTTATGGAGTTCTTTGGCATTTTTTAGTCCTTGATGTAAAGGTGAGCTTTTGATCTACTCGAGAAGTAGTGAATGTTAGATCTAAGCTCCAGTAAGGTCCCTTATTCATAAAACTGGAAACTTTATGAAAGATTTTGGTACATGCATGTATTAAGATCTTATTAAGTTCCTTTTTAAGTGTTGAGTCTCATTAAGTCGTGTTTGTGAGAAACATTGGAAACTATATTGGTTAAGACCTTGGCTAGGGACCAGATCTATGTTTTGGACATCTTATCTTAACCGATTAAGAGCAAAATGTGGGTTTTTGGATTCCAGACTAGTACGTTAGGCATACAAGGATGTACGCTTAGCGTAATGCATGCAACGTGCATCATGAAGTTGTACATTATGCATCACGGTCGAGTACGCGAGGCATACATCTCGAGTACGCTAGGGGTACTCCCAAGAGGATCGTTTTGGGATTTTGAGGTTTGGGCCATTGTTGGGTTTTCCTAGTTTGGGCCCTGTTGGGCCATTAGACTTATTTTTTGGCTTCAGGTTTGTATCTTTTGGTCTCCTTTGGATGCTAGGCCCATAAAGGTTTTTGGGGGCCCAATTTTGAAATTGGGACATATTAGGGCCTTGAGTGATTATTTTTGAATTTGGGCCCTAATGCATTTGGACTTGGGCCATAGGGCAAGTATAGGGAAGGGTAAAATGGTCTTCTACCCTTGTTTGGACTCGTAGGATTAGTCAGGATCCAATTATTGATTAGGTGATTATTTTGTGATTGATAGCATGGGGATTTTAGCGGGCCAGTAGGTAGAGATTCTTTCTGTAAGATTCGGTGGTACGAGGTGAGTCTTCTTACCATATCTATGGTTTGAAGGCACCAATGTCGGCCCATTACTTGTTATGTGGGTTGCTAGATGTCTTTCTGATATTTGATTGGAAGACACCGGGCGTAGCCCGTGGCATTTGTATGGAAGACCATAGGGGCCGCCCATGGCGCTTGGATGTCAGACCATGGAGGCAACCAATGGAATTCAAGGAAAGACCATGGGGGTAACTCATGACGCTTGTATGTCAGACCATGGGGGTAGCCCATGGCATTCCAGGGAAAATACCATGGGGGTAGCCCATGGCAAATGTATGTATGGTATGTGGTCTTTTGGGGAACTCACTAAGCTTTGTGCTTAAGGTTTTCAGTTTATGTTTCAGGTACTTCGGTTTTCAAAGGGAAGAGCTCTGGATGATTATAGGGCAACCACCATTCGATTTCACATTCTATGATTTACTCTGATGATAATGATGTAATGATAAAACTTTGATTACCTTGGTTTTATGAAAATGATATGATTTAACGGTTTATAAATTAAAAACGAAAATTTTTATGGTCTTATTTTTGGGACGTTACACAAACCCTAATTTTTAGGGTTTGTGCCCTATTTAAACCTTATTAACTCATCTCGTGGACATTTTATACCAACCTCCACCCGTCGAAAACCCTAGTTTGTCCTATGCCTTTGTGTGGTGCTTTTGAGCTATTGTTTTGATCATCGGAGGGTTTTGTGCATCTTGAAGTGGTAGAAGAAGAAGCTTGAAGACTCATTCTTTGGAGGGGAGCTTAGAGATCCAACTTTAGCACCTTCATTTCATGGATTTTGAGGTATAAAGCTCAAAGCTTGTAATCTCATTTCATAGATTTGTTCATTGGCTTTATTTTGTCTATTTTGGTCCCTTTTTGGTTGGTTTTGTGAGCTAAGTTCATTAATGGAGCTTATCATTATACATCTGGGCATATTAAGGGTTTCTTAAGCATAAAGGTGCAAACTTTATGGTGGTTTTAATCTTATGCATGTGTTAAGTCATTTTTAAGCTCTTTTGGGTTCTAGAGTTTCTTAAGCATAAAGGTGCAAAGTTTATGATGGTTTTGGTCTCATGCATGTGTTAAGTCATTTATTAAGCTTTTTTGAGCTCTAGAGCCCCATTAAGCCATGAATGAACATAAAGTTGGAAACTTTACGTGATAAACCACCTTAGGGAAGTTAGATCTCAGGGTTAGGTCAAAGTATTAATCGAATAAGTGTTGAATGAAGAAAGTTAGCTAAGTTGGGAGTACGTTGCGCGTACAGCTGGTACGCCGCACGAACAATCCCTAAAGCGAGTATGCTTAGCGTACAAGTTGATTACGCCCCGCGTACTCCGCATATGGGCTTCAAAATGTTTGGGCTCATGGTGTTGGGCCATGTTTTGACTCTAGATGATTAGGGACTTTTTGGGCCATTAGAATATTATTTTGGGTTAAGGATATTTTATTGGACCTTTGGTTGAAGGCCCATGAAGGGGGTTTGTGCCCAATTTGGAAAATTGGGCCATATTTGGACCTTGGATGATTATTTTGGAATTCAGGCTTTTTGGACATTTGAATTGGGCTTTAGCCTTGGGCCAATTTAGGGAAATGGTAAAAAGGTATTCTAGCTTAGATTGGACTCCTTGTGTGAGTGGGGATCCATTTATTAATTGGTTGTTATTTATGATTATAGCATGGGAATTGATAGTGGGCCAGCAGTCAGAGTTTTATATGTGAGATTCAGCAGCCTGAGGTGAGTTTCCTCACTGTCTTTAGCGGCTCGAAGGCACTAATGCGGCCCATGGTTTGATGTTTTAGTATGCTAGTTGTCTGCGTGACTCTTTCATGTGTTATGTGTATATGTTTAACGGGTGGGGCCCGATGACTGTACTGTATGCTATTATCTTTATGATTATCACATGTGTTTGTACGTTTATATGATTATATGTTTATATGTATACCAGGTGGGGCCTGATGACTGACACATACGTATATCGAGCGGGGCTCGATGCCGGGTGGGGCCCGATGACGGGTAGGGCCCATTATGTGTTTATTTATGTATGTATGGTATATGGTATTTTGGGGAACTCACTAAGCTTTGTGCTTATGGTTTTCAGTTTATGTATCAGGTACTTCAGGATAGAAAAGGAAGAGCCCGGGATGATTAAAGAGCACACACCACCTATTTCCGCATTTTGGGATTTACTATGATATGATATGATGTAGTGACACTCTTTGGTCTATTTAGTTTGTATAACAATGTTTTGAAGTATCGTTTTTTTTAAATCAAAAATGAAATTTTTGGGTCTTATTTTTGGGACGTTATAAGTTGGTATGAAAGTCTTGGTTTGAGGGATTCATGTATACTCTCGGGTGTGACTGAACTCAAACTAAGGTTTGGTAAAGTTTTAAAAAAAGTATTTTTTTTAATAAAAGAGTTTTCTAAGATAAGAAAGGGTGTGGTGCGTGTAATCAGCCGAGCGCAAGTAAGTTTTTCCCAAAATACCCATACATGTTATCTGATGTGATTTGGTTTATGAATCTGTGAATCGCATGCTAGTTAGGGCTAAGGATCTGCTCAATATTTGCATGATAGAATGCTAGGAAAGATGCCTTTGTATGCCTATTGTATGATCTTGTAGACTTTCATGCTAGTACTGATCAATCAGTGATAGGATGGCATGATTAGGTGATGTTTGGTTCTGATTACTTGATGCTCGAATTTTGCTTATTTTGTGCTTTTTAGGAGTTCTCACTAGCTTCAGCTAACTAGTAAGTGAATATGCTAAGTTACATATTATGGGAACTAAAGAATTTTAGAAGGTTAGGTTTTAACTATATTTCACAACTCTTGTTTGATTCCAAGCGTTGTAGTGTGAGACCTCTCAGTCGAAGAAGTATATGGTTTTGGTGATATGTAATTATATTCATGAGCTAGTTAGAGGAAGTTAGCTGGAGTTCCTTTTACAACTGATGGAAAAGAGCGGTTTGGAATTTACCCTAGGAAAACCTAGGATGAGATCTAATGTTGCGAGCCTTATCTTGATGGGGGTTAACTGTATAGATATGAAGTGACTTCGCGGATTCAAGGTAGTCCTTGAGGAAAGTATAGATAGATGTGGAAGGTAGTATGGGCCCGTACTACTGGAACCAGAGGATCCGTACTCGATTCAAGGAGAGTTGCGATGAAACCAGGAAGCTTGTAGAGTTTGTGATCCCTTGATATATTCTAATGCGTGATCTGATGGTTTATATGATCTATTTTCAGTATGGTGACTCTACGGGGCAGACCTGTTGGTAGTTCTGGTGCTGGAGAGGGCTCAGGCTCAGGTTCTGGAGCCGAGCAATTACATGATTAGATGAGGCAGTTCATTTCATCTGAGATTACGCATTGCATTCTTGAGTAGTCTCTTATGATATTTGGTACGGTCAAGGAGGGAATTTTGGAGATTTTGGATTAATGGTTGAGCTCATTTCATTATGAGATGGTGGCCTTGGTGGGAGCACGTTCTTTGACCTTCAGGGAATTCTAGCATGTAGAGCTCTGGACTATCACGCGGTGAAGGACCCGATAACGAGCAGGAGGTGGTTAGTGGATGTTGCTAATGCCTTCCGCACCAGTAGTTGCCCCGATGGGGCAAAGGTCAGACTTGCTTCCTATCTTCTAAAGGACATGACACAAGATTGGTGGGAGGATGTGGGAATTGCAGTTCATGACCAGGTTGTTGATACAATGACATGAGATGATTTTGTGAATAGGTTTGGGGCTGAGTCTACACCGGTGATTGATGTGCAGCAGTTAGCCTGACAGTTTCAAGATCTCTGTCGGACTACTGAGACGGTGTTTGACATCACCGCGATGTTTAGAGAGAAGGCACTTTTGGTTCTGCAGTATGTGGCGTACGAGGATATGAAGAAGGAAAGGTATCACGAGATGTTGAGGAGCGATATTAAGTAGTTTGTGAGTCGATCCAGTTGCAAGACAATGGAGGATAAGATAGTGAGGGCTAAGGAGAGGGAGATTGATCTCGAGATGGAGAGGAAGAGGAAGTCGGAAGAGACTCAAGTATCAGGGAGTTCAGGCAAGAGGCCCAAGGTATTTGATTCTAGATCAAGAGGCCAACCAAGCCAGAGCTGATGTGGCAAGTGTGGCAAGGCGCACGAGGGAGCGTGCAGGGTGGATGGTTCTGGATGCTTCAATTGCGGTCGGACGGCTCATAGTAGCATGCATTGCACTGCTACCACCACCACCACCCCGGTATCTGATCTGATTTGCTTTCATTGCAATCATATAGGCTACAGGAAGGCCCATTGTTAGAGTTTGGCTACAACAGGACCGGTGTCAGCACCTGCTCCTGCAACTCTTTGGATTACTGACAGCCGCCAGGCATGGCGGATGCACCTGTGGTGAAGAGCAGGGCTCTTCAGCTGACAGTCGAGGAGGCTCATGCAGCGCTTGACGTGTTGACGGGTATGTATCTTCTCCTTATCGACCTTTTTATATTGAATTGTCTGCTTATGTTTATATGTTTTATTTTAGGATCGTTCCTCGTGAACGGTATTTCTAGTTTAGTGTTGTTTCATTCGGGGGCTACCCGAGCCTTTGTATCGCTTGTGCTTAGCAAGAGGCTTGCTGGAGCTCCGGGGGAGCTGGATTGTCCATTAAATGTAGAGATCGCAGATGATAGATCTGTTCGAGTTGCGTGGGTTCATCAGGGTTGTACTCTTTAGTTGTTCGGGGAGGAGTATTTGATAGATTTGGTCCCCATTCCTTTGTGTGGGAATAAGATTATTGTGGGTATGGATTGGCTGAGCCCCAATGGGGCAGTCATCGATTGTGAGCAGCAGTTAGTCTAGATTTGAACCCCAAGTGGGGGAAAGTTAGTGGTTTAGGGAGAGAGAGCTTAGAAGGAGTTGTTATTATGTTCAGCAGCAATGGCTAGAAGCTATATTCAGTAGGGTTGTTCAGGATTTGTCGCCTATGTTATGGATACTCGGGATAAGGGTGATGCGATCGTAGATCATGTGCCGATTGTGCAGGATTATCCTGATGTGTTTCCAAAGGATTTGCCTGGGGTGCCTCCAGACAGGCAGGTTGAGTTCAGGATTGATTTGGTTCCAGGTGCGACTCCTATAGCCAAAGCACCGATCGATTGGCTCCTCCCGAGATGCGAGAGTTGTCTAGACAGCTGCAGGAGCTATTAGACAAGGGATTCATTCGACCGAGCAGTTCACCATGGGGAGCATCGATCTTGTTTGTGAAGAAGAAGGATAGGTCTCATCATATGTGTATTGATTATCGGGAGCTGAATAAGTTAATGATGAAGAACCGTTACCCACTCCCGAGGATTGATGATCCTTTTGACTAGCTTTAGGGTGAATCTTGGTTTTCCAAGATTGATTTGCGATCGGGTTATCATCAGATGATGGTTAGAGAGGAGGATGTGCAGAAGATAGTTTCTCGGACTCGTTGTGGTCATTACAAGTTCGTGGTGATGCTTCCTTTTGAGCTCACAAATGCTCCAGCCGCGTTCATGGATCTCATAAACCGCGTGTGCAGGCCAATGTTGGATCGGTCTATGCTTGTATTTATCAGTGATATCTTGGTCTATTCCAAGACCCAGGAGCAGCACAAGGAGCACTTGAGGGAAGTACTAGAGACGTTGAGGAGGGAGAGACTTTTCACAAAGTTCTCCAAGTGTGAGTTCTGGTTGCGTGAGGTTTAGTTACTGGGGTATCTTATCAACCAGAGTGGTATTCTGGTCGATTCGGCCAAGGTCGAGGCCGTGATACAATGGGATGTTCCGAGGTCTCCATCTGAGATTCGGAGTTTCCTTGATCTCGTGGGTCATTATCGGAGGTTTATCCAGTATTTGTGCAAGAAAGTTGTTCTATTGACTCGGTTGACAAAGAAGATGGTTACATTTCATTGGGGGCCTGAGCAACAAGCAGCTTTTGAGACCCTGAGACAGCGTTTGTGTGAGGCACCGATTCTGACCCTGCCATATGGTGTTGAGGATTTTGTGGTTTATTGTGATACGTCGATCATGGATTTAGGAGTAGTTTTGATGCATAGGGTCCGCATGATCGCTTACGCTTCGAGGCAGCTGAAGCCTCATGAGGCAAATTATCTAACGCATGACTTGGAGTTGGGGGTTGTGGTCTTCGCCTTCAAGATTTGGCGACATTACCTCTATGGGGTCTGTTGTACCATTTATACAGATCACAAGAACCTGAGGTATCTGATGGATCAGTTGAATCTGAATATGAGGCAACGCTGGTGGTTGGATGTGGTGAATGATTACGATTATGAGATCCTTTATCACCCAGGGAAGGCCAATGTGGTGGCCGATGCTCTTAGCCGCAAGGCCGTCGCGGCTCCAATCAGAGACATATTTTGAGGATAACCATGATTACTCCGCTTTTGGAGTGGGTTCGTGAGGCTCAGGTCGAGGCTTTGAAGGAAGAGCATTGGAAGAGTGAGCGTATCGTGGGTCAGGTGGCTTCCTTCGATTATGATAGTTGTGGGTTGTTGACTCTACATCGGCAGGTTTGGGTTCCATATTGGGGCGGTGTGCGTCAGGTTATGATGGAGGAAGTGCATATTCTCCATTCATCCAGGGGCGACAAAGATGTACATGGATCTTTGTCCTGATTATTGGTGACCCTGCATGAAGCGGGATGTGGCTTGGTAGTGGTGCTTGACTTGTAGGAAAGTCAAGGTCGAGCATCAGCGACCTCATGGAAACATGTAGCCGTTGGAGATCCCCGTATGGAAATGGGAGGATATTGCCATGGATTTCACCACGAAGTTACCCTGGAATGCATGTGGAGTGGATTCAATTGGGTCATCATGCGTATTTCATTCCGATTCGGGAGAATATTTATGTAGAGAAATTGGCTAAGATTTATATCATGTAGGTTAGTCATGGGGTGTCGATTTCGGTGGTTTCTGATAGAGATGTTTGGTTTACTTCCAGGTTTTGGAAAAGGTTCCATGACGAGTTGGGTACTCGTCTCCATTTTATCACATCATTCCATCTGTACACCGATGGTCAGAGCGAGCAGACGATTCAGACATTTTAGGATATGCTCCAGGCATGTGGTTTGGACTTTGGAGGGAGTTAGGATATGTTCTCGGTTGTTAGAGGAATTTTCGTATAATAACAGTTATCACACCAACATTAATCGACCTCAATTTGAGATGCTCTATGGAAGGAAATGCAGGACCCCGATTTGTTGGGGCGAGTTCGGTCAGCGGGTTATGGGGAGTACCGAGGTGGTACTTAAGACCACTGAGTTAATTCAACAGGTTCGAAATAGGCTCATGACAGCTTAACATTGGCAGAAGATTTATGTCGATAGGTGTCGATTAGACTTAGAGTCCCAGGTGGGGGATATGGTTCTTTTGAAGGTGTAACCTTGTAAAGGTGTCATGAGCCGTATATTGGTCCTTTCAGGGTTTTGGCTCGGGTAGGCCGGGTTTCATATCGCTTAGATCTTCCAGATGAACTCAGTCAGATTTATAGCATATTCCCATTTAGCCCTTCCTATTTTTAAAACATTGCATTTTGGTCCTTATGGCTAGTACACGGAGCGTACTATAAAGTATGCTTAGGGTACTAGCTGGAGATTGATCGCGGGTTCAAACCACGTATGCAGGGCGTACGTGGGTTATGAAGGGCGTACGCTGGACAGGGTCAAACCCTAATTTTTAGGGTTTGTGCCCTATTTAAGCCTCACTAACTCACCTCATGGACATTTTATACCAGCCTCTACCCTTTAAAAACCCTATTCCGTCCCTTGCCTTTGTGTGGTGCTTTTGAGCTATTGTTTTGATCAATGGAGGGTTTTGTGCATCTTGAAGTGGTATAAGAAGAAGCTTGAAGACTCACTCTTTGGAAGGGAGCTTTGAGATCCAGCTTTAGCACCTTCGTTTCATGGCTTTTGAGGTATAAAGTTCAAAGCTTGTCGTCTCATTTCATAGATCCATTCCTTGGCTTGCTTTTGGCTATTTTGTAACCTTTTTGTTGGTATTGTGAGCTAAGGTCGTTTATGGAGCTTATCCATGTAGATATAGGCATATTAAGGGTTTCTTAAGCATAAAGGTGCAAACTTTATGGTGGTTTTGGTCTCATGCATGTGTTAAGTGATTTATTAAGCTCTTTTGAGCTCTAGAGCCCTATTAAGCCATGCATGCACGTAAAGTTGACAACTTTACGTGATAAACCACCTTAGGAAAATTAGATTTAAGGTTTGGGTCAAAGTGTTAATCGAATAAGTGTTGAATGAAGAAAGTTGGCTAAGTTGGGAGTACGCTAGGCGCACAAGCTGGTACGTTGTGAGTACAAGCCCCAAAGCGAGTACGCTTAGTGTACAAGCTGAGCATGCCCCGCATACTCAGCAGATGAGCTACAAAATGTTTGGGCTCACAGTGTTGGGCTATGTTTGGACTCTAGATTATTAGGGCCTTCTTGGGCCATCAAAGTATTATTTTGGGTAAAGGATATTTTATTGGACCTTTGGTTGAAGGCCCATGAAGGGGGTTTGGGCCTAATTTAGAAAATTAGGCCATATTTAGGCTTTGGATGATTATTTTGGAATTTGGGCTTTTTGGACATTTGAATTGGGCTTTGTCCTTGGGCCAATTTAGGGAAAGGGTAAAAAGTACTTCTACCTTAGATTGGACTCCTTGTGTGAATCGGGATCCAGTTATTAATTGGATGTTATTTGTGATTATAGCGCAAAGATTTTTAGTGGGCCAACAGTCAAAGTTTTATCTGTGAGATTCAACTGCCTGAGGTGAGGTTCCTCACTGTGTTTAGCGGGTCGAAGGCACCAATGCTGGCACATGGTTTGATGTTTTATTATGCTAGTTGTTTGAGTGACTCTTATATGTGTTATGTGTATATGTTTACCGGGCAGGGCTTGATATCGGGCAGGGCCCGATGACTGTATTGTATGCTATTATATTTGTGATTATCACATGTGTTTTTATGTTTATATGATTATCTGTTTATATGTATACCAAGCGGGGCCGGATGTTAGGCGGGGCTTAATGACTAACAGATCTGTATACCGAGCGGGGCTCATTATGTCTTTATTTATGTATGTATGTTATTTGGTATTTTGGGGAACTCACTAAGCTTTGTTCTTACAATTTTCAATTTATGTTTCAGGTACTTCAGGATCGAAAGGGAAGAGTCTGGGATGATTGCAGAGCACACACCACATTTTTCTGTATTTTGGGATTTACTTTGATATGATATGATGTAGTGACACTCTTTGGTCTATTTGGTTTGTATAACAATGTTTTGAAGTATAGATTTATTTAAATTAAAAATGAAATTTTTTGGGACGTTACACCTTGTTATCCAAAAACTTCATCTTTCTTTCAATCACAACTTCATCTTTCTTTCAATCACAAAGCATCCGACATACCACCATGATGCGGAATCGTCATGTATCTGAAATTGTATAGAAAATATTTTTCTATATCGGATTATTTGTGAGTGAAAAGTAAAATATATCATTTTTAAGGGATTCAAAATATCATGCTTAGGACATTTTCTATATAATTTAAAATTATGGTGATTCTATTTTATAAGGTGTGTCAAATATACTATGATGGAACGAAATATGAAAATGGTGGTTAATAGAAATGTACAAAATTAAACCAAAACCATATGAAAAATTGGGAAATATATGAAAAACTTGAAACTGAAAAACTAAGTGTTTGGTTTTTTTTATTTTTAGAAAGGGAAATTATCAGAAAAATCCAAATATTTTCGGAAAATTTTTACTTTAGTCTTAAAATAATTTGAACATAAAAATCTCGATTATTTCATTTAGACTTGAATTAAGAAAAAATCTTTTTTTTTCTTTTTACAGGAAATGACATATTATCATGTAAAATCAAATAATTTGGATTTTTCTGTGCAAAAAAAAATTAGGACAAAAATAAATTTTTTCCAAAAATATTAAGATTTTTCTGACAATTTACCTTTTAGAAAAAACAAAACTTTGCATGTGTTTATCAAATAAAAGCTTGCATGTCCTTATCACATGATTGATTAAGTATAGTATTAGGCCAAAGATCGGTTAGCACTCAGAGAGTGTTCAACATACACACGTTTCACATTGCACATGCTTTGGCAATACACACAAACACAACATTTCCGTAGTGATGACTTATAGTTTGATTCCTTTTTTTTTTTTTTTTTTTCTGTCCATGTAATGAGTGCAACCACATTTAGTTATCCAATTCAACAAGTTAATTGTGGGTTCAACCAACTTCTCCAAGATAAATTATAAGATATGGTACATTCTATTTTTTTGGGGTCCAAAGGGGTTAGAAACCATATCAAACTACACGAATACATGGAACTAAAAAAAAATATATAAGCATACAACACAGAAGCATAAAACAACCAGGTTACTAAAACTCGGCTGAACGAATCTGAAAACTTGGTTTAACGACTTTTCGTTTTAAACAACTTCTTAGATAGTCTAAACACATATCATAGCATTTAGTAAAATATCAGATTTCAAAATCGGTTAGAATGTATAAAACATGTTTTTGCACATAAGAAACAATTTGCACATCATTCCTATTATACACGACATTTATATCAAAAGCATTATTCCATCTTTGCTTAGAAACATGGTCATAATAAGAAAAGTTTCTAGTATACAATTTCCTAAAAGACAGCGTAACAAATTTATTTTGCATATTGTGTATATTATTAACAACAAATCCTATTGTAATAGAATTTACCACACCTTTTTCAAGTTTTTATTTACGTACACGAAGATGGTTGATTTTCAGAAATATGATTTGTTTAAATGACGTCACAATTTACTTCTTAAAAAAACAATAACTAAAATTATAATTATTTTAAAGAAATTTTCAAAAATAACAAAACCCTAAGCTTTTGTAAAAAATACCAAAAAATGTCATTTCTAAAACTAACCATCTACTCCACAAAGGGGTCTCTAAGGACTCATCTTGCCCACTGTGGACTCGTCTATGTGGACTCACCGAATATATAAAACCTAAAATTTATTTTTCTCCTGAGAATTCTCTAAGAATGATCCAAATAAACCCTCACAGTCTGAACAGAAATGGACGTTGATGAGTTATCGATGCAGATAAGTTTTATTTTTGCGTGTTCATGTAATATTTCGCGTATATGATTTTTGTAGTGAACAACGAAGAACAAATCCACAGAGCTCAAGAACAAGTCTGCAGAAGACTAAGTGAGAGCCTTCTGCAGACTCGTTCGTCCACCTTCAGCTCTTCGGATTCATTCTTCTGCCATCGGCAAAGTAACTATGTTTAAGCCCTTTTTGACAATAATGTTATGTCTACTTATTCTTGGTGATATAATAGATGTAAGGGTGCTTTTAGTTGGGACGGGTGGTTGCAAACCCCTTCTTTGGTTGTTATGTAATTGGTTGACTTTGTTTTTTCGCTAGCTTCTTGCTACTTTTATATATAAAAAATGTCGTTCTAAAAAAATTATATTGAATTTTATTTTATTTTTAATCGTAGCATTGAAATTTGAAAGTTTGTATCGATCAGATATACTACAAATATAAAGAACAAAAGCAAACTAATCTAAACAAATAAAGAACAGAAAGTAAAGAACACAATATATTCTCCAAATTGTCTTTCACCAAGAAAGAGTTTGTTTTCACCAAAATAACATGGTTGTCACAAGGACGGTCACAAAGATGATGAACGACACCAAGTCGTAGAGATACATTAGGGTTCCACCCTAAGGTTTAATATATACTAGTCTATACAAGAATATCCCTTGATTGAAGGGATTATATCTTATCTATACTAAGAACCGATCTTCATAACAAAGATATCGGATATGATATATATATATATATATATATATATATATATATATACTATACTTATCTATATCATTAGTGTAACGCCCTGTTCCGAATTTATTCCTAATTCGAGGTTGTGGCCAGAAGATCGGTTACCATAAGGCTTAAGGCCTTAGGGAAGAAGAGAATTAGCCTTTTTGGATGTGGGTATTATAGATTAGTTTATCCGAGAGTTCGGATGTGTTTCGGAACCCATGGGTATAATCGTAATTTGGCAGTTCGAGACTTAATGAATTTTGGGTTTTTGTTCGGGAAGTTTTAAGGCAAGGGTTAGTTGATAGAAATGTAGGGCTTCTTGTCACCTTTCCGTGGATATAAAGTTCGTTGAAAACGGACTTAGCACGAAGGAGTTATGGCCAAATGAAATTTAAAGGGTTTTGGAGCTTCATCAAGTGCGCGGGGTGTACTCGCCGTATACGCAGGGCGTAGTGGTTGGATGGATTGAAGAGGCTTCTTGAGTATGTCGGGAGTACTAATGGGTACGTGGGGCGTACTCCCTTCACATGGAAACCCTATTTTTTAGGGTCTTGACCCTACTTAAGCCTTATTTGTTCTTGAGCCTTGTCCATTATCAACCTCCAAGCCTCCTAAACCCTAATATTCGACCCTTAGCCACCATCTTGGAGTTCTTAAGCTTTTGTGAGGAATATTGGAGTGTTTTGTGTATTTTGAAGAGATTGAAGGTTATTGAGGGATCATCACTTGGAGTGGGGCTTGAAGTTCCAGAAGTTCCTCATTTTTTGCAATCTATTGAAGGTAAAGATCGCTCACCTTGGCATCTCTTTGGTTAGATCTTGTTTGGGGTGATTTATGACACATTTTGGTCCCTTTGGTTTGTATTTATGAGGTTGAGCTTGCCCCAAGAGTTTGGACACTAGATATGGACGTTTTAGGTGTCCCAAATGCATAAAAATGTGACCTTGATAGTTGATATCAACCCATACATGTGTATTAACCTCTTTGTTGAAGTTGTAAAGTAAGATCCTGGATTTGGGACCCATTGAGCCATGCAAAAGCTTAAAGTTAACAACTTTATTGATTAAGGCATGATTTGGATCTGGATCTGAGCATTGGACACTTTGGCTTAGGGGACTAAGACCTTTTCTAAGTGGAATGTGGGCAGGGTGAGTATGCGGGGTGTACCTCCTATTACACAGCACATACTTAGTCATGTGCGTGTACGCTGAGCGTACCAACTAAGTACGTGGGGCATACTCAGTCTGTTGGGTTTTCTTGATGCATTGACTTATTGACTTGGACCATTGACCAAAAGTTGACCACGGCTGACCATTGGATATTATGGGCCTTTTAGGATATTTGGCCCTCTCGGTTAGGCCCATGATGGGTTTTGGGCTCAATTTGGACATTTGGGCCTTATTGGGCCTCGTGGTGTCATTTAAGGGATTTGGGCTTATGATACTATTGGATTGGTCTTTGGAGTTTGGCAAAGTAAGGAAAGGTGTAAAACGGACTTTTACCCTGAAAGCTTGGTCCTTGGACTAGAATTCGTGTTTGGTCAGGAATCAATTGATCGAACAATATCTGATGATGCCAGTGCGAGGTTTTCTGGTAGTAGCAGTTTGAGTGCTCGGTTATCTTGGTTTGAGGTGATTTTTCCTCACTGTACTTTCGGTTTGAAGGAACCAAGGTTAACCCATTGGATTGTTATCATGGTTTATCGTATGTTGGTATGTTGTTGTGATATGTTAGATTTGTATCCTGGTATATAGTATGATGTCATGCTTAGTGATCTGTAGATCTGTCTAACCGTCTGTAGACTGTTATATGATTATCTGTTATATATGCACACGTTTGATTCGTGGTTGAGCCTTTACTGCTTTGTGCGTGAGCCAACAGGCCAGGGGGATTCCAACCCGATGGTTGAGTGGACCCGAGGGTATTCCATCCCGAGGATGACTATACCCGTTGTATATTGGCATTCCAACCCGATGGTTGATTGTGCCTAAGGTATTCCAACCCGATGGTTGATTAGAACCGATATGATTGTATGACATATGGTGTGATTGACTACTTTGTGCATCAGTCAACAGGCATGGGGTATTCCAAACTGATGGTTGATTGGAACTGACATGTTTAACATTCCAACCCGATGGTTTATTGGACCAAACCGCTTATAATACGAGGGTATTCCATCCTGAGGGTGACTGGTCCCATCGTAGACATGCCTGGTATTCCAGCCCGAGGCTGATTGGGCCAGGCATGAGTATTTGAGCATGCTTTTTGGATATGTTATTTGTTTGTGTGGTGATATTTTGGGGGAACTCACTAAGATTTGTACTGACAGTTTCATTTTATTGTTTCATGTGCTTTAGATGGTTGTGTCAAGGAGAAGGCGTGATCGTACACATCCTTGGTTTTACAGCTGATTGGATCTTGGGAGACTCTGATTTCAAATCATATTTTGGAAACAATATTGGTTTTGTAAACACTATTATTAGTAAATGGGTTGTTTTGAAAAGTTGAAATTTGTTGAAATCTTTGGGATGTTACAATTAGCTAATATACAAAAGATTACATAGAATAAACTATCTTCACGCTGACGCTGATAGACTTTATATGTTGAAGTTGATGGTGATGTATTCGTTGATGTTGACTGATAGTGTGTAATGTGTATGACTCATCAGATCATAAGGTGTGACCTTACAATCTCCCCCTATCTGATAATGTTAAAACTAATCTTCTTCTTCAAAGTCATCAGAAGAACCATTGTAGAACTTGCCAGCTTCTTTTAAGATTTCAGGCTTAACCCATCTAAATTCATCAACTTTAAGCTCTTCCAATCTTTTACTAAGCTCCAGAGAGATCGACACATGATATTCTTTTCCAGTTCAAAATGATTGAGTACCTCCATGCAAAGATGAAAGAAGTGTTCAGTGGGAGCAGCAGGAAGATCATCAGTGCGTTGAAAGCACATGTGACTTTGATTGTCAAGATAGAAGATACCATATTCCGGTTCTCGAATGAACATGTACTGGATTGGCTCAGCACCTGATGGCAGTTCGTATTCTGTCTGGGGTGCCTGTTCTTATTGAGGAGGCCAGCTGACAACACAAGGTTCAGCTTCTTGTCTTTGTTAAGTAGCTTCTAAATTGTCAATTTCACCTCCAGAGCATGAATACCCTTGTGTTTTTCAATAATTTATTGAATTTGAATCCACTCATTGAAGCCAAATTTTACTAGCTCACAAGCAAATACAACCTTAGTGTATTCATATTCCATCTTCTTCCCGACCAAGTGAAGCTTCAGAGACTCGTTCCTTGGTTTGGTGCATTTTAACCTGATAATGGGATCAGGCTTTGCTCTACGAGTTAGAACGTCTCCAAACTTCTTTTTGTCAATCCGTGCATTCAGCTCTGAAACCCTATGTTTTTTATCCACACTATTAGTGAAGAGTTGAATTTTCTTGACATGATCATTAGTGATTTGAACATCGTCACTTTCTTCAGCAGAAGCAAGAGCTTGAGCAAGTTTAGCAGACAGACATTCACCTTTTCTGGCTTCTTTCTTTTGTCAAATAACAACATTATACTCTATCATGATTTCTCTTACTTCATCAATAGTTAAACTCCACATTTTCTCCAATTCATTCAGATAAAAATGAGCTTGCTTTTCTTGAAAGGAGGAGGTGCTGAACGATCACCAACACTAGAACTTCCACCTTAAGTGTCATGAGCTCCCCCTAAGGATGAAGCCTTCCTTTTTTAGGATTGAGCTGATCAGCGTCAATGTAACTATTAGTTCCTTGAGGAATATCCCCCTCAAAGTATGAATCAGGGTAGATTACATTCAAAGGAACAGAATGAACAACAGCTGGTGGCATGAATCCTAGATCAAGAAACCCTTCATAGTCATCAGTTTCTGATTGATCACTAGTGTCTGGAATGAGCTGATCATCAGTTGTTGCATCAACGTCTGGATTGTTAATAACAACAATTTCCTTTTGGAGGTCATCTTCAACTCTTCCAGTTTCAAGCATCTCATGTTGAGATGGTGTAACACCGTGAATTTCAAAATAATTTTTCGCAAAATATAAAAACATTTTTCATTTAATTTTCATAAAACATCAAGTTTAAATCTTCAATTCACATCATACAAAATCCCAAGATCATATCACATAAAAATCCCTTGCGTGTGTACAGATCAAGCCGGCGCCTTCCCACGATCATCACTAGTACCTGAAACAAACAACACTAACATTGTAAGCACGAAGCTTAGTGAGTTCCCCAAAATACCACATAAACACATATTAGCCACTCGAGGCTATAACTCTATGGGTCCGTGCACCCAAACTCTGTGAACCCTCAGGTTCTAACTCTGGGAACCTTCCGGTTCCATCTCTGTAAACATGTACAACATAAATCACATAGACATCATGCAGTACAACGCATAGCATACACATAACATACACATACTCTGACACATAACTCTGATTACCTACTCAAGGTAAAGTACAGTGAGAAGACTCACCTCGTATATCTCGATAACCTGCGAATCCTGGAAATCACTCGTGCTCGATCCTCCGAGCTATAATCCTCCTATAACATCATACATCTCTAATTAACACTTTTACCACTAAGGTTGACTACCCCTATCAAGTCAACTCTGGTCAACTCTGGTCAACGGTCAACTTTGACCGGACTCGACGAGTCTATACGTATTCACCAACTCTCTAGGATTCTCTTTTGACACGTCGAGTACTCCCCTAACTCGACGAGTTCCACCTGGCATGAATCGCGGGGCCACCACGACTCAACTCGCCGAGTCTCAAGAACAACTCGGCGAGTCCCAGCTCGACTCAGTCTATCTGTCAACCCTCTCTAACTCTCCCTGACTCACTGAGTCGACCCTTAACTCGGCAAGACCACTCGCTGAGTGGTCAAGGACAAACTTCATGCTACTCGCTGAGTCTGTTCTTCGGACTCGGCGAGTCCATGCCATGCACCAAATCAATCTCACTTCTGAGGTCAAATCCGCTCCAACAACTCATGGATCTGGCCCTCCCAAGCACATTCATCACGTAAAGTTCATGTCTTGGTGCTCATAACACACCCCATGTCTCATAAATGGTGTTTTGACCTCAAGCACAAAGACCCCAATCCAAAACCCCCATGGATTCATAAAAAGCTTGGACAAAGGGACACTCTGGACCTCCAAAGGTCCAGATCTAGAACCTAACTCGCTTAAGGGACCAAGGAAGCACTAGATCTAGTCACAAAAGGGCTCAATAAGCCCTAAATCAACATGAACATCAACATAACAGAGAATGGCTCGAAAATAGTACCTCAAACGTGATGTTCTGGACCTTAAATCTTCAGGAAGTGGATCCTCTTGATTCCCCTCCCCCTTGGCTATTGCTTCCTTTCCCTTGCTAGATAACACCTCCAAGGTCAATAATGGCTCCTTGACTTACTCCAAATGCTCAAGCTCACTAGGGTTTCTCTCAAGGGACTGGTGAGCACAAATGACGGCCATAAGGCCCTTTAAATAGGCTCCAAACCCGAGAAATTAGGGTTTCATTAAACAGCGCGGACTCGCCGAGTCCATTCCTTGGACTCGTCGATTCCGGGCGCGAACTCGCGTCCAAATCCGCGATCATACTCGGCGAGTCTAGGCTCCAACTCGCCGAGTCTCCTCACAAATCATCAAAATAAATAGATAAATAAATAAATAATACCTGGGAATCCGGGCTGTTACAATTCTCCCCCACTAGAACTAGACTTCGCCCTCGAAGTCTCGCTCTGCAAATAGCTCCGGATGCTGCTCACGCATCTCACGCTCCGGCTCCCAGGTCATCTCCGATCCCCTCCGATGCTGCCACTGAACCAACACCAGTGGTACCTCCTTGTTCCTCAAAACCTTGATTTTCCGATCTCTGATGGCCACTGGTCTCTCGGCATAATTCAGGCTCGCATCCACCTGAATATCCTCTAATGGAACCACTGCCGACTAATCGGCTATACACTTCTTCAGCTGTGACACATGAAAAGTGTCGTGAATCTGCCCCAACTCTGCTGGCAAATCCAAACGATAGGCTACCCGGCCTACCCTCGCGATCACTCGGAAAGGACCAATATATCGGGGTCCCAACTTGCCCCTCTTCCTGAATCGAATCACTCCTTTCCAAGGAGAGACCTTCATGAGTACAAGGTCGCCGACCTAAAACTCAAGCTCGGACCTGCGTTTGTCTGCATAACTCTTCTGTCGGTTCTGAGAGGTCAACAACCTCTGTCTGACCTGTTGAATATGCTTTGTCGTCTGAAGCACGATCTCTGTACTGCCCATCACCCGCTGACCAACCTCTCCCCAACAAATGGGGGTCCGACACCTCCTCCCATACAACAGCTCAAAGGGTGGCATACCAATGCTCGAATGATGGTTGTTGTTGTAGGAAAACACTGCCAAGGGCAAATATGCATCCCAGCTACCCCCAAAATCCAACACGCATGCTCGGAGCATGTCCTCGAGCGTCTGAATCGTCCGTTCACTTTGACCGTCTGTCTGGGGATGATATGCGGTACTAAATTGCAGTCTAGTACCCAACTCCTCATGAAACTTCTTCCAGAATCTGGAAGTGAAATGCACATCACGGTCTGAAACAATCGAGATCGGCACCCCATGCCGAGATACCACTTCCCTCACATACACCTCTGCCAATTTCTCTGCTGAAGAACTCTCGCTGATAGCAAGGAAGTGAGCGCTCTTCGTCAATATGTCCACAATCATCCAAATTTCATCAACTCCTCTGGCAGTCCTTGGCAATTTAGTAATGAAATCCATAGTGATTTGTTCCCATTTCCATTCGGGAACCTCCAATGGCTGCAACTTACCATGCGGCCTCTGGTGCTCAGCCTTAACCCTACGGCAGGTCAAGCACCACTCAACGAACCACGCGACATCCCTCTTCATACAGGGCCACCAATACTCCTTTCTCAAATCCAAATACATCTTAATGGCCCCCGGATGGATCGAAAATTTCGACCGATGCGCCTCCTCCATCAAAATGGTACGCGTTCCTCCCACAAACGGTACCAAGATACGCCCCTGAAATGTCATAAGCCCCCGACCATCGGTAACGAACTCTGAAACCAAACCAACAACCCGTTCCCTCTTCTGCATCTCAGGTCGCACAGCCTCGGCCTGTGCCCCACGAATGGCGTCCAAAACTGGAGCTATCACGGTCATTCTCAAACATATCTCCCGCTGTCACAACTGAAAATTTTGAGCTATGTAATCTATACATTCAAGTAAATGTGAATCAAAAACTTCAATCAAATACATCATACAAGTACTACAAGTAGTCATCAAATAATTGGAAAACCCTAGAAGTTCTTGTTAAGTCTATTTTGGACTAGAACTTCCTTATTGGATCCAAACGGACCAATAAGCTTCCAATTAGACTATCATGGGCTTAGAACCCTAATTGGGCTCTAATTGGACCCACACTTATTTATTTTAACATTTTAGGTCATGTTGGGCCTAGAATGAAATGGATTAAGAGCCTTGATACATGAATAACCTAAACTAGTCCAATAAAAACATAAAAATCCTACTACATTCTTTTAGACTAAAGACATACCCAAACTACCTCAAATATTGGGCTTAAGGGCAAAAAGCCCAAAAATCCTTTTTTTCTCTTCTCATTCTCGGCCCAAGGCCCAAACCCAAAGAGAAATGGAAGTGTTGACTTAATGCATGCCACCTCATTATTATCCAAAGGATATCCATGCAATATTTCCCATTCCTCCATGCACATCACCTCAAATATCACTTCTCTTCTCTCCTCTCTCTCACTCTCGGCCATACACACATACACACCCCAAAAATATCTCAACTCTCTCTAGATTCACTCAAGAACACTCCCTTCTTCTCCATCCAAAATCTCGAAAAATAGGAAGCATTCAAGGAAGTTCTTCCACAAAAATCATCATCTAAGGTAAGGTTTTGTTTGGATCTATGACTTGTATTCCTTATTTATCAAAAACCTCTTCCTAATCCATGCAAAAATCATGATCTTGCACTCTAGAAACCCCATAAACTCGAAAGGTTCATCAAGGAGTGCAAAGGCCAAAAATCACTTCATTTCTTCCAATCTTTCTTCAAGAACCGAAACTACCCCCTAAGGTGAGCTTCATACCCCCTATTTTCTGTTTTTATGAGTTTTTTTTTGGGGGGGGGGGGGGGGGGGGGGGAATACAAGTGAAAGTGTAGATCTATATGTGTTTGTATGCCTTGTATGATTTCCATGCTTATATGTATGCTTTTATGTGTTTTAATGTTGGATCTAGCCATAAAACCCCTCAAAACCGAGATATATCTTGTGTTAAATGATTTTAGCTTCAAATATATTTCTAAATACAAAGTGTTTCAAGAAAGATAGCTAAATGGTTTAGTAACAATTTTCTTTAAGCTAAAAACACCAATTTTGGGCCAAAAATGTGAAAAATACAAAATTAAGGGCCCAAATTGACATTTCACAGATTCTGATGGATGAAGTGTGCCAAAACAGTTTCCATAAAACTATTTCTGGAATTATACTCAATTAGAGGATTAAAAACATGAATTTCAAGCTTAATGGGCTAAAAATGGAAATTTCGGCCCAATGAGGCCCATTATGTGAATTTTTCTGTTTTGGAGGGCTAAAACTGTGATTTTCTGTAAAACAGTGGACTATAAGTGTTCCAAATCCTTTTCAAAGGTTTAAAATGCTTTTTAAATTTAAAAAGGACCAAAGTTGCAAAAATTTTCCAATTTGGGCCAAAATTGTCAAAGTTGCGAAAAGAAGGGATTAAAACCGAGAAAACTGCATTTTCAGGGACTTAAACTGTTTTCTATGATAAATATGCTGAAAAATATTAATTTCAATAATTTTTGGTGTTAAAATGTCAAGAAAATTAGTTTAAGGACCAAACCGGGAAGTATTTAATAAAAGGGTTGAAAATGGAAATTTTACAAATAATGAGGGGCTAAAAACAGAAATATTTCAAGGCTAATTCAATATACACAATTTGATTAAATAATAGCATCGCGACTATCGACGAAATACAACACATTACAATACCAAAAGTCGTTGTTAAACGAATTGGCTCGGTCTCGAGCCAATAGAAATCTACAACTACTAACCCTACAACACTACGGTTCATATAAATAATGTTTGGGAGCTTAGCTTACATACGAGTGTGCACAGACGTCTACGCACCATCTTCGGGCCCCAAAAGTGTAAAATCTTGCTTGTTGGGCCTAGCTAGCCCAATGACCTGATCTTAAGGCCCGAAGACGCATATTTTCTACGAAGTGTTGAGTTTCACCGACTCGGCACAACGTAGAGGGACTTTCAATGGCTTGTATACCACTGGTCCCCAAGGGTCCTTGGTATTGCTAGAAAAGTCTGCATATTTTACGAGGCGGGTCGGGGACCCCTCGCACGCATATTATCCCCAACCGATTAATAGAGTCATCGAGGCCTTCGTGTCCTCTTACTCTTCGGATGTGGGACGACACCTAGTCCGGGCGATTGGATAACGCGATTAGTACTGACGACGCCTTCGGAGTCGTTAGTATAACTATAAACTAGGCGTTTGTGTAACACGGGTTTGTAGTAAATAATCCTGCTCGAGAACCTTCCAACGTCGCCTGGGACTGACACTATACGCTACATAATGGTTTCAATGTAACTTCATACAATTCAAGGAACTAGGAGAACATCGGGTTTTCCTAGGGTTTTCAATACATACAGATTTGAAATGCATACAACTTAAATGAAATTTTTTTAGCATAGAAACAAACAAGCATACCTATGGATCTTCACAAACGTTTCCAAAAGCTTTTCTTTCAGAAAATATCGGATTTTCTGGCGGTTTTTCAAACAATACAAACATTCGATTTCAACCACTACTTATGAACTCACCAACATTTCATATGTTGACGTTTTTCAAAATACTTGTATTCTCAGGGAACCAGTGAATCAAGGGAAATCATATTCAGTGACGATTGCAGTTTATTTATGTACGAATCAAACAATTTAATTTTTGGGAATGTAATGTTTAAACAATGTATGACATGTAAACACTGTTGGTTGTAATATATTAATGCACGGTGACGAATGTTGTTATGTTTCATATATATTCAATGTTATGGTATTCAATTGAGTCACGACAGCCCCCGGACGTTTCCGCCGTCTGGTTCGGGGGTGTGACACCCGCAGCGGGCTACTCTCCGCCCTACGGCTCAATGCATCGGCTACCACATTAGCCTTGCCTAGGTGGTACAGGATCTCACAATCATAATCCTTGACCACATCCAACCACCTTCTCTAACGCATATTTAGGTTGGGATGATCCATCAAATACTTCAAACTCTTATTGTCCGTGTATATCGTACACCGAACCCCATACAAGTAGTGACGCCAAATCTTGAGGGCGAACACCACTGCCCCCAACTCTAGATCATGGGTGGGGTATCTCGTCTCATGAGGCTTCAGCTGCCTCGATGCATACGCTATCACATGCCCCCTCTGCATCAGCACCGCTCCCAATCCCAAAATCGATGCATCACAGTATACCACAAAGTCCTCAATCCCTTCCGGGAGAGCAAACACCGGGGCTTCGCACAACCTCTGGAGAAGTGTCTCAAAGGAGGCCTGCTGCTCGGGGCCCCATGAAAAAGCAACACCCTTCCGGGTCAATCTGGTGAGTGGCACTGCGATCTTGGAGAAATCCTTAATAAATCTCCGATAATACCCTGCCAACCCTAGGAAACTCCTGATCTCGGAGGGTGACTTCGGCACCTCCCAACTCATCACCGCCTCAACCTTGGCCGGATCGACCAATATCCCTTCCTGGTTAACGAGATGTCCTAAGAACTGGACCTCCCGCAACCAGAAATCACACTTGGAGAATTTGGCATAAAGCCTCTCCGATCTTAGAACTCCGAGAACCTCTCTCAAATGCTCCTCATGCTGCTCTCTAGATCTCGAATATACCAGAATGTCATCTATAAATACAATCACCGACCGATCCAACATCGGCCTACACACTCGGTTCATGAGATCCATGAACACTGCCGGGGCATTGGTGAGCCCGAAAGGCATCACCACAAACTCGTAATGCCCATAACACGTCCTAAACGCTGTCTTCTGGACGTCCTCATCCCGCACCCTCACCTGATGATATCCAGACCACAAATCGATCTTGGAAAACCAAGATGCTCTGTAACAGCCCGGATTTCCAGGTATCTTTATTGTTTATGATTTTGGTGTTTGGAGAGGGGACTCGGCGAGTCGGAGCTCAGACTCGTCGAGTAGGGACGTGATTCTGGACGCGGGATTCGCCTGGACTCGGCGAGTCCAGGATATGGACTCGGTGAGTCCGCGCTGTTTAATGAAACCCTAATTTCTCGAGTTTGGGACCTATTTAAAGGGCCTTATGGCCATCATTTGTACCAAACAGTCCATAGAGAGAAACCCTAGAGTGCTTTAGCGATTTGAGAGAGAGAAAGGAATCATTTCTTGACCCTTGTGTGTTGTTTAGCAAAGAAGAGGGAGGTTCTAGCCAAGAGGAAGTAGAGGAGGTTGCTATTCTGTGGATTTGAAGCTTAGATCATCGATCTAAAGGTATGATTTCGGCTCATCTTCTGTTTTGTGAAGTATATTTGGATTTAGGGTTTCTTGTGGCCTTTGTTGGGTTGATTTGATGGCCAAATAGTCCCTTGCTAGTGATGAGGCTTTGGATCTGGATCCATAGAGGTCCAGAGAGCCTCATTCATCAAGCTTTATGAAGAACAATGGAGGTTATAACCTTGAGTTGTGATATTTGTTGATAATTCTTCATATATGGACATATAGAGGTTGTATGTACACCAAGTTTGGGGCTTTATATGGTGAAGCAGTCTAGGAAGGCCAGATCTATGAATTGATGGAATAGGTCTGACCTTAGAAGCGAGTTGAGTGATTGCACGGCATGGACTCGCCGAGTCCGATGAGCAGACTCGGCAAGTAGCTTGAAGATTGCCTTGGATCGGCCAGTGAGTAGTCCAGTCGATTCATGGGTTGACTCAGTAAGTCAGGGCGAGTTAGGGGAGGGTGGTCAAGTGGACTGAGTCGAGCTGGGACTCGCCGAGTTGTTCTTGAGACTCGGCGAGTTGAGTCGGGGTGGCCCCGCGATTCTTCCAGGTGGAACTCGTCGAGTCAGGGGGAGTACTCGACGTGTAAGAAGGGAATCCTAGAGAGTTGGTGAAAACGTCTAGACTCGCCGAGTTGCCCTTGTGCACTCGCCGAGTCCGGTCAAAGTTGACCGTTGACCGTTGACCGTTGACCAGAGTTGAGCTGTGTTGACTTCTTAGGGATAGTCAACCTTAGAGATAAAAAGTGTTAATTAGAGACATATGATGTTTTAGGAGGATTATAGCTCGGAGGATCGGGCACGAGGGATTTCAGGATTTGTGAGTCATCGAGATACGCGAGGTGAGTCTTCTCACTATACTTTACCTTGAGTAGGTAACCAGAGTTATGTGACAGAGTATTGTATGTTATGTATGCTATATGTTGTACTGCATTATTTCTATGTGATTATGCTGTGCATGTTTACAGAGTTGGAACCGGAAGGTTCCTAGAGTTAGAACTTGAGGGTTCACAGAGTTTGGGTGCACGGACCCATAGAGTTATAGCCTCGAGTGGATGATATGTGTTTTATGTGTGGTATTTTGGGGAACTCACTAAGCTTTGTGCTTACAATGTTAGTGTTGTTGTTTCAGGTACTAGCGATGACCGTGGGAAGGCGCCGGCTTGATCCGTACACACGCATGGGATTTTGTTATACTTGTGATCTTGGGATTTTGTATAATGTGAATTGAGATTTAAACTTGATGTTTTTATGAAAAGTTAATGGGAAATGTTTTTATAAATTGTGAAAATTATTTTGAAATTTTCGGTGTTACAAGTTGGTATCAGAGCCTTGGTTTGAGGGATTCGAGTACACCTTCGGGCGTATTTGAACTCAAACCGAGGATTTGAGATGTATTTTCAAAAAGAGTAAAAGATTTTTGAAAAACGCAGAGCAAGAGATGTGTGTACAATCAGTTAGCGCCCGAATGGTGATTTCCCAAAATACCTTTATATTATGTGATATTGATATTGATATGATGTATCTGCATGCTAGAGTAGGCTAGGTATTGCTATTAGGACTAGAGTGGCCTGATTTGTGATGCCTTAGCCTAGGGAGAGGTGAGCTGCTATGAGATGCTTGAGAGTGAGTAGGTAGCAGCGAGGGGCTTATGAGAGATCTATTAGAGAGTGGTCTACGCATGATAGAGTACTTGGGACTTGGGATCCGAAGAGGAGGACTTGGGGTGTATTCTGGTGCGGTGCGGACAGTAGTATTGGGCCCGTACTACTGAAAGCACCGGAGCGGTGTGCAGCCCAACTAAGAATCTTTGGAATACCAAGAATCAAGGGGGAAAGAGTTGTCGAGTGTGGGTATGCTCGTGTGGATTCTGATTTTCATATGATGTATTTCAGAGGTAGATCATGGTGAGGACACGTTTGATGCCCGAGAGCAGTGGTACCAGTGAGGAGGAGATCCGCCGGATCATCCAGGAGGAGGTGGCTGCGGCCATCAGGGCAGAGATACCGGAGATGTTTGGGTCTATAAAGACCACACTGATTGAGACGTTTGATGAGCGTTATGCCGCTCTTTCTGAGGCTGCTGCTGCAGCGGCTACCGCAGCGATTGCTGCTGCAAGGCCGCAAGGTGGTGATGCGTTGCTGTTCCGCGAGTTCAGCAACACGAAACCTCCAAAGTTTGATGGGACTCAGGATCCGGTGGCAGCTATGAGGTGGATATCTGATATTGAGGGGTGTTTCTTCACTTGATCGTCTCCTGAGCATTTGAAGGTTCGGTTCGCGCTGAACGAGCTTCGCTTGGGAGTGAAGGACTGGTGGAAGTTTGTGACGGCGCATTATACGCCTGCTGAGCTTGCGGCAGTGACCTGGGAGAGGTTCACTGTCATGTTCCGAGATGAGTATGTTCCCCAGGTGGAAAGGGAACGTTTGGCGCAGGAGTTTCTGACCCTCAAGCAGGGTACTGAGTCAGTTACAGCGATCACGAGGATGTTCCATGAGAGGGCGATGTTCTGCCCTGAGCACGTGTCCACTGAGCAGGCACGTATGAGCCGCTACTTGAGCATTTTGAGGCGGGATATTCGGGAGTTCGCTGCGAACTCCTCGTACCGGACATTTGTTGAGCTTCAGGCAAATGCCCGGAAGAGAGAGATTGAGCTTGAGACTCAGGCCAGGGAGGAGGCGGAGTCTTAGGGGAGGGATCGGCGACCGGCACAGTCTCAGCAGGCAGCCAAGCGGGCCAAGCCCGCTGATCCCAAACCAGGGAGCCAGAAGGGTCGCACTTGCGGGAAGTGCGGCAAGGGTCATGATGGAGTCTGCCGAGCGGGATCTTGCTACAAATGTGGCAAGGAGGGGCATATGGCCAAGTACTGCCCCAAGGGGTTTGCAGTGTGTTTTCACTGCAACCAGACCGGACACCGGAAGGCCGAGTGTCCGCAGTTGCACGGAGCATCTCAGGGATCTGCTCCTGCCGCCATCAGAGCTACAGAGAGTCGGCCTGTGAAGGTCGAAGCGCCGAGAGCTTGAGGGAGAGCTTTCCAGCTGACTACGGAGGAGGTCCGCGTTGCGCCCGATGTTGTGGCTGGTATGTTTCCTTTCATGTATTTATTTTGATGTTGAGATATTATTCTTATATTATGTTATGCGTAGGTACTTTCCTTGTGAAATCTGTACCTGCTTTAGTGTTATTTGACTCGGGTGCGAGTCGGTCTTTTGTATCTTTGGCCTTTAGTCAGCATATCAGTGTTAGCCGTGAGGCATTGAGTCGGCCTCTGAGAGTTTCCATAGCTGACGATAGAGTGATTTGTACCATGGAGGTTCTCCAGGGATGTGTATTAGAGATTTTCGGGGTTGAGTTTCCGATTGATCTGATTCCTATTGCGATGGGTGATGTCTGTGTAATTGTGGGCATGGACTGGTTGAGCCAATTCGGCGCGGTTATCGACTATGAGCGTCAGCTGGTGACCATACGAAACCCTAGTGGGGGAGTTCTTTCAGTGTACGGCGAGGGTACACGTTCAGGATCAGCTTTTTGTTCCGCCGCTAGGGCGAGGCAGTGTCTACAGCAGGGTTGTAAGGGTTTTGTGGCGTATGTGATGGATACGCGGGTGGCTTCCGAGAGACCGAGTTCAGTTGAGGAGGTTCCCGTGGTGCGTGAGTTTCCAGATGTTTTTCCCGAGGAGTTACCGGGTGTGCCTCCTGCGAGGCAAGTGGAGTTCGGTATTGATTTGGTTCCGGGGGCCGCGCCTATCGCTAAGGTGCCTTATCGTCTTGCACCTCTAGAGATGCAAGTGTTATCCTCGCAGCTTCAGGAGCTGCTGGGGAAGGGGTTTATTCGGCCGAGCAGCTCACCGTGGGGAGCGCCTATCCTGTTCGTCAAGAAGAAGGATGGTTCACACCGGATGTGCATTGACTACCGGGAGTTGAACAAGCTGACGGTCAAGAACCGTTACCCGTTACCGAGGATCGACAATTTATTCGATCAATTGCAGGGAGCATCTTGGTTCTCCAAGATCGATTTGAGGTCGGGATATCATCAGGTGAGAGTGCGGGATGAGGACGTCCAGAAGACAGCGTTCCGGACGCGATATGGGCATTATGAGTTTGTGGTGATGCCTTTTGGGCTCACCAATGCCCCGGCTGTGTTCATGGATCTCATGAACAGGGTATGCAGGCCGATGTTGGATCGGTCGGTGATTGTATTTATCGATGATATTCTGGTATATTCGAGATCGAGAGAGCAGCATGAGGAGCATTTGAGGGAGGTCCTTGGGGTTTTGAGATCGGAGAAGCTTTATGCAAAGTTCTCCAAGTGTGATTTCTGGTTGCGAGAGGTTCAGTTCCTAGGACATCTTGTTAACCAGGAAGGGATTCTGGTCGATCCGGCCAAGGTTGAGGCGGTGATAAGTTGGGAGGTGCCGAAGTCGCCATCTGAGATCAGAAGTTTCCTTGGGTTGGCAGGGTATTATCGGAGATTTATCAAGGATTTCTCCAAGATCGCAGTGCCACTCACCATATTGACCCGGAAGGGTGTCGCGTTGTCATGGGGTCCCGAGCAGCAGACCTCCTTTGAGACACTTCGCCAAAGGTTGTGCGAAGCCCCGGTATTAGCTCTCCCGGAAGGGATGGAGGATTTTGTGGTATATTGTGATGCATCATTTTGGGGCTGGGTGCAGTGTTGATGCAGAGGGGTCGTGTGATAGCATATGCATCGAGGCAGTTGAAGCCTCATGAGACGAGATATCCCACGCATGATCTAGAGTTGGGGGCAGTAGTGTTCGCTCTCAAGATTTGGCGTCACTACTTGTATGGGGTTCGGTGTACGATATACACGGACCATAGGAGTTTGAAGTACTTGATGGATCAGCCCAACCTAAATATGCGACAGAGGAGGTGGTTGGATGTGGTCAAGGATTATGATTGTGAGATCCTGTACCACCCAGGCAAGGCTAATGTGGTAGCCGATGCGTTGAGCCGCAAGGCGGAGAGCACACCACTGCGAGATGTATGTTTGAGGTTGACCGTGATAGCTCCGGTACTGGATGCCATTCGTGGGGCACAGGCTGAGGCTGTGCAACTGGGGATGCAGAAGAGGGAACGGGTCGTTGGTTTCCTTTCAGAGTTCGTTACGGATGGTCGAGGGCTTATGACTTTTCAGGGTCGGATTTGGGTACCGTTTGTGGGCGGTACGCGTGCTACTTTGATGGAGGAAGCTCATCGGTCGAAATTTTCGATCCATCTGGGGGCCACGAAGATGTATTTGGAATTGAGGAAAGAGTATTGGTGGCCCTGTATGAAGAGGGACGTCGCCTGGTTTGTTGAGAGGTGCTTGACCTGCCGCAGGGTTAAGGCCGAGCACCAGAGACCGCATGGCAAGTTGCAGCCATTGGAGGTTCCCGAATGGAAGTGGGAACATATCACTATGGATTTCATCACCAAATTGCCGAGGACTGCCAGAGGATTTGATGCAATTTGGGTGATTGTGGACAGGTTGACGAAGAGCGCTCACTTCCTTGCCATCAGTGAGAGTTCTTCAGCGGAGAAGTTGGCGGAGATATATGTGAGAGAAGTGGTATTTCGGCATGGGGTGCCGATCTCGATTGTTTCGGACCGTGATGTGCGTTTCACGTCCAGATTCTGGAAGAAATTTCATGAGGAGTTGGGTACTAGATTGCATTTTAGTACCGCATATCATCCCCAGACAGACGGCCAGAGTGAGCGGACGATTCAGACGCTTGAGGACATGCTTCGAGCATGTGTGTTAGATTTCAGGGGTAGCTGGGATGCGTATTTACCCTTGGCAGAGTTTTCCTACAACAACAGCCATCATTCGAGCATTGGTATGCCACCCTTTGAGTTGTTGTATGGTAGGAAGTGTCGGACCCCCATTTGTTGGGGAGAGGTTGGGCAGAGAGTGATGGGCAGTACATAGATCGTGCTTTAGACGACAGAGCAGATTCAGCAGGTCAGACAGAGGTTATTGACCGCCCAGAGCCGACAGAAGAGTTATGCAGACAAACGCCGGTCCGAGCTTGAGTTTTAGGTCGGCGACTTCGTTCTCCTGAAGGTCTCTCCTTGGAAAGGAGTGATTCGATTCAGGAAGAGGGGCGAGTTGGGACCCCGGTATATTGGGTCATTTCGTGTGATTGCGAGGGTAGGCCGGGTAGCCTATCGTTTGGAGTTGCCAGCAGAGTTGAGGCAGATCCACGACACTTTTCATGTGTCGCAATTGAGGAAGTGTATAGCCGATGAGTCGGCAGTGGTTCCATTAGAGGATATTCAGGTGGATGCGAGCCTGAATTATGCCGAGAGGCCAATGGCCATCAGAGATCGGAAGATCAAGGTTCTAAGGAACAAGGAGGTACCTCTGGTGTTGGTTCAGTGGCAACACCGGAAGGGATCGGAGATGACCTGGGAGCCGGAGCGCGAGATGCGGGTGCAGCATCCAGAGCTATTTTCAGAGCGAGACTTCGAGGGCGAAGTCTAGTTCTAGTGGGGGAGAATTGTAACAGCCCGGATTTCCAGGTATCTTTATTGTTTATGATTTTGGTGTTTTGAGAGGGTACTCGGCAAGTCGGAGCTCAGACTCGCCGAGTAGGGACGCGATTCAGGACGCGGGATTCGCCTGGACTCGGCGAGTCCAGGATATGGACTCGGCGAGTCCGCGCTGTTTAATGAAACCCTAATTTCTCGGGTTTGGGACCTATTTAAAGGGCCTTATGGCCGTCATTTGTACCCAGCAGTCCATAGAGAGAAACCCTAGAGTGCTTTAGCGATTTGAGAGAGAGAAAGGAAGCATTTCTTGACCCTTGTGTGTTGTTTAGCAAAGAAGAGGGAGGTTCTAGCCAAGAGGAAGCAGAGGAGGTTGCTATTCTATGGATTTGAAGCTTAGATCATCGATCTAAAGGTATGATTTCAGCTAATCTTCTGTTTTGTGAAGTATATTTGGATTTAGGGTTTCTTGTGGCCTTTGTTGGGTTGATTTGATGGCCAAATAGTCCCTTGCTAGTGATGAGGCTTTGGATCTGGATCCATAGAGGTCCAGAGAGCCTCATTCATCAAGCTTTATGAAGAACAATGGAGGTTATAACCTTGAGTTGTGATATTTGTTGATAATTCTTCATATATGGACATATAGAGGTTGTATGTACACCAAGTTTGGGGCTTTACGTGGTGAAGCAGTCTAGGAAGGCCAGATCTATGAATTGATGGAACAGATCTGACCTTAGAAGCGAGTTTGAGTGATTGCATGGCATGGACTCGCCGAGTCCGATGAGCAGACTCGGCGAGTAGCTTGAAGATTGCCTTGGATCGGCTAGTGAGTAGTCCAGTCGAGTCATGGGTTGACTCAGTGAGTCAGGGCGAGTTAGGGAAGGGTGGTCAAGTGGACTGAGTCGAGCTGGGACTCGCCGAGTTGTTCTTGAGACTCGGCGAGTTGAGTCGGGGTGGCCCCGCGATTCTTCCAGGTGGAACTCGTCGAGTCAGGGGGAGTACTCGACGTGTAAGAAGGGAATCCTAGAGAGTTGGTGAAAACGTCTAGACTCGCCGAGTTGCCCTTGTGCACTCGCCGAGTCCGGTCAAAGTTGACCGTTGACCGTTGACCGTTGACCAGAGTTGAGCTGTGTTGACTTCTTAGGGATAGTCAACCTTAGAGATAAAAAGTGTTAATTAGAGACATATGATGTTTTAGGAGGATTATAGCTCGGAGGATCGGGCACGAGGGATTTCAGGATTTGTGAGTCATCGAGATACGCGAGGTGAGTCTTCTCACTATACTTTACCTTGAGTAGGTAACCAGAGTTATGTGACAGAGTATTGTATGTTATGTATGCTATATGTTGTACTGCATTATTTCTATGTGATTATGTTGTGCATGTTTACAGAGTTGGAACCGGAAGGTTCCTAGAGTTAGAACCTAAGGGTTCACAGAGTTTGGGTGCACGGACCCATAGAGTTATAGCCTCGAGTGGCTGATATGTGTTTTATGTGTGGTATTTTGGGGAACTCACTAAGCTTTGTGCTTACAGTGTTAGTGTTGTTGTTTCAGGTACTAGCGATGACCGTGGGAAGGCGCCGGCTTGATCCGTACACACGCATGGGATTTTGTTATACTTGTGATCTTGGGATTTTGTATAATGTGAATTGAGATTTAAACTTGATGTTTTTATGAAAAGTTAATGGGAAATGTTTTTATAAATTGTGAAAATTATTTTGAAATTTGCGGTGTTACAAGTTGGTATCAGAGCCTTGGTTTGAGGGATTCGAGTACACCTTCGGGCGTATTTGAACTCAAACCGAGGATTTGAGATGTATTTTCAAAAAGAGTAAAAGATTTTTGAAAAACGCAGAGCAAGAGATGTGTGTACGATCAGTTAGCGCCCGAACGGTGATTTCCCAAAATACCTTTATATTATGTGATATTGATATTGATATGATGTATCTGCATGCTAGAGTAGGCTAGGTATTGCTATTAGGACTAGAGTGGCCTGATTTGTGATGCCTTAGCCTAGGGAGAGGTGAGCTGCTATGAGATGCTTGAGAGTGAGTAGGTAGCAGCGAGGGGCTTATGAGAGATCTATTAGAGAGTGGTCTACGCATGATAGAGTACTTGGGACTTGGGATCCGAAGAGGAGGACTTGGGGTGTATTCTGGTGCGGTGCGGACAGTAGTATTGGGCCCGTACTACTGAAAGCACCGGAGCGGTGTGCAGCCCAACTAAGAATCTTTGGAATACCAATAATCAAGGGGGAAAGAGTTGTCGAGTGTGAGTATGCTCGTGTGGATTCTGATTTTCGTATGATGTAATTCAGAGGTAGATCATGGTGAGGACACGTTTGATGCCCGAGAGCAGTGGTACCAGTGAGGAGGAGATCCGCCGGATCATCCAGGAGGAGGTGGGTGCGGCCATCAGGGCAGAGATACCGGAGATGTTTGGGTCTATAAAGACCACACTGATTGAGACGTTTGATGAGCGTTATGCCGCTCTTTCTGAGACTGCTGCTGCAGCGGCTACCGCAGCGATTGCTGCTGCAAGACCGCAAGGTGGTGATGCGTTGCTGTTCCGCGAGTTCAGCAACACGAAACCACCAAAGTTTGATGGGACTCAGGATCCGGTGGCAGCTATGAGGTGGATATCTGATATTGAGGGGTGTTTCTTCACTTGATCGTCTCCTGAGCATTTGAAGGTTCGGTTCGCGCTGAACCAGCTTCGCTTGGGAGTGAAGGACTGGTGGAAGTTTGTGACGGCGCATTATACGCCTGCTGAGCTTGCGGCAGTGACCTGGGAGAGGTTCACTGTCATGTTCCGAGATGAGTATGTTCCCCAGGTGGAAAGGGAACATTTGGCGCAGGAGTTTCTGACCCTCAAGGGTACTGAGTCAGTTACAGCGATCACGAGGATGTTCCATGAGAGGGCGATGTTCTGCCCTGAGCACGTGTCCACTGAGCAGGCACGTATGAGCCGCTACATGAGCATTTTGAGGCGGGATATTCGGGAGTTCGCTGCGAACTCCTCGTACCGGACATTTGCTGAGCTTCAGGCAAATGCCCGGAAGAGAGAGATTGAGCTTGAGACTCAGGCCAGGGAGGAGGCGGAGTCTTAGGGGAGGGATCGGCGACCGGCACAGTCTCAGCAGGCAGCCAAGCGGGCCAAGCCCGCTGATCCCAAACCAGGGAGCCAGAAGGGTCGCACTTGCGGGAAGTGCGGCAAGGGTCATGATGGAGTCTGCCGAGCGGGATCTTGCTACAAATGTGGCAAGGAGGGGCATATGGCCAAGGACTGCCCCAAGGGGTTTGCAGTGTGTTTTCACTGCAACCAGACCGGACACCGGAAGGCCGAGTGTCCGCAGTTGCACGGAGCATGGTTTGACTCAGTAAGTCAGGGCGAGTTAGGGGAGGGTGGTCAAGTGGACTGAGTCGAGCTGGGACTCGCCGAGTTGTTCTTGAGACTCGGCGAGTTGAGTCGGGGTGGCCCCGCGATTCTTCCAGGTGGAACTCGTCGAGTCAGGGGGGGTACTCGATGTGTAAGAAGGGAATCCTAGAGAGATGGTGAAAACGTCTAGACTCGCCGAGTTGCCCTTGTGCACTCGCCGAGTCCGGTCAAAGTTAACCGTTGACCGTTGACCAGAGTTGACCTGTGTTGACTTCTTAGGGATAGTCAACCTTAGAGATAAAAAGTGTTAATTAGAGACATATGATGTTATAGGAGGATTATAGCTCGGAGGATCGGGCACGAGGGATTTCAGGATTTGTGAGTCATCGAGATACGCGAGGTGAGTCTTCTCACTATACTTTACCTTGAGTAGGTAACCAGAGTTATGTGACAGAGTATTGTATGTTATGTATGCTATATGTTGTACTGCATTATTTCTATGTGATTATGTTGTGCATGTTTACAGAGTTGGAACCGGAAGGTTCCTAGAGTTAGAACCTGAGGGTTCACAGAGTTTGGGTGCACGGACCCATAGAGTTATAGCCTCGAGTAGCTAATATGTGTTTTATGTGTGGTATTTTGGGGAACTCACTAAGCTTTGTGCTTACAGTGTTAGTGTTGTTGTTTCAGGTACTAGCGATGACCGTGGGAAGGCGCCGGCTTGATCCGTACACACGCATGGGATTTTGTTATACTTGTGATCTTGGGATTTTGTATAATGTGAATTGAGATTTAAACTTGATGTTTTTATGAAAAGTTAATGGGAAATGTTTTTATAAATTGTGAAAATTGTTTTGAAATTTACGGTGTTACATGCTCCCTGCAACTGATCAAACAAATCGTCGATCCTCGGCAACGGGTAACGGTTCTTGACCGTCAGCTTGTTCAACTCCCGGTAATCAATACCCATCCGGTGTGAACCATCCTTCTTTTTGACGAACAGGATAGGTGCTTCCCACGGCGAGCTGCTCGGCCGAATAAACCCCTTCCCCAGCAGCTCCTGAAGCTGCGAAGATAACTCTTGCATCTCTGGAGGTGCAAGGCGATAAGGCACCTTGGCGATAGGCGCGGCCCCCGGAGCAAAATCGATACTGAACTCCACTTGCCTCACAGGAGGCACACCCGGCAACTCCTCGGGAAACACATCCGGGAACTCACACACCACCGGAACCTCCTCAACTAAACTCGGCCTCTCGGAATCCACCCGCGTATCCATCACATACGCCACAAAACCCTTACAGCCCTGCTGTAGACACTACCTCGCTCTAGCGGCCGAACAAAACGCTGATCCTAAATGTGTACCCTCGCCGTATACCGAAAGAACTCCCCCACTAGGGTCTCGTATGGTTACCAGCTGTCGCTCACAGTCGATAACCACACCGAATCTGCTCAACCAATCCATGCCCACAATGACACAGACATCACCCATCGCAATAGGAACCAGATCAATCGGGAACTCAACACCGAAAATCTCAACTACGCAACCTCGGAGAACCTCCGTGGCATATATCACCCTCTCATCAGCTATGGAAACTCTCAGAGGCCGACTCAACGCCTCACGACTAACACTGATATGCTGACTAAAAGCCAAAGATACAAAAGACCGACTCGCACCCAAGTCAAATAACACCAAGGCAGGTACATAATTCACAAGAAAAGTACCTACGCATAACATACATAAGCATAATATCACAACATCAAAATAAATACATGAAAGAATACATACCAGCCACGACATCGGGCGCTGCACGGACCTCCTCCGCGGTCAGCTGAAAGGCTCTCCCTCGTGCTCTCGGCGCCTCGGCCTTCACTGGCCGACTCTCTGTAGCTCTGATGGCGGCAGGGGCAGATCCCTGAGGTGCTCCCTGAGATGACCCTCGCAACTGTGGACACTCTACCTTCCGGTGTCCGGTCTGATTGCAGTGGAAGCACACTGCAAACCCTTTGGGGCAATCCTTGGCCATATGCCCCTCCTTGCCACATTTGTAGCAAGATCCTGCTCTGCAGACTCCATCGTGACCCTCGCCACACTTCCCACAAGTGCGGCCCTTCTGGCTCCCTGGTTTGGGATCAGCAGGCTTGGCCCGCTTGGCTGCCGGCTGAGACTGTGTCGGTCGCCGATCCCTCCCCTGAGACTCCGCCTCCTCCCTGGCCTGAGTCTCCAGCTCAATCTCCCTCTTTCGGGCATTTTCCTGAAGCTCAGCAAATGTCCGGTATGAGGAGTTCGCCGCGAACTCCCGAATGTCTCGCCTCAAAATACTCAAATATCGGCTCATACGTGCCTGCTCAGTGGACACGTGCTCAGGGCAGAACATTGCCCTCCCATGGAACATCCTGGTGATCACTGTAACTGACTCAGTACCCTGCTTGAGGGTCAGAAACTCCTGTGCCAAACGCTCCCTCTCCACCTGGGGAACGTACTCATCTCGGAACATGGCAGTGAACCTCTCCCAGGTCACTGCCGTAAGCTCAGCAGGCGTAAAATGCGCTGTCACAAACTTCCACCAGTCCTTCGCTCCCAAGCGAAGCTGGTTTAGCGCGAACCGAACCTTCAAATGCTCAGGAGATGAGCAAGTGAAGAAACACCCCTCTATATCAGAAATCCACCTCATAGCTGCCACCGGGTCCTGGGTCCCATCAAACTCTGGTGGTTTTGTGTTACTGAACTCCCGGAACAGCAATGCATCACCACCTTGCGGCCTCGTAGCAGCAATAGCTGCGGTGGCCACTGCAACAGCAGCCTCAGAAAGAGCGGCATAGCGCTCATCAAAGGTCTCAATCAGCGTGGTCTTAATAGACCCGAACATCTCTGGTATCTTTGCCCTGATGGTTGCAGCCACCTCCTCATGGATGATCCGGCGGATCTCCTCATCACTGGTATCACTGCTCTTAGGCATCAAATTTTTCCTCACCATGATCTACCTCTGAAATACAACATACGAAAAATTAGAACCCCTTCGAGCATACTCACACTCGACAACTCATTCCTCCTTGATCCTTGGTATTCCAAAGATTCTTACTTGGGTTGTACACCGCTCCGGTGCTTTCAGTAGTACGGGCCCAATACTATTGTCCGCACCATATCAGAATACACCCTAAGTCCTCCTCTTCGGATCCCAATCCCAAGTACTCTATCATGCACAGGCTATTCTCTAATAGATCCCTCATAAGCCTCTCGCTGCTACCTACTCACTCTCAAGCATCTCATAGCAGCTCACCACTTCCTAGGCTAAGGCATCACAATCAGGCCACTCTAGTCCTAATAGGAATACTTAGCCTACTCTAGCATGTGAATACATCATATCAATATCAATAGCACATAACATGAGGGTATTTTGGGAAATCACCGTTCGGGCGCGGACTGATCGTACACACAACTCTGCTCTGCGTTTCTTTTCAAAATCTTTTACTCTTTTTGAAAATACTTCTCAAATCCTCAGTTTGAGTTCAAATACGCCTGAAGGTGTACTCGAATCCCTCAAACCAAGGCTCTGATACCAACTTGTAACACCGTGAATTTCAAAATAATTTTTCGCAAAATATAAAAACATTTTTCATTTAATTTTCATAAAACATCAATTTTAAATCTTCAATTCACATCATACAAAATCCCAAGATCATATCACATAAAAATCCCTTGCATGTGTACAGATCAAGCCGGCGCCTTCTCATGGTCATCACTGGTACCTGAAACAAACAACACTAACACTGTAAGCACGAAGCTTAGTGAGTTCCCCAAAATACCACATAAACACATATTAGCCACTCGAGGCTATAACTCTATGGGTCCGTGCACCCAAACTCTGTGAAACCTCAGGTTCTAACTCTGGGAACCTTCCGGTTCCATCTCTGTAAACATGCACAGCATAAATCACATAGACATCATGCAGTACAACACATAGCATACACATAACATACACATACTCTGATAGATAACTCTGATTACCTACTCAAGGTAAAGTACAGTGAAAAGACTCACATCGTATATCTCGATAACCCGCGAATCCTGGAAATCACTCGTGCTCGATCCTCCGAGCTATAATCCTCCTATAACATCATACATCTCTAATTAACACTTTTACCAATAAGGTTGACTACCCCTATCAAGTCAACTCTGGTCAACTCTGGTCAACGGTCAACTTTGACCGAACTCGGCGAGTGCACTAGGCCGACTCGGCGAGTCTATACGTATTCACCAACTCTCTAGGACTCTCTTTTGACACGTCGAGTTCTCCCCTGACTCGACGAGTTCCACCTGGCATGAATCGCGGGGCCACCACGACTCAACTCGCCGAGTCTCAAGAACAACTTGGCGAGTCCCAGCTCGACTCAGTCCATCTGTCAACCCTCTCTAACTCTCCCTGACTCACTGAGTCGACCCTTAACTCGGCAAGACCACTCGTTGAGTGGTCAAGGACAAACTTCATGCTACTCGCTGAGTCTGTTCTTCGGACTCGGCGAGTCCATGCCATGCACCAACTCAATCTCACTTCTGAGGTCAAATCCGCTCCAACAACTCATAGATCTGGCCCTCCCAAGAACATTCATCACGTAAAGTTCATGTCTTGGTGCTCATAACACACCCCATGTCTCATAAATGGTGTTTTGACCTCAAGCACAAAGACCCCAATCCAAAACCCCCATGGATTCATAAAAAGCTTGGAGAAAGGGACACTCTGGACCTCCAAGGGTCCAGATCTAGAACCTAACTCGCTTAAGGGACCAAGGAAGCACTAGATCTAGTCACAAAAGGGCTCAGTAAGCCCTAAATCAACATGAACATCAACATAACAGAGAATGGCTCGAAAATAGTACCTCAAACGTGATGTTCTGGACCTCAAATCTTCAGGAAGTGGCTCCTCTTGATTCCCCCCTCCCCCCCCCCTTGGCTATTGCTTCCTTTCCCTTGCTAGATAACACCTCCAAGGTCAATAATGGCTCATTGACTTACTCCAAACGCTCAAGCTCACTAGGGTTTCTCTCAAGGGACTGGTGAGCACAAATGACGGCCATAAGGCCCTTTAAATAGGCTCCAAACCCGAGAAATTAGGATTTCATTAAAAAGTGCGGACTCGCCGAGTCCATTCCTTGGACTCGTCGAGTCCGGGCGCGAACCCGCGTCCAAATCCGCGATCATACTCGGCGAGTCTAGGCTCCAACTCGCCGAGTCTCCTCACAAATCATCAAAATAAATAGATAAATAAATAAATAATACCTGGGAATCCGGGCTGTTACAGATGGAGTTGGTGTAATTGCCACCGTTTTCTTTTTTTTATCATGACTCTCTTGACTAATTCCCCCCCCCCCTTTTGGCGGCATGATATTGGAGAGGAGAACCAGAAGTTAGTGAAGGAGTTCGATGAGGAGAATTAGATGGTGGAGGAAGTGGAGGAGGATTTCATGATGGAGGTGGAGGTGGAGGAGGATTATCACTGAAAGAGTTTGGAGGAGAGTCATCAATAACCATATCATCAGTATCATCATCACCCAATGCCATAAATCTCTTCATCTCAGCAACATCCTTTTCAACTTTAGACGATCTTATTCCCAAAGACTAAGTTATCTACACCAGTAGAAAAAGTTGAGAAAGTATAGTTGTTTCAAAGTTGGAGTTGGATTCCCCCTGATAAACACTAGCAGTCTGAATAGGTGTTGGCAGCGGAGGAACATTCTCAGCTTGAGGAGAAGGAAACGCTGGTCTTGGAGATACCTCATCTTGGATCAGTTGCTCAACAGTAACCACTAAAGGTGAAGTCGATCCATGTTCTGTAGCATCACCTATAGATGGAGTGGATGAAGAAGTGGATGAGAATCAAATGTGCTTGTTCATCCTTGGAGGAGAGTCCATTCCCTGAACAAAGTCTTCTACATTGGTGACATGTTCATATATTTCAATCTCAGCGTCTTCCTCTTCATCAACACCTTCTTCATCATTATTCTCGTCATTCTCTTCATCGACCAAGTAAGGTTTTTCAATCCATTTGTGAATCTTTTCAGTAATAAGCAAATCATCTTCAAGTGGAGCAGCATTAATAATCTTTGAGGATAGGGGAGGAATTGGAATAATAATCCCATGATTTTCAACATAGCCTTCCTCATGAGATAAGATCAGTCCAAGTCAACGAGGATAGGGAACATATATTGTCTTTTTTCTCTTAATGATGCAATCAATCACCTGATCAAGAAAAAGTTGAGCAAAGTCCAGTCTTTTATTGTACACAACAGAAAACAAAATCCTTTGCTCAAATAGATTCAGTTGATTCAAACTACCAGTCTTGTGTCCAAGACATTTTCCAATAACCCCAGTTAGGTACTTCCATACTAAACCAAAACACTAACAAAGAGTGTATTTGTAAGGATCATGAGTGGTTCCATGATGATTAAAATTGTACCCTAATCTTCCACGAACAGACTTTCACTTTTCTTCCGAGGGAGTTTCAGAGTAAGTTTCTAATCGAAGAAGACAAAGAGCAGTTTTAAAACATTACACATCAATAATAACCCTGTATTGACCATCTCTGATGGTTCCAATAATGGTTTGAGCATCAGAATCAACAGAGCTTGAATAGTAGAACTCACATACTTGTTTAGGGTAGAAAGAATCTGGGAAGTCGCGGAAGGCATATCGAAGAGTACAACTCTTGACATAGTCGACAAAATATTCAATTCTTGAGTTTGTGAACTGCTTTGGGAAAGTCAGGGGCATGAGGACCTTTGACAACATTAGTACTGGGGACAAACTCGTATAGAGGCTTTGACATTGAAGAAGATGATTGTTGAGAGAACCTTTTTCGAAAAGGAGAAGAGAGACTCAATTGCTTGAATAGCTTGTAAAAGTAACCTATGAGGGAGTATTCCCAATTTATACCAAAACGTTTCTTCCATTTTACGTAATCATGATTGAAGAGATCTGCGTCGTAAAAATCTCATATCCCAAGATATTGCTAGATCTTTTAATCTTCATCCAAAAAGTTACCGTTGAGATGAGAATGATACATCAGTAAGACATAGCATCAGTGACAATGGTCATCAGCGGACGCAATCAGTATATAAGAATTGTAGATTGAAATTTTGTGAGTTTGTGATGTCTCCTGGTAGTGTGGGTTTAAACTACCATTCACTGACATAGTATTGTGAGATCTCATCAGTGTGTGGTTTCATACGCTGACTTATTAATCAATCTTATTATAAGAAAAGGGAAAGAGTGATTAAGTTTGTGTAATATGTCACAGGAAATAATATACCCATCGGCACATATTTTTTCGAATTCTCATTGGTATCTGGTATCATACGCTGAATCATGAAATTCTAAAGAAGAATATATATATATATATATATATATATATATATATATATATATATATGGAGATAATGGAATTGATGCATGTGATAGGCTGTGGTGTTTTAGCTTAAGCATCGACATAGATTTTTCAAGCTCTCATCAGCATATGGTACATTACGTTGAATCATAAAGCTTTAAAGAAGAATTTAAGGGGAAGAATGGATTGTTTCAGTCACGCTGAGGTGGAATCAACGTGAACATTAACAAATATAACTCATCAGCAAGAAATGATTTTAACCCTTGCATCACAAAGCTTAGTTGTAGTCTATAATCAAAGATTCACCATCAATTCATAATGGTACCATGTCATACCTTAGTCTAGGAGGTTAGGGACATGAACAACCCTTTATCATTTAAGGAACAGACAAGTATCTCCTATGTTGATGATTGTGCATTCCGGGTAAGCCATTGGGTTATGCTCAATGTTTCAGCAGAACATGAGACTTGATGCATACGACAAGCATGCTTCCAATGACAGAGTCATGTATGACAGTAACTAAGAATAAACACCAAACCTTTCTATCAAATTTTATATTTTGACCACCCAATCTCACTTAGATAGTTTAGATGATGCTAAACAATCAGCGTGATGGGTGACTCAATGTTCTCAGCAGATGGTTTCGCTGATGAGAGACTTAGAGAGATATAGTCACATATAGCAACATGCTTTTAGGGATGATGATTTGTTAAAAGTTACATATTTGGCTTAGAATTGCCATCATTAGATCCTTTTTTTAATGGTACAAAATAATATACAAACAAAAGAGTTAGTCAAACAAGAAAATATTCAAAAAAGCGATTTTTAATAGCCTTTTCAGAAGCATTATAAAGACGCGATCCATCAAATCTTTTGAATTAAATGGCCATAAATGCACTTCCATTTTCCAAGATATCTGCCCTTCAATTCTGGCTATAAAAGAAGGCAAGAAAAGATAAATTATATCAAACAAGAAGCACAATTCATAGTACACAAAGAGAGATAATGCCTTTAATCGTTGAGATTTTGCAGATTGATTACAGGCTTCATGTTCATCAAGAACAAGAGAAGACCATGAACCAATCTTTGTAACAAACGAGTTAAGCGGATCCAAGCTTTGTAACCTTCGATTTATGAGAGTCACCAAGATAAAACTCAAAGGTTCAACTCATTGTGATCCTTGAAAGAAGAGAAGGTAGGACCACTGTCTTGTTGAAGACGCCTCTGGATTTCATAGGGGATTTGGTGTTGCTGTGAGAGAATCTATGAAAATAGATGTGCTCTATTACCTAACTTCACTTCATCCAATTTCAACAGAGATAGGCTATTCAGTAGGGAAGAGATATGTACCCAGAATAAAAATTAGTGCCATAATTATCCCCTATTTGGTCTCATCAACAGGATGCAACTAATTAATCTGCATGAGCATCAGCATCAGGGAGAGAGTGGTTAGCGATGAAGAAAATTTGTCAAGTAAGCATCAACTAGCTATACAAGGAAGGTGATGAATTCAAGGAATGACAGATTGATCCTTTCAAAAGGAACAAATCAAATAAGGTTATTATAGATAGAGAAGAACATGTATATACAATAGTTAATAGAATAATGTACAATGTATACTTCTTTGGTAAAATCAAACTTAAAAGAAATTTTGAAGAAAAAATTTATAGTAAATAAAAAATACCAGCTTATGTTCAGAAAATTGAAAATAGCAAATCAACAAATAAAGTAGAAATGTCTAAACAAATAAAATCAAACCATATAATGTTTTTGTCCCTGAGTGCAGTAAGCACAAAATTTGTTCTCAGAATAAAAACCTTTACCTCATGGAAATTGAAAATAACTTTATAGACAGTATCACAAAGTTGACTCATGGAGATGAAATTTCATTTTAGACCCGCAACATTAAACACATCTTTTAGCTTGATCGTCTTGCACTCAAAAGTTCCAACACCCGTAACAGCACTTTCACAATTGTCACCAAAGACCACCATTGGACAATCCTTCTCTGCAAAGTCAGTTAAGAGGAACTTGAAACCAGTCATGTGCCTACAGCTTCCACTATATAGGTACCAAGTTTGTCCCAAATTTAGACTTGATCCTTGGACAGCGTGAGAATCATCATCGTCACACATGTTAAGATTACCATCAGAGGAATCATTGATAAGATCCATTACACCTTTAACATTCATCCCCTCATCTTCAGATGTATCCTCTTCTTCTACCCGTTCTTCATGATCCTCTTGCTCTACAATGAAGGCTTTTGACATAGAGATGTTCCCTTCTTCAAATGAACCAATAGCTTCCTGTGCATCACCTCATAATTCTCAAGACTTTGAGCTTATTTATTCTCTTTGCAGTACCTAGAAAAATGGTCAGTGCTTCCACAATTAAAACCGTTACCTGGGTTTTTCTTTTCTGAAGTGGACCTTCTCGCTGAATTGCCTCCCTTAAACTGAGCTCTTCAGCTCCCATTTCACCTGCTTTCTTCATAACTCTTGACAATAAGTGCAGCGTTGGCAACAAGTTCGTCATTGAGATCTTCATCACTCTCCTCACCCTGATATAAGATATATGATTCACTAACATGCTTCATTGCTTCCTTTAGATAAATTAAGGCTATAGATTCCTTGCTTGAGTCCTTAATGATGTGTTTATGAAGCACTTTGGTGTCTTTTAATTTTATAAATTTCCAAACAAGGAGTTTAGATCCATAGCGTTGATCTTTTCACTATTCTTTAGTACATCAGCGTGATGTTCCCAACCTTTTCCAAGAGAGTCGAGAAAATTTAGAACCAACTGAGATAAATGCTTGATTGTTCTCAACATGTGCATATCATTGACAAAGTAGTTAAACCTATTAAAGGTTTGGGTAAGTGACTCACCTTGTTAAGCAAACAAATGCTCATATCTTCGATTGAGGTTTTTAATGGTTGTGGCTTGGAATTCCATGGAGCTCAAATGCACAGAAATATACCTATTAGGCTATAAATTTATAACCTAACTACGTATCTACTAATGCACCTATATGCAATGTACCTAGTCAGTTTATAGTATAGTAAAGTAAGTTGGGTATCGAACACACGGAACGAATTCAATATATTAAAATAAATACTAAAAATAAATCTAAAAGTAAGCCTAATTAAAAAGGGTTTATATCTGATTTTTAAAGTTCAGACTAACTTAAACACTCAACTAAAAACGACTGTAATTAATATATTAAAAAGAATTTCGTTTAGTTTCGAATCCACCTTTTTTCAATGGTTAGTTACTACTTATGGATTAATAAAGTTGGTTATCAATTTATATATAATTAGTGATTGATGTCTAATAAACTAATATTTTCACCAATTCATGTACTACTATGTCTGGTTAGATATAACCAAACACTGAACTAGTTATTAATTGTAATTGAGCTACGTAAGATTTATCTAGGCAATTAGCAAACACAATTATGGTCAGAATTATGTTCTCCAACACAGCTAAGTTTGTTACTTGTATTACTTGATCTAGATGTCGTCACACCTAGCTCTAGCAATTTAATAGTCACAAAATCACTAGGTAAACAAGTTCATTTAATTTAGTGGTCACTAATTGTTACACCCCCAAACCAGAACGGAAAAAACGTTTGGGGGCGGATGACGTCATGTATAGTATCATAACAAATGAATAGTAAAGAAAGTACACACAACCATCACATACATAATTGAAAAAGTTTACATGATTGTAGTATTACATGTTTGCAAAAGTCAATTACAATATGATGTCCAAAAGATTAAACTAACACCTGAGTGTAAGTCTTCAAAAGCAGTTGCTAACCTGGTTTAGCGATTCCCTGAGAATACAAGTTATTTCAAAGAAAAAGCGTCAACATTTAAGTTGGTGAGTTCACAAGCTGTAATTTGTGTAAGTGAATGTCATTTGAAAAGTCCGCGTTTGTTTTCATAAAATCCGATATTTTCTTATGAATGATGTTGTAAATCGTTATTGTACAAAATGAATGTATTTGAACTAGGAAAATCCTATATTTTCCCAAAAGTGAGGTGTAGTCTTATATGAACCAAGACCATGAATGTAAGTAAATATTGTTAGGTTTTGAGAATTCTAACACTCCTAAGTGTACATGCAACCCTAAATACCTTGGATCTATGTTTTCTCTATTATACATGCAAATATGAACTTTCCAAGGTATTCATCCTAACTAGCATAATAACATTGATTCATATGAATATATCAAGTTAGAATTACGTACCTCTTTGATGTAGAATGTCTTCATGAAGCTCGAGTGCCTAGTGCCCCAAGTGTGACACCTCAAATGGTTCACACAACACCAAATACATATGGAATGACTTGAGAGAAATTGGAACACTTCATAAAATCGGCTAGCCCTTTCTCATATATTTTAGTGCCGATTTTGTCACCAATAAGATCTTTATATGGTGTCACAATTAGGGTAAACCCTAATTGTCATGGCTTTCCATTTCCTTGGATCCATGGGTTCAAATACACCATGGAGCATCCTATTGGTTTTAGCCCAACTTGATAATTCATGGAGTCTTAGCCCACTATACAAGTATGGATGATTTACACAATCAACCCATATATTTAATTAGTCTTTTTTTGATCACTTAATGAATCCTAGATTAATTCTTGATCAATACTAATTAAATAATCTTATTAATATATTAGAACTTATAATATATTAACAAACCTTAAGTGTTATTTCTCTCATTATAGTCTATCCAAATGCATGATGTCATGCAACCCAAATGGACCATGTCGGGTCGGGTTAAGTCTTACCAATTATAGTTATGGACTTAGACATTAATCCAACAAATATTCCATACTTATAATGAATGTGTATAGTTTTATCATTTAATAAAACTATAAGAATCTTGAGATGATACGTAAAAGCAACTGTAATATTACTTTTCCCGTAAAGATGAATACCATAATAGTTGTCTATCCTATGAGTTTTCATAACCATACTAAGATAAATTTTCCTGTAACGACTTTCTTCAGGCGTCGGAATGTTAGGATAATTGTCACCTCTTGGACTGTAGCTAACAATCAAGGTGCGGGATCATCAGTCCCGTATAGATATATACACGCTTATAACGTTCTTCGGGAGGAGATTTTGGTTATAAAACAGGGCTTGTTGTATACCTTGATAAGTACGATGAAGACGAATGACTCACATATTCTCAACTAAGTCATGTATTTTGAAACGAACAATGTTATGATGAAATGGTTACCCGTGTTTATGATATGTTATGTGAACATATAAATGAAACATAGTTTGTTTTATATATATATATATATATATATATATATATATATATATATATATATATATATATATATAGACATGTTTTATTTCACAAGGGCAAAATGGTATCGTGAGATGTTTTGCATGCTAATGTTTTCGTATGATAGTTATAAATCACATATGATTGATTATATAATGAAAAGTATAGCAAAAGGTTGATGTTTTTCACACGATTTTGACCGTGTGTTTACTTGTATTTCCCAACTAAAAGTATTTAAAATCAGTTAAAAACGTATTTAAAGTGTGTTTGTAGGGGTATGAACTCACATGGTAGAAGTGAAGATTCGGTGAAAACGATGCTTTGTTCATGCAGCACTTCGACCGGAAAGGAGTCGATTTCTCAGAAATCTCGGGAGATTCGGGACGTCGGGACTTCCGTCGTGTGTCAGGGGTGTTACCGGGGCTTCGGGGTAGTCTAGGGATGCTTAACACAAAGTAGAAGTAGGAGAGAGGACAGGAATGAGCAACCAAAACCCGACACCTTCGGTTTCTATTTATAGGGTCATTTTTGGGGTCTCATGTCGTGAAGCAAGCTTATTCACGTCATGAACTTGGTCGTCATTAGGTGCGTAGTCGCGAAAGCAGTCTGTCAAGCTCCAGAAGTCGTTAGCACTTAGTTCACGTCGTGAACTCTGACATAGTGTTGGGGTTCGCGCCCCGAACTTCAGAAATTCATAACTTTCGCATACAAACTCCGTTTTCGACGTTCTTTATATCGACGCGAAGGTGAGATTATGCTCTACAACTCTCGTTTAGACTTCATCGGCTAATTCTGAATTTAAATTTTACTATATTTATTTTAGTAGGTCGGGACAAGAAAACTCCGTCAAGAATCCATAACTTCTTCATCTGACGTCCGTTTTCGTCTGTCTTTTTACCGTTGTATCGCTATTGTCAAGATCTTCGATTCTCGTTTAGGTTGCGTCGACTAAAAGTCGCTCAATCTCTATTTCGAGTTTTTAGCTGTCTACTGCTATATCCGAAACTTCGAAAAATCATAACTTCCTCATACGAAGTCAGATTTGGACGTTCTTTTTATGTTTGATTACGGTTTAATGATATCTATGACTTTTATTTTGATAAATAAGGTTACAAAGTATTTTATTAAAATTTCGTTTTACGATTAACAGTGTTTTACCGGATTTGTCGCGGATCTTTGATTGGTCAAAACTTCTTCGTTATAACTTGGATTTTAGTGTTCTTTATATTTCCAAAAACCTTGGCACGATTTCTACTACTTTATTCATTCCAAATAAGATTTTTGAAAAGTTAAATTTTGATCTAAATTTGACTGGTGTTACATTACATTGACTCGAAATATCGGGTTATTACATCATCCCTCTGTTAGAGGGAATTTCGTCCCGAATTATTTCTAGAATAAGTATTTATGGACTAGGGGAGAGATGCGGGTACTTCCATTTCATCTAATCTTCGCACTCCTCGGTGTACTCAGGTCCTCGCTTGGCATTTCAACGGACCTTTACAATGGGTATGCGACTTTGTTTTTGTTCTTTTAAATTTCCTGATCCATAATTTCTACTGGCTCTTCTACAAAGTGTAGGCCCTAATTGATCTCGTTTTCATCGAGTGGAATAATAAAAGTCTCATCGGATAGACACTTTTTCGGTCTTCAGGGCTTCTATTTGAGTCTCCTTAATTTGGGTGGGAAGATGTGAATGGATTGTCATAACAAATGATGCGACTCTTCGAATCCAAGATTCGTACTTGGGGAAATTTCGTGTAGAGTTTCTCTGCTAGAAGTGTTCCTAGACTCAAACGTAAGTGTTGACTTTGTTCCCCTTTACTAAGAGAGTAGATAAGTATGTCATCGTAGAATACCATAACGAATTGATCCAAGTAAGAACGGCACACCCGGTTCATTAAGTCCATGAATGTTGCGGGCGCATCGGTTAATCCGAATGCCATCACTATAAACTCGTAGTGTCCATATCGGGGTCGGGCGGTTGTCTTGGAAATACACTCCTCTGGCACTCGTAATTGATGGTGCTCAAATCATAATTCTATCTTTGAAAAGTAGTTCTCCTCTTGTAGTTGATCAAATATGTCTTCTATGTAAGGTAGTGGGTAACGATTCTTAATGGTAAGCTTGCTCGGCCCTCGATAGTCGATGCACATACGAAACGATCCATCTGTCTTCTTCACGAACAAGACCGGTGCTCTTCATAGTGAGAAGCTTGGTCTAATAAATCCTTTACTGAGAGGTTCGTTAAGTTTACTGGAAAGTTTCTGCATCTCCGTTGGAGCGGATGGTGAGGAGATTTTAACTATTGGGGTAGCTCCTGGGATTTAGTCGATTCGGAACTCGACTTGACGTTGCGGTGGTAATCCTAGTCGTTCTTCTGGAAAAATGTTAGGAAAGTCGCGTACTTTTGGGATGTTATTTGGTGTTCTTCGTTTCAAGTTTAAAAGCTATTGGGTAGATTATAAGGTCATGGTACCTCTCGCGTGCGTATTTTTGAAGGGTTTTGCATTATGGGTCGGAAAAATTTTAACTGAAGGTTGTTTAAGGGAAAAGTTATTTTTATCTAGTACATAAACTTGCGTGGTAAGGATGAAGCCAAACCATGTCGGAACACGATGTTTGAATTTCCTGATGAATTAGATGTTATGTTAATCTGGAAGAAGGGTTGAGTACTATGATTTGTTTCGAACGAGAGAGTGAGTACAATTATGATTATTTATTGGGGTTTGGAAGCGTACCAAAATTATAGCAGGGTCCTTTGATATGCTATGGGGTCAAATTCCTCCTGTTCTCCCGTCCTTCTTCTCGGTTGGACATTCCCTCTTCAAATGTCCTATTTTTAGTGGTAATGATTTGTTATCTCTTAGTATCTATATAGGGTGTTCTTGATTTTTCTTAGGCATGTTGAATCTCCGTCATTGTTTTGATTGCCCTAGTTGAAGTTGTAGAGGTTTGTTATCCTATGGTAACTGTCTCTTTCTCTAAAGGGTGTAGGTGATAGAAAAGTTGGATTTATCAAAGGATTGAGTCTGTTTGAATAGCGAGAAGGAATTTCCAGCTATAGGGTTACAGATGAAATGGTGGCAAGACTTCGCTAGTGTTGTTGAGTTCAATAACATTGAACTACAATAGATTAGATTGACAGGGGCAGTGTAGTGAGTTGTTATAACAGTTTATGACATGAACTGCCTACATAGCCAAAGCATGGTTTGATAATGATGATCTTTAAAGGAAACAAGAAGTCTGTCATAATAGTTGGTATAGAAGTTACATAGAATTTGGAAAATTTGACCTTGGCGTAGGTCTACAACAGACCACACAGGGAAAATTTGACAGCATAGAGGTCTAGTGAAACAGAAATTGCTAGACGGGGAGGTGTACATGATAAGAGTACTACTTAGAGTATGTACAAAGGTTATTCCACAATCCAAAAGAAAGGGTGAGTAGAGTGTCCTCTACTTGTGATGGGAACTGCTCAGATGAGCCTTTGGTTCTGCCAACTGACGCTCCATTCCGCGCATACGTTTTCCATACATTGCCTGGTGTGCTCGAAGTTTTCTGACTGCAGTTTGAGTTGTAGTTAGCTCTCTCTATAGAGCTTCATTGTGATTCATGGTTCTCCTATGAGCTGATTCTAACTGTCGGATGCGAACTGTATTGACTCCGGTTTTCGCATCATTCTCTTCGGTTTGTTGGATAGTTACCCTTCCTTTCTCATCATTGCTAGCAATTCGGTGAATTAGTATAGGAAGGACTTTGTCTGCTGAGCTTCCCTCGCTCAGATTGTAGAAGCTTCGGTCTCCATTGTACGGAGGGAGTTGACCTTGTTCGTTGCTCCACTTATTCAAGTTCACTGCCCACAGAGGTGTTGGGCCCTGAAATCCTGATCGAGGATTAGGATTTTGGATCGGAGTTAATAAGGATAAGTTATTGGCTTCGGGGTCGGTGTCGGAGTCTTCTTGTATTTCTCCTTCGAATCCTTCCATAATTTCCTCGGGATCCTCCTCCGGATCATCTTCTACCCATCATCCATTGCCTTGGTTCGGGTAGTAGGGGTCCCTTGGTAGAAGGTATCCGGCCATTGCATCTGTGCGAGAATAGGGATATGAGAATTGTCTAAACACTAAAGCATATAGATTTGAACATCAAGGTTAAACTATTGTATTTACAAAATACTCCTATAGTATTCAAAATATTATGTTTGATTCTAAAGATTATATGTTTGGGTAAGTTTTAGACTTGTCCATTGCAACTATTCACTGACATATGTTAGTCGGATCTCGGATAAATATAGTTGATCAAGCTGTATTCATCCCAGTCCCAATTTCATATTCCAAGGCATACTTGTAGTGCACAAGTCATCTATAATACTTCTATATTGTTTTCCCTTTATGATACTGTTACTGTTATGTAATGCATGCATGTGTACTTTTAATAAAACCATATCTATAAAAGTATATCTCATAATCAGAGTGTTTTTTCCCAGTTTTGTTTATAGTTGTATATCAAAATATGGTTTTGATATACTTAGTTCACTATAAACAATGCTCTGATACCAATCTGTCACACCCCCAAACCAGAACGGCGGAAACGTTCGGGGGCGGAGGACGTCATGTACAGTATCATAACAAGTGAATAGTAAAGAAAGTACACACACCCATCATATACATAATTGAAAAGTTTACATGATTGTAGTATTACATGTCTTCTATGTAAGGTAGTGGGTAATGATTCTTAATGGTAAGCTTGCTCGGCCCTCGATAGTCGATGCACATACGAAACGATCCATCTGTCTTCTTCACGAACAAGACCGGTGCTCTTCATAGTGAGAAGCTTGGTCTAATAAATCCTTTACTGAGAGGTTCGTTAAGTTTACTGGAAAGTTTCTGCATCTCCGTTGGAGCGGATGGTGAGGAGATTTTAACTATTGGGGTAGCTCCTGGGATTTAGTCGATTCGGAACTCGACTTGACGTTGCGGTGGTAATCCTAGTCGTTCTTCTGGAAAAATGTTAGGAAAGTAGCGTACTTTTGGGATGTTATTTGGTGTTCTTCGTTTCAAGTTTAAAAGCTATTGGGTAGATTATAAGGTCATGGTACCTCTCGCGTGCATATTTTTGAAGGGTTTTGCATTATGGGTCGGAAAAATTTTAACTGAAGGTTGTTTAAGGGAAAAGTTATTTTTATCTAGTACATAAACTTGCGTGGTAAGGATGAAGCCAAACCATGTCGGAACACGATGTTTGAATTTCCTGATGAATTAGATGTTATGTTAATCTGGAAGTGAAGATTCGGTGAAAACGATGCTTTGTTCGGGCAGCACTTCGACCGGAAAGGAATCGATTTCTCGGAAATCTCAGGAGATTCGGGGCGTCGGAACTTGCGTCGTGTGTTAGGGGTGTTACCGGGGCTTCGGGGTAGTCTCGGGATGCTTAACACATAGTAGAAGTAGGAGAGAGGATAGGAATGAGCAACGAAAACCCGACACCTTCGGTTTCTATTTATAGGGTCATTTTTGGGGTCTCACGTCATGAACCAAGCGTATTCACATCGTGAACTTGGTCGTCATCAGGTGCGTAGTCGCGAAAGCAGTCTGTCAAGCTCCAGAAGTTGTCGGCATTGAGTTCACGTCGTGAACTCTAACACAGTGTTGGGGTTCGCGCCCCGAACTTCAGAAATTCATAACTCTCACATATGAACTCCGTTTTCAACATTCTTTATATCGACGCGAATGTGAGATTATTCTCTACAACTCTCGTTTAGACTTTGTCGGCTAATTTTGACGTTAAACTTTATTATATTTATTATATTTATTTTTAGTAGCTCGGTATAGGAAAACTCCGTCAAGAATCCATAACTTCTTCATCCGACGTCCATTTTCGTCTATCTTTTTAGCGTTGTATCACTATTGTCGAGATCTTCGGTTCTATTTAGTTTGCGTCAGCTAAAAGTTGCTCGATCTCTATTTCGAGTTTTTAGTTGTCTACTGTTATATCCGAAACTTCGAAAAATCATAACTTCCTCATACGAAGTCAGATTTGGACGTTCTTTTTATGTTTGTTTACGGTTTAATGATATCTACGACTTTTATTTTGATACCTAAGGTTAAAAAGTATTTTATTAAAATTTTGCGTTTTACGCTTAACAGTGTTTTACTAGATTTGTCGCGGATCCTTGATTGGTCATAACTTCTTCGTTATAACTCGGATTATAGTGTTCTTTATATTTCTGAAAACCTTGGCACGATTTCTACTACTTTATGCATTCCAAATAAGATTTTTGAAAAGTTAAATTTTGATCTAAATTTTACTGGTGTTACATTACAATGACTCGAAATATCGGGTTGTTACACTAAGCTACACTTAACTTGAATTTAAGCAATAAAGTCACAAACCTTAACATGCTAGGTAATGATAATCAAACACAAGCACAAAAACAACTTATAAAATCCATAAATTAATAAACTAAGCCATAGATTCAAGGTTTCATCTAGTTAAACGAAAGTCAATGAGTTTAGCTACGCATAACTGAAATTAAACACATAAATTTAGTAATAATTGACATGATTCGAATAAGCAAACCGAATGTGATGATTTGATCTTCAAATTCTCCTTCGTCTAATGATTTCTCCTTCCAAGGTATGTTTTTCGCAGGTTTCTGATCTCTCAATTTGAATATCTTAGAATATATATCCTCTAAAAGCCTTTCAATCGATAATGCAAAGGAGTATTTATAATTTTCCAAAATACGTGGCTCACGTCGTGAGTTGGGTGTTTCTTTGTATCGAACAAGGATTCTGACTTCCGCATAGTGATCTTCTAGTATATCCTCCTCATGTCGTGGACTTGGTTTGTCACGCCGTGAGCTTGATTTTTCAGCTAAAATCTTCTTCTTTTAAGCTCCAATCCTCCAAATTTCCAATGCTTGTCAATTTTGGTTTTTATTCTTCAAGAGTATCCTATTTAGCTGCAAAATGTAAATTAATCCAATAAGTATCACATATCTTTGCAATTAACCAAAATATTAGTTAACATGTATTAAAATATTACCTAAAAATGTGTATAAATATGGAAATATCAAAATACCCCACACTTATCTTTTGTTTTCCCCCAAGCAAAATTAATTTTTAAGTCAAATTTGCATCACCAATATCACACAAGACAATCCATTTTGAACTCAGTCATTATACCAAGACCTCAATGCACATATTTGTGTCTAAGGTTCCTAAAAACTTTCCAATCCTAAATACTCACAATCCTTCTAAACCTTCACCCCTTAGTTTATATGACACCCATTTTTGCAACCCTTCAAATACATCCTTAGAAATCTTTCTTAACCTCAAGGTATTTTTAGTTAAGCTACCAAATCATACATAATCTAGAAAGAATTACAACTTTGATAACACTGGAGCTCTTTGGAATTCTTCTCTTCTTTGATATTTGTTCTTTGATCTCATTGAATTCATTACCTTTTTGTTTGATTTTTTGTATCTTCAACTTTTTGATTCTTCAGAATTTTTGATCTTCATAATTTTCATACTTTGATAGCTCCAAAACTCTTACAACTTTTTTGTAATTTTCTCTCTCTCTCTCTCTCTCTCTCTCTCTCTCTCTCTCTCTTTTATATATCTCACTTTTTCCGCTTAAATCCTACACACTTAAGCAATGGAGTTTAACTTCAACCTTTATTGGTTAGAGGTATTAGTCTAAGTGCAATGACTACATAAGCTCTCCAGGACAAATTTCAGGTACACGTTGCAAAACTTATTATGCCATACAAACTACCAAATTATCTTTCATATCTCATGACGTTTTACTACAACTTAGGAAGCCATAAATAAACTATAACATGTGTTGGCTCAATTAAACATTTGAGCTAGCAACTTAAGTTTTTAATTATTACTAGATTTAATTTTTACATTATTATTTCAAATCTATTAGAAAATTTTAAATTTTCTAGCAATTTTAATTTTCCTTTTTCGACCTCCTACCCGCACTTATTTCATACAATACCCTTATTATGTGCATAAAACTATAAAAACAATAAAAAATGAGAAAAAGGAACAGACTCCCCTGGGGTAGTAGTGGCGAGATCGAAGTCTGAAAGTGTGGAAAACTCTAACATCTTGAATATGTAACTGGAACTTGGACTTCATTGATACACGTGAATGTGCCAGAAAAATTTGAATCAGAAAATTGCATCTTCAAAAAGTATGGTGCATCAAATCTTCAAAGCTAATCATCTCGATATAGGAAAGCATACACCACACTGTAAGGTTGAAAGAGTAGAGTAAAAATGCCATTTTAGTGACTCACTACGTGATAATGGAAGCTCACGACATGATAATGGTTCAGATCAATTCTTGAAAATGTGATGGCAACGACCTCATGACATGATAATCGTGGTCACATTGTAACATACGGATTCCCAGTTATATCATTTTAATTATATATATTTGAAGTTTATTGATCTACTCGACGAGTTGGCGCTATAACTCGTCGAGTAGAAGCAGGTGTGGCCATTTGAGTTTAATGATCTACTCGACGAGTCCGAGAGTAGACTCGCCGAGTAGGTGCTGTGACTGGAAACCCTAGATCCCCATGTTTGGAGCCTATTTAAAGGCCCTTATAGCCTCATTTGCGGCCACACCTTACTGAGAAGAAACCCTAATCGCCCCCATTGAGCTTTTGAGAGAGTTTTGAGCCTTACTTGAGATATGTGGGTGCATTTTGGTAGAGGAAAGGAGGATTCCAAGCAAGGATTGTGAAGAGGATGTTAGATCTGTTGCTTATACGTCCAAGGGCTTCTGTTAGAGGTATCAAGTTTGAACCTTTCTCTTTTGTTTGTGTAGATCTCTCATTTTGAAGATTAGGGCTTCCTTCCTTTATATTTTGGTACTTTGAGGATTTGGGGTTCTTAAGGAGGCTTGAACTCCAGATCTGGACCTTAGGAGGTCCCTAGCATCTAAAGGTTCCTGCTTTATTTAGCCTTGATGGAATTTATGAGTGAAAAACCCATTTAGATTGTGTTCTTGGCATTTCTTGCCCAAAATTCCATGCATGGACATAAAGTCTACGACTTTACGTGATAAATGAGCCCTGAGAGTATGGATATGGAGTTTGGGAAAGTATCCTGCCTTAGAGTCGTCTGAATGTGAGTCGAGTCTGAGCGGACTCGCCAAGTTGATGAGCCGACTCGGTGAGTAGATTAGGGTTATCCCGATTAACTGGATCAGGCGAAAGCTCGGCGAGTTAGGGGTTAACTCAACGAGTTGGACCTTCAGGAGAGTATCAAGAATCGATGGGACTCAACGAGTCGCACGATTGCACTCGGAAAGTCTGGTCAATTTGGACTGTTGACTAGAGTTGACTTATGTTGACTTTAAGGACTGGTCAAAAATGAGTAATGGAGGTCATGGAGGGGTAAAATGGTCTCTTACCCATTTCTAGGACTAAGAGTGTAAGAGAGATCATTAAATGGTGTATTTGAGTGTAAGGAGAATATTAATTAGCGATATTATCCTTGTGATAGGCGGAGGTTAGATCGAGGATTTTGAGCACGCGATTTTACTAGTTAGCTTACGAGGTGAGTTTTCTCACTATACTTACCAAGAGTGGTATCTTTATGTGATTGAGTTGTTTTATGTGTTTGTCTGTGTACTATAATATTCTGCTTTATGTTTTGTGATTATTTTTTAATATTGTTGCTATGAGTTTACTGAGTTGGAACCGAAGGGTTCCACTGAGACACATTGACCAGAGGGTTTTATTGAGTTATGGCCTAGAGTGGCTAATGAGTTGTGTATGGTATTTGGGGAAACTCACTAAGCTTTGTGCTTACCATGTTATGTGTTTCAGGTACTTTCGATGATCGCGGGAAGGCCCATGCTTGATTGTACACACACTCGCTTTGGAAATATATTTTGGAGGATCCTGGTTTATGTGATAAAAACTTTTGATAAATAAATTGTACTAATGTAGATACTAAGATTTTTAGGAAATATGACATGTGATTTTTATGTTTGAAATGAAAATTTTGGTTTGAAATTTATGTTGTTACACACATCGTGAAAACTTGGTGTAACAGAACTCAAATTTGCAACAATTCATCTATTTAAGTGAGATGCAATTGAACTTCTTAATGGAATAAGACTCTTCTAAGACCCTTATGTTTCTGGAGCCCTCTCTTTCTTTAATCTTTTTCGCACACGAAATTCACCCGACACTTATCAAAAAGTATGGGCTTCGACTCGTAACTCTAAAACACACGGTTTCTCCCGGTTTCTCTTTTCTCTCATTTTTTTTCTTTTTTCTCTCGATACTCTAATGATCTGCAACAAAACAAACCACTCATGGAAAATAGAAAACAATCATCAAACATTCGTTACATGTTCTTAAATCATGCCAAATTAAAACACACCAAAATAAACGAAAAAAATAACTAGAAATAAAAATAAAAAGGATAAAAATCAATAATCATCATCTCCATTATTTCTAGCTCCACTCGGCCCTGTGTCATCCCCTTGTCACGACCAATACTCGCTCCATGAAGGACAAATTGGGTATTGATTTCCCAAATTAGGTGGTTGTTCAATATTAAAGTGTTGAATCATGTTTTCCATAGTATCACCTATCCAATTCATGCTCACGCTCATTTTGTCAAAATACCAAGCCATCGTCTCATCACGAGATGGTCCTCCTCCCATGTTATTGCATCGGTTGACCTCTCTCACGTTCCTTCTTCCTCTTTGTCTCGGTTGCTCCTCTGGTTGACCAATTTGTTCTTCTTCATCTTCTGTGGGTATGACATATCCCCTACCTACATTTACCACAACCAGCATAAGACCCAAAAATTGAATCGTCAGATCAGAGTCCTTGAAACGCGTCAAATTCCAAACAAAATTTGGTCTCCAAATCCCATATGAACACGCGAGTCGTGTAACCAAATAACCATTCGTAATAAGACTACCTGCCAAGAATTTACCGCCTTTGTGCCCAAAAATCTCGCTAGCATATAAGGAAGATCACAAAAGACTCCCGATGTGATGATGCTCCAAAGTTAGAAAAGATTATGTGATGGCACCTTGTCACCGTGATGTTTGTGATTTATGGTGAAGGCGATCAAGTGATGCAAGAATCTATGGATGGGTGACTGAATATTCCCCTCACAAGAATTCGGTGAACTATACTCATGATTGGAAATGGAATTCCAAAATTGCACATCAAGCAATCTCGTAAAGAAGTCCTAAACATAAACCCTGTAAAAATAAGTTGAAATGTGGTGATTGTGTTTCAGCTTCTATGTACAACCCCATTAGCCAAGCAAATTCACGCAGGCTACATTCTTGATAAACGCCTCCCAATCTAAATGCAATGGCCCAGTTGAATGTTGGATCAACTGTCTGTTCTTCAAAATTAATTGTGGCAAGAACTCAACGGACAACTCTCTATAAACCGGCTCTTGAATGGAAAATAGATTACGCTACCCATTGCCTTGGAAAGTGAACCCATCTCCTACAAATAGCTTTCTCCAATATTGCTCCAATTCTATCACCATTCCAACCCCACTAAGCCAAGACCAATCAATCATGGGTGTTAATGCGAATTCCTCATTATATAACCACCCCTGTTTATTTGAATAGTTATTCAACATTGACTATGAAATGTTTTGTGGGAATCGATATAATGGATGTAAACTAGGAACATCAACATGTTCTTGTTCATTAGGAAATCCACATCTCGGTCTCATGGTACCTGAAAAATTAACAGCAAGCAAAACCAACAAAAGCACCAAGCAGTTAAAAGAAACAGGTAAACTGGAAGCCCAGTTTTCACGTCGTGGTGTTGAAGACCATGTTGTGATAATGGTTCAAATTGCATTCTGCCATCGGTCCATCTGTGGCCAAACCAAACTCAAATCAATGATAAGGGTTTGTTTCGGCTGTTATTCTAAGACTATTAAACATGCATGCATCAACAATTTCATAGAAAATTGACCCCAATTTCAAAATTTTCCGTTATGAACAAACCCTAGACTAAATGCATAAAATTATAAGAAATTAACAAGATTAGAATATGGAGATCTTAACAAATAGTAGATTAAAACAAAATCAAGAGAAAATCAAAGAAATTCGGTACAAAACCGAAGCGTGGGGCTGCTTCGTCCGTTCGTGTGAGTATTTGAAAAGGATAGTTTAATGTTTGAAGTCAGATATAAAATTGGTCCCCCTCCCTCCAAGTTTTCATAGCTCACTTTGTGAGGGTTATACCTCACGTCATGAGTTTTAAAATGTGCCAAAAATCATCGGGCAAAATTAATTGACCATGTCGTGGTATCAAGGTTTTTTTTTCACCATTTTTCTAAAAAAAAAAATCCAACTACTCCTAAAATTAAACCCCACATTAGATTTGTTTTCCTATTTATAAAAATTAAGATGACTATGATTATGATTTATCCTAAAACTCAAATAGAAATGAAAAACTAAAAGAAAAACAAAAAATATGCAAACCGAGCTCAGGTTGCCTCCCGAGAAGCGCTACTTTTGATGGAGTCATGAGCCGGACTCCATGTCGCCCTATGTGGTATTTTTTGGAGATATGATCTCCATTTGCACCTTTTATTCCATCCACATTTTCTTGTACGCTTGCAACCTTCTTAAATATAGTTTCTTAGAATTTTACTTTTTCATTTTAGAATCACCTTCCTTGTGTTTTTGTTTCAACCCTTTATTCTTTGAAGCAAGTTCAGGTCCTCCTTTTTCTTTTTTTAGCCCCTTAGCTTCGACATCCTCCTTATCCAAAGTTGGCTTTCTCAAGTCCTATGTAATCTCTTCTTCCTCATCCCCACTTGAGAAAATAGTTGCTTCGCTTTCTTCACTCACTGGAGATTTTGGAGTTGTAAAGGCAAACCTCAAAGACCATTGGAATTGAAGCTCTTGGCTTAGTACACTTGACTTGTTCTCTTGTTTGAATTTCTTCCTCCGTCAATTTTCTAACTCCTCAAGCTCGTTTTCTTCATCCAAAAAGAACATTGCACTTAAAGCACAATCTTTCTTGAATTTGTCTTCCACTCCAAATGCCATTTCATCATTTCCCACTCTCAATGTAAGCTTTCACTCGCGAATATCCACCAAGGCTCTCGCGGTATTAAGTAATGAGCGTCCAAGGATTATTGGGACACCTTTATCCTCCTTCATGTCTAGCACCACAAAGTCAATTGGAAAAATAAATTTTCTAGTTTTTACCAATATATCCTTAATTATGCCTCGAGGATGACTCACCGAACGATTCTCCATAGGAATTGTCATTCTAGTAGTCTTCAATTCTGAAAGGTTGAGATTTTGGTAAAATGAATATGAAGCATTGACTCTAAGTCCACTTTTTTCTTGGGTTGTGGTTGTTCCTTTTGATAAAATCCCTGGTCGGTTTGCCTATATTTCTCTTTTTTCGCTTTTTATACTCATCATATGGCAACCATTCTTTCTTCGGCTTCCTCTGATCTTCATCATAGCGGTCTCCACATGAGTAGAAAACTTGAGCTTTCCTATTCCCTTTTTCGTCTAGGTGGAAATCTTTTGTCAAATCTGGCTCGTTGCAGTTTTCACAGCCCGTACGTATTGCGTGTATGGATTGGTCCATTTTAGACATTCTTCTATACATGCTACTTAACATTTCCAAAACCGCCGCCATATCTTCCGAATCACCATTTCCGATCCCCCTAGCTCCATCATTACGAGGGTTGTGATATTCCCGTGAATTCTTTGAAAATTCTTCAACTAGTTCTTTAATTTCACCGAGATTATTCTTTGTTAAAGGTCCTTGAGAATCAAGGAGTTGCCTTGTCATGATGTTCACCCTATCATAGAAGATCAAGACTTCTTATTGCTCGTTTAGATCATTTTGGGGACAATTTCTTATTAACCTTTTATATCGCTCACATGCCTCGTATACAAACTCCCCCACCTGTTGCTCAAAATTAGTTGTGGCCTTTTTAAGTTTCGCAACCTTGGATGGTGGGAAAAATGTCTTGGAGAAACTCTTCACGCATTTGTGCCCAATTGGTGAGTGTTCCTGGGGAAAGTGCCTTCAGCCAATCTTTTGCTACTCCCTTGAAGGTAACCGAAAACATTCTTTACAAGACAGTCTCTCGTGGTACATTCGGAATATTGAAATACCATCAATGTCATTGACTTCATCAAGGTGCTTGTATCCATCTTCATGATCTTTTCCGGAAAATGGAATGTTCTTTAGCGCATAAAGGATGTGTCCCTTAAGCTCGAAGGTCACAGTAGCGAGAATTTCGAGTTGCACAAGTCCTGGACCAGTGTCCTCTTGTATTCTTTTCTTGTATGCCTCCATCATTATGTCAGCAATGTCTGCCATGTTGGTTTCTAGCTCGCTTTCGGGTTCACTACTTTTGTATGCTTCTGTTTCGGGATCGTATCCAGCTTCCTTTTTATTAGGAGTTATCTCAAAGCTCCTGAATATACTTTCTTTTTTGGGATGTGGGTTGATCCTCCTACATTCTTGTCCTTCTTTTTATGAAAGGCTGAATCTGGATCTTCAAGTGGTGGTTTCAATGGTGTGTTTGATTCGTGCATCATGTACTACTGAAAACAAAAAGAAAAACATAAAAACGAACTAAAACTAAATAAAAAATCCTATTGAACGATTACCACTACGTTGTACTAAGTTCCACCTCGTGGTATAGCAAATAAACTAAACAGAAAGAAAAAACGAAATAAAACCTGAAATATCAGATCTCACGTTGTGAGCTTTAAGAGCTCACGTCGTGAGTTCAGTATTTCAGAAAAAATTTAACTAATGCAAAAAATTAAATTTTTGCAGGTTTTACCCCACAGAAAGGTTATCCATTAACTGAAAACAATTAAATTAAAAAAACTAAAATAGTCCTTCCCTAGAAACGGCGCCAAAAACTTGATGTGTACAGAAATATACCTATCTAGCTTTAAATTTATAACTTAACTACTTACCTACTAATGCATCTATAGACAGTTTACCTAGTCAGTTTATAGTATAGTAAATTAAGTTGTGTATCGAACACAAGGAACATATTCAATATATTAAAATAACTACTAAAAATTAATCTAAAAGTAAGCAATAATTAAAAAGGGGTTTTATCTGATTTTTCAAGCTCAGACTAACTTAAACACTCAACTAAAAACGATTGTAATCAAGATATTAAAAACACTTTCGTTTAGTTTCGAATCCTCCTTTTTTTCTATGGTTAGTTACTATTTATGGATTAATAAAGTTGGTTACCAGCTTATATGTAGTTACCAATTTTTGTCCAATAAACTAATATTTTCACCAATTCATGTGCTACTATGTCTGGTCATACACTAGCAAACACAGAACTAGTTATTAATTGTAATTGAGCTATGTAAGATTTATCTAGGCAATTAAGTAAACACAATTATGGTCATAATTATGTTCTCCAACACAGCTAAGTTTGTTACTTTTATTACTTGATCTAGATGTGGTTACTCCAAGCTCTAGCAATTTAATAGTCACTAAATAACTAGGTAAACAAGTTAATTTAATTTAATGGTCATTAAGCTACAATTAACTTGAATTTAAGCAACAAAGTCACAAACCTTAACATGCTAGGTAATGAAAATCAAACACAAACACAAAACCAACTTATAAAATCCATAAATTAATAAACTAAGCCATAGATTCAAGGTTTCATATAGCAAAACGAAAGTAAACGAGTTTAGCTACGCATAACTAAAATTAAACAAATAAATTTATTACCAATTGACAGGATTCGAATAAGCAAACCGAATATGATGATTTGATCTTGTAACACCCCGTTTTGATAAGTACTTCGGTTGTGGTTTTGGAGGACCAAGGTAAAAGCAATTCGGTCTTTTATGGGGTCTTGGGTTTTATCCGGAAGGTTTTGGGCTTGGGTGTGGCTAGGAGCATAGGGCTACTCGCCACCTTTTCATCGATATCAAGTTCATCAGAAACGGACTTAGACGAAGGAGTTATCGCACTTTGAAGTTATTAGCATTAATGTTCCCTAATGGAAATGTTTGGCAAGAAAGTCCCATGCATGCAAGGGAAACATGCACGTATCCGGATGAGTACGCCCATCGTAAGCTTGGAGTACGCCCAACATAGTGGAGTAAATGATCGTGAGTGTGGGAGGAGTACACCCAACGTATGATAAGTACGCCCAACGTACTCTCAGAGAGCCAAAACCCTAATTTTTAGGGCATGCCACTATATAAGGAACATTATGGCTCAAACCCTAGCCCCTTATCAGCCTCCCCAACCTCAGAGAAACCCTAGAACGCCTCATCCCTTCATTCTTGTGTAATCTTGATCTTGAAAAGCCCATTTTGGTGGTTTTAAGCTTGGAAGAGGAAAGAAGAAGTTGGCAAGGAAGGACTTTGGAAGCTTGAGCTCATAGATCTGGGTTAGCATCATCATTTGGGACTTTTTGGAGGTATAAAGTTTATAACTTTAGATAAGAATGCTTAGATCTAGTGTAGTTTAGTTTTGAAGTCATTTTAGTCCAAAAGATAAAGCTTTATAGTCCAAATCTGATTTCTAGGCTTAGGGTTGCCACCCATAGTGCTAAATGACTCCCTAGGTCAGAAAGTTGTCGTCTTGAATGTCTTATTGGGTTCATGCTTGAGTTAAGAGCATTCCTATTAGAATGGAATATCATTTTTGGAGTTTGGACTTGTTTGGGGCATGTAAAGTCACCAAGTCAGTGACTTTATGATTAAGACGATGAAAATGACTTGGATCTGCATTTGTAGCTTCTGGAGTAGAGTATTAAGCATTTAATTGGAAAATGACATAACATGGGGAGTACGCTGAGCATACATGCAGGTACAGCGTACACACCATTTGGCTAGTACGCTTAGCGTACATAGGAGTACGCCCAACGTACTCATCAGAGATGGGTTTAGGCCTCGGTTTGGGCCATGCAAAGGGATTTTGGTTCTTTGGGCCTTAGTGGGCCATCAGAAGTCAGATAATGTGGGCCAAGAAGATGTTTTGGCTTAGGGTAAGTCCCATTAGAAGGATTGGGCCCAATTTGGCAAATTGGGCCATTAGTGGGCCACTAGTGGGCTTGGGAAGCTTACCTAGTGTTGGGCCTTTTTATATTATGTCTTGGGCCTTAGAGATGGACCAAGTTGGACTAGGGGTAGAATGGTCATTGTACCCTAAGAAGGATTATTGATTCAGTCTATGTGATATTTTGGTATTGGTAGCTCGGGGAGCCGACAGATCAGCAGTTCACGGACTTTCAGATAGCAGCCAGAGGGGTATCAGCATGTCTTCCGCAGTGCAAGGTGAGTCTCCTCACAGTGTGCAGGGGTCTAAGGCCATAATGTCAACCCATTATGTTTGTGTATAGTAGGAAGACCCGGGGGTTAGCCCTGGGCACTGTATGTTATATGTTCCAGATCACGATCTGATGTCGAGCGAGGCCCGACGAATGTTAGTATGCTAAAGGTCTTTGTGATTCTTGCATGTGTCGGTACGATAGGTAGACCAAGTTCCGATGCCAGGGCAAGCCGGACGAAGAGTTGTATGTACATGTTAGATTATACTTGTTGTCTTTGTGATACTTGTATGTGCCTGGTAGGGAGGTGAGTGTGGGCGAGGTCCCGTATCTCATCACTAGCTGAGTATGGATAGGGTTCCATATGTCAATATTAGCATAGTAGGGGCGAGGCCCGGGAGTAGTGAGTGTGGGCGGGGGCCCGTATCTCACTGGCATCCAGAGTGTGGACGGGGTTTCATAGCTCATCAATAGTAGACCAGGGGCGAGGCATTAGACAGAAGTATAGTAGAGTATGTTTCTTTGTGCGCTAGTATGTTATATGTTTGTCTGTGTATAGTAGGCGAGGCCCAGAGACAGGCGGGACTTAAGAGAAATAGATCTGTATACCGAGCAGGGCTCGATGCCAGGCGGGGCCTGGTGCCGGGCAAGTCCTGATGCAGCGGGTGGGGGCCCAGTTTGTGGTTATATGTATGGTATGTGGTAGATTGGGGAACTCACTAAGCTTCGTGCTTACAGTTTTCAGTTTTGATTTCAGGTACTTCCGATAGCGGAGGGAAGAGCACGGGTTGACTGCATCGCACACACTAAGAAGTCTTAGCCTGGGATTTTTACTGTGACAACCCGAAATTTCCATTTTGTATGAACCTTAACTATTCAATAGAAGCTAGTCCAGTTTCAATGAACTTCAGACTTTTCCGAATAAGTTTGTGTACATTAGGGTTTACATTTAAGGAGATATCAGGAGAGTGGATGCTCATGAGTTTGTGAAACTTGAGCATTTCAACACTTCATCATGTTAGAGTCCAATTCCAGAATAAAATATTTTCTGCCAAAATATTTCAGGACTATAAATAGATTTCTGAACTAAATATTTCATTATTCACATTTCCAACTAGAGAAAAGCCAATTTCTCTCTCACGGATCTTCGGGTTTTCATCCCAAATTGTGAGTCTACTTTCCTAGTTGTGTTTTAATGCATGTTATATGCTTAATAACATAGTTTACATGTCAAATTTGTAAGATCCAGGAGTTTACCGCCCAAGAACGTTCTTGGGGAGTAAACTCCAAAACGAAGCCTAAGAGCCACCTAGTCCCATTTCCTTGTTAGGTAGCTAATTAAGGACAATATGTATGATCTTTTAAAGCTAGAACACAATCAAGAACATCTATTTTTAGGAGTTTACGGCCCAAGAGATTCTTGGACCGTAAACACTTTTTTTCAAGGGCTTAAAGTGCCCTAAACACCCCTTAAGGCTTAAGGCAATAACCCTCTATTATTTGTAGCTTGAATGGGGAGTGAAACACATAAAAATCATCCCAAAATGGGAGTTTACGGCCAAGAAATACTCTTGGGCCGTAAACTCCAAGTAAAGGCACCAAAGTGTGCCTAAAGTCCCCTTTAGCCTTAAACAAAAGTCTAGGATTTATCCTTTATGTGCAAGAGGCTTAAAAGAATTAAAACACCCACCCCATAGGAGTTTACGGCCATAAAATCTAGGGGATATGGTCTTTAGGCCGTAAACTCCTCAAAGGAGCATTCTAAGGCCCTAAACTACCTAAAGGATTAAAGCACCAATGTTAGGCTTATTCTAGAATTCATTTAACACTTTAAGACACCGAAAACCACCAAATCAAGAGTTCACGGCCGTAAACTCAAGGGTTTACGACCATAAACTCCAAAGGTTGGGTTTGTTGGGTGGTAAACTCATATACAAGGTCATTTGAGGCATTAAACCCCTTTAGCCTTGTCCCGTAGCAACTTAGATGCAACCATTAGGACCTATAACACTTATACCAAGTGTTTACATGTTCCTGAGTGTCCCAACTTATTTCATTACGTTATTATTTGGCTAATTAGTTATATATATGCTCATTATATGATAACTAGGCTCGTGCGTGTGAACAAGTCTCCGTTTGCCACCTAGCACGGTATCCGACACTACAATCCAAACCACTCACCACAAGTGAGTTCATACCCCTTTAAATTAACCTTTGCAATAATTTAAATGTTTTAAATACTTTATGGGGGGGATACAAGTTCAATGCTTATAGTTATTGAAACCAATCACATGTGATTGCATTAATCACATGTGATTAATAACTAGAAAACCAATGATTTTATCACTGTTCAAACTGTTTATCAAACTGCTTTACTTTGATATATAAGAAATGTTTAAAGGGCTTAGGAAGGCCATCCGCCCTATTTCCTTTTTCTCGATTTGGATGTGGTCTCGTGGGATTTCGGGTGACCATCCGAAGGTAGTTTTAATATTAGTTATATATCAATTATACATATATAGACATAAAAGTACTTCCATATGCATGCGTACTATACACATTACTAGTAAGTTACCATCGGGGTAACACAGGATCATACTACTACAACTGTTAGATCAATGAGTCAGTTAATTCATGAGTCTATACATTACATTACTATGAGAACATATACAACTATACTAGAAAGAGAACATATACAACTATACTAGGAGGAGAACATATACAACTATACTAGAATCAGAAACATTACATATACAAGAATACGATAACAATTGTGATCCACTGGATCGGAGCATGCCTTAAATGTCATGGCCCGAGTTGTATAGATCTATACCGGATTGACTATCCTACACCTTGCTGCTAGCTACAGCCGGACCTGCAGGTCTGCGGGTGCCAAACGTCATTTCGTTATTACGACCATTCGTATGTCGTTGTTACCAGTCGATAGTATGGTGCAATTATCACATTATACCTTAATATAAATCCGGTTTAAGGTAGTTAGTACAGCAGTAGTTCCTATAATACAAAACTACAATGCTATAATGATTTACCCATTACATATTTTTAGTGATAACCTCACTTAAACATTAATGTACAAACTATATTTGATAAATGATAGTTACACTTGGGAAATTACACACTTTTACAATAAACGAGCGTACAAAACAGTAAAGCCTTGGTAGAAGGCTACTTTAATAGAAAATATAGGATTTTCTGAGAGATTCAAACTTTTACAAACACTTACATACATTTTTCAAACGTATACTTCAGACACGTTCAAACGTTTTGATAACAAACATCGACACTAAAATACTTATGAACTCACCAGCTTAATGCTGATAAACTCTTTCAAAATAACTTGTATTCTCAGGTCATCAGTAGACAGGTACCGATGCCAGCTTTTGAGAAGATGGAGCGCCTTCAAGACTCATCATATTATTTTGATTTACATTATATTTTTGGTGTCTAAAACTGTACAGAACACGCTTGTATTAAAATTATATATTTAATGCAATGGATGATGTTGTTTGCTTATTTACATTTACTGTGTTGTGATACTGTACATGACGTCCTCCGCCGCAGAACGTTTCCACCATTCTTGGTTTTGGGGTGTGACAGATTGGTACCAGAGCATTGTTTATAGTGAATCAAGTATATCAACCCATAAAAGATATACTAAACTATAAACCCAATAGGGATTAAAATCACTCTGACCAGGAGTCTATACTTTAAATATTAAAATATTTAATTAAGTATACTAGTCTGCATTCCTACTAAAATCAGTGTCACAACGACAAGAACAAAAGTATTACGATTGTTAAATATCACAAGTGAGCTCGGGGATGTATGGTCAGTCCTGGGAATGGCATAGCCTGATCAACTATGCTGGTCCTAGGAGTGATTAGCATATGCCCAAGAATGGTTGTGATGTGTTAACAAGTCTAAAAACTTATCAACAATACCACAAGAAGATCAGTAGAACTTAAACTTGAAATACTATAGGTGTATTTTGCACTACGAGTTACATGTATACTATATTCTTATACCTCTCTTCTCACGTAGATTTAAATGGCTGGATTCCATCACGGCGACCCGTACTTTCCAAATGAAGGCAATGTCGGGTGGATCGAAGAAGAGCCCGAAGATGAGCATCCAATCCCTTTGGATGATCACCTCGCAGAAGGCTTTTCTGATGGATCCGACTCCGAGCCTGAAGTCAACAACCTACCGCTAGTAGGTCAAGCCCCGAACAACAACCCCCGACCAGCTTTTCCAGGTCCTACTCCCTTGTGGGCAATCAACTTGAATCGCTGGAGTGATGAACAGGGTCAACCCTTACCATACTTTGGGGACTGAAGCTTTTACAACGTCAGTGAAGGTGGCTCTACTGACCGAGCTCTGCCCGTCATTATCCGCAGAATAGCTCGTAATGTTGAGCAAGGTCGAGCAGCCATCGACCGGGTCATGGAGATTGATGCCAACTCTGGTGTCAACACAGTCCGCATCCGCCGTCTTGAAGAAGACATGGAACGGACCCGGAGAACCAATGAAACCCTGCAGCAACAGCTGGCTGCCTCACGAGCTGAAGTCTTGGAACTTCGAGCCCGTCAGAGGGCTCAGGAGCGACACCTTCAAGAGGTGTTTCGTCAAGTGTCCGACCTCAGGGCTCGCCCGAGGAATTCCCATCGCCATTAGATGATGTCTAGTACATCTCTGTCTTTTGGTTAAGGAATAGCCTTTAACATCTGTGCTCTAAGTAGCACTTGTCTGTAAAATATTCCTAACTTTCAGTACTCTAATTAGGGATCTAAGAACTGTTAACTTATCTGTATGGTATGATGTAAGACCTACTGTTAGGTCGATTTTCCTTGAACTTATGACATCAGTAATACCAGTATTATTGAAATCTATCGAATCTGTGGGAAAAATCTGTACATTTGTATTTCCTACTAATATTCTTTGTTGCGATCTCAAACACTCATTCAACTGTTGGGCTATGGTTAGTTAGTCCATGTGTCACTTTCACGTTGCTTACAAATTGATTCTTACCATCTTTCTTATCTTTATAAACTTATAGCTGAAAGATGCCTCCTCTCAAATCTCCCAGGAATAACCCTGCACCTCCACCGCCTCCTCCGCCTCCGGTCATCGATACTGCAGCCCTGAATGCTGCCGTAGCTGCAGCAGTGGCGACTGCCATGGCTCAGTATCACTCAACTGATGCCAGCAGAGGTGGAACCCATGTGGAATCAACCCCAGTGGAAACCCCTGTGCGCTCGAGAGAGTGCTCCTACAAGGATTTCACCAATTGCAAGCCGAAGCCTTTCTATGGCACCGGCGGAGTCATTACCCTCTCGCAATGGTTCGAGAAGACTGAATCAGTCTTCGAAATCTGTTCATGCCCTACGGCGAGTAAAGTCAAGTATGCCGCATGCACCTTTGAAGGAAAGGCCCTGACATGGTGGAACGGCCATGTTAAGGCACTAACCCTCGTCGTAGCCAACGACATAGGCTGGGAAACAATGAAAGACCTCATGATTGAGGAATACTGCCCGAGGGGCGAAGTCCAGAAATTGGAGCAGGAACTTTGGAACCTGACTATGAAGGGCACCAACGTGGTCGCTTATACTGCCCGTTTCAGCGAGCTGGTGGCCCTCTGCCCCAATATGGTTCCCACTAAAGGGAAAAAGATCGAAAGGTACATATGGGGGCTAGTGCCTCCGTATCAGGGGAATGTTCTAGCATCAAACCCCGCTACCTTCGACAGTGCCAAGCGATTGGCACAACGACTCATTGACCATGGAGTCAAAACCCCTGCCACCACAACCACCCTAGCCATCCCGGAACCCTCCAAACCCGCTGACACTAAGCGGAAATTATGGGATGAAAAGAAGAAGCAACGGGCTGCCAAGAAGCAGCAAATTGTGGCAATGCATGCCGCAATAACCCCTGCTGCTGCTACTACTACTGCTCCGGTGGGTCAGTATGCTGGAAGTTTTCCCAAGTGCAACAAATGCAACTACCATCACAACGGCCCCTGCCGTGAAATGCAGTGCTCTAACTGCAACAGGAAAGGACACACTGTCCGTTTCTGTAAGTTCCCGGCACAACCGATCAACCAAGTCCCTGGCTCTGGCACGAGCCCAACCTGCTATGGATATGGCAAAGCAGGCCACTATAAGAGGGACTGCCCCAAAGCAAAGAATGCTGGTGGAGCAGGAAGGGTACTAGCTATAGGCCACGGGGAAGCAGTTGCTGACCCGAAAGTGGTGACTGGTACGTTCCTCCTCGATAACTCCTATGCATGCATTATGTTCGATAGTGGAGCGGAGCGAAGCTTCGTAAACCATAAATTTGCTCGCATTCTTAAACAACCACCACACGCACTCAAAGAACTATTCACAGTAGAAATGGCTAATGGAAAAACTGAAAGTACGAATAGCATATACTTAGGTTGTACCCTAACTCTAGATAACCATTCATTCCCAATCGACCTCATGCCGGTCTCAATTAAAAGCTTCGACGTTATCATTGGCATGGATTGGTTAAGTCTTCATCGCGCCGACATCATGTGCTTCGAGAAAGCAGTCCGTCTAAACCTTCCATCTAACGAAACTCTTATAGTCTACGGCGACAAACCTGGTGCGAATCTTCGTATTATATCAAGTATTCAAGCACAGAAATATTTGCGTAAAGAATACCATGCATTCCTTGCTCACATTGTCGACACGAGCCTCGAGACGAAAGAACTAAAGAACATCCCAGTAGTGAGCGACTTCCCCAACATTTTCCCAGAAGAACTACCTGGGTTACCTCCGCAACGACAGGTCGAGTTCAGAATCGACTTAGTCCCAGGAGCTACCCCAGTAGCCAAGTCGCCCTACCGCTTAGCACCAGCTGAGATGCAGGAACTCTCTGGTCAACTTAACGAACTGCTCAGCAAGGGCTTTATAAGGCCGAGTTTCTCACCTTGGGGAGCACCGGTTTTGTTCGTTAAGAAGAAAGACGGATCATTCCGTATGTGTATTGACTATAGAGAACTCAACAAACTGACGGTCAAGAATCGTTACCCTCTGCCTCGCATAGACGATCTATTTGACCAACTACAAGGGGCAAATTATTTTTCCAAAATTGATCTGAGATCCGGATATCACCAGTTACGAGTACTAGAGGAGGATGTGCCGAAGACAGCCTTCCAAACTCGTTACGGGCATTACGAGTTCGTGGTGATGCCATTCGGATTGACCAATGTGCCTGCAGTTTTCATGGATCTGATGAATAGAGTATGCCGACCTTACTTGGATCAGTTCGTCATCGTTTTCATTGACAACATCCTGATCTACTCCCGAAGTAAGGAAGAGCATGGAGATCACCTGCGACAGGTCCTAGGGACATTACGAAAAGGAGAAACTTTATGTGAAGTTCTCGAAATGTGAATTTTAGATCCGAAGAGTCGAATTCTTAGGACACGTGGTAAGAGAAGAGGGGATCCACGTGGACCCGTCCAAAATTAAAGCCATTGAGAACTGGTCAGCACCGAAGACGCCTACAGAAATTCGTCAATTTCTAGGTCTCGCTGGATACTACCGCAGATTCATACAGAACTTCTCCCAAATAGCAAAACCTCTTACAACCCTGACCCAGAAAGGCGTGGCCTTTTACTGGGAAGAGAAACAAGAAAGAGCTTTCCAAACGCTCAAACGAGCCTTGTGCACCGCGCCAATACTATCCCTTCCCGAAGGAATAGAAGACTTCGTAGTCTATTGCGATGCATCGAATCAAGGGCTCGGGTGTGTTCTGATGCAACGAGGTAAGGTCATCGCCTACGCCTCGAGACAGTTGAAGACACACGAGGTTAACTACACGACACACGATCTTGAACTGGGAGCAGTGGTGTTTGCTCTGAAGATCTGGAGACATTACTTGTACGGAACGAAAAGCACTATCTTTACCGACCACAAGAGTTTACAACACATTTTCGATCAGAAGGAGCTCAACATGAGACAACGACGGTGGGTCGAGCTACTTAGTGACTACGAATGCGATATTCGTTATCATCCGGGTAAAGCCAACGTAGTAGCAGACGCCCTAAGTCGGAAGGAATATTCTGGTCGTAAAGTCAAGTCATTGTCAATAACCATCCATTCGCACTTGTCTAGACAAATTCAGGCGGCCCAACTTGAAGCCATGAAACCTGAAAATGTGACGAGTGAATCCCTTAGAGGAATGGACAAGAATTTAGAAGCCAAGGGTGACGGAGCCTTATATTTCATGAACCGAATCTGGACACCGAAACACGGTGGTTTCCGAGATTTGGTCATGACCGAGGCGCACAACATTCGATATTCCGTCCATCCAGGTTCAGATAAGATGTATCTGGATCTTAAAAAGCTATACTGGTAGCCTAATATGAAAGCAGAGATTGCTACCTTCGTAAGTAAATGCCTTACTTGCGCAAAGGTGAAGGTCGAGTACCAGAAGCCCTCTGGTTTATTGCAACAACCAGAGATTCCAGAATGGAAGTGGGAGCGGATCCCTATGGATTTCATAACCAAGTTGCCCAAGACAACGGGTGGACTTGATACCATATGGGTCATCGTCAATAGATTGACCAAGTCTGCACACTTCCTGCCTATCAAAGAAACTGACAAGATGGAGACACTTACGAGAATATACATTAGGGAAATCGTACGGCTACATGGTGTACCTATGTCCATTATCTTCGATAGAGATAGTAGGTTCACCTCAAGATTCTGGCAATCACTACAACATTCCTTAGAAACAAGGCTGGACATGAGCACAGCCTACCATCCACAGACCGACGGACAGAGTGAGAGGACCATTCAAACACTGGAAGATATGTTGCGTGCCTACATGATTGACTTTGGGAAGGCTTGGGATACTCATTTACCCCTTGTCGAGTTTTCCTATAATAACAGTTATCACACGAGCATCAAGGCTGCTCCATTTGAAGCTCTCTACGGCCGAAACTGCAGATCTCCTCTGTGTTGGGCTGAGGTGGGTGATACCCAATTAGCCAGGGGGCAAGCTTCCGACAGTACTCTCACAGGTCCGGAGATCATTCGGGAAACGACAGAGAAAATCATTCAGATCCGTGAACGATTAAAAGCCTCTAGAGACCGACAGAAGAGCTACACTGATAAACGAAGAAAACCTTTGGAATTTCAGGTGGGAGACCGAGTCCTTCTTAAAGTCTCACCCTGGAAGGGTTTGATACGCTTCGGAAAACGTGGGAAGCTTAATCCGAGGTACATAGGGCCTTTCGAGATTCTTGCAAGAGTCGGCCCCGTAGCTTACAAACTCGACCTACCTGACGCGCTTCGAAACGTACATTCTACATTCCACGTATCTAACTTGAAAAAGTGTCTATCCGACGAGACTCTTGTAATCCCACTCGACGAGATCGAGATCAACGAGAGCCTCAAATTCATGGAAGAACCTGTAGAGATCATGGAGCGTGAGGTCAAGCAAACAAAGCAAAGTCGTATCCTTATCGTGAAGGTTCGCTGGAACGCCAAGCGAGGACCGGAATTCACTTGGGAACGCGAGGATTAGATGAAACTGAAATACCCTCATCTTTTCGCTTAATTATTTGTAACTTCTTGTTTGCTTAAATTCTAATTTCGGGATGAAATTCCTTCTAACGGGGGGATGATGTGACAACCCAAAATTTCCATTTTGTACGAACCTTAACTATTCAATAGAAGCTAGTCCAGTTTCAATGAACTTCAGACTTTTCCGAATAAGTTTGTGTACATTAGGGTTTACATTTAAGGAGATATCAGGAGAGTGGATGCTCATGAGTTTGTGAAACTTGAGCATTTCAACACTTCATCATGTTAGAGTCCAATTCCAGAATAAAATATTTTTTGCCAAAATATTTCAGGACTATAAATAGATTTCTGAACTAAATATTTCATTATTCACATTTCCAACTAGAGAAAAGCCAATTTCTCTCTCACGGATCTTCGGGTTTTCATCCCAAATCGTGAGTCTACTTTCCTAGTTGTGTTTTAATGCATGTTATATGCTTAATAACATAGTTTACATGTCAAATTTGTAAGATCCGGGAGTTTACCGCCCAAGAACGTTCTTGGGGAGTAAACTCCAAAACGAAGCCTAAGAGCCACCTAGTCCCATTTCCTTGTTAGGTAGCTAATTAAGGACAATATGTATGATCTTTTAAAGCTAGAACACAATCAAGAACATCTATTTTTAGGAGTTTACGGCCCAAGAGATTCTTGGACCGTAAACACTTTTTTTCAAGGGCTTAAAGTGCCCTAAACACCCCTTAAGGCTTAACGCAATAACCCTCTATTATTTGTAGCTTGAATGGGGAGTGAAACACATAAAAATCATCCCAAAATGGGAGTTTACGGCCAAGAAATACTCTTGGGCCGTAAACTCCAAGTAAAGGCACCAAAGTGTGCCTAAAGTCCCCTTTAGCCTTAAACAAAAGTCTAGGATTTATCCTTTATGTGCAAGAGGCTTAAAAGAATTAAAACACCCACCCCATAGGAGTTTACGGCCATAAAATCTAGGGGATATGGTCTTTAGGCCGTAAACTCCTCAAAGGAGCATTCTAAGGCCCTAAACTACCTAAAGGATTAAAGCACCAATGTTAGGCTTATTCTAGAATTCATTTAACACTTTAAGACACCGAAAACCACCAAATCAAGAGTTCACGGCCGTAAACTCAAGGGTTTACGACCATAAACTCCAAAGGTTGGTTTTGTTGGGTGGTAAACTCATATACAAGGTCATTTGAGGCATTAAACCCCTTTAGCCTTGTCCCGTAGCAACTTAGATGCAACCATTAGGACCTATAACACTTATACCAAGTGTTTACATGTTCCTGAGTGTCCCAACTTATTTCATTACGTTATTATTTGGCTAATTAGTTATATATATGCTCATTATATGATAACTAGGCTCGTGCGTGTGAACAAGTCTCCGTTTGCCACCTAGCACGGTATCCGACACTACAATCCAAACCACTCACCACAAGTGAGTTCATACCCCTTTAAATTAACCTTTGCAATAATTTAAATGTTTTAAATACTTTATGGGGGGGATACAAGTTCAATGCTTATAGTTATTGAAACCAATCACATGTGATTGCATTAATCACATGTGATTAATAACTAGAAAACCAATGATTTTATCATTGTTCAAACTGTTTATCAAACTGCTTTACTTTGAAATGTTTTACAAACTCTTTTACTTACCAAATACTTTTATTTAAACTTTTTTATACTTCTTATAAATTGCATGCCCATATATGTATAGATATATAAGAAATGTTTAAAGGGCTTAGGAAGGCCATCCGCCCTATTTCCTTTTTCTCGATTTGGATGTGGTCTGGTGGGATTTTGGGTGACCATCCGAAGGTCGTTTAAATATTAGTTATATATCAATTATACATATATAGACATAAAAGTACTTCCATATTCATGCGTACTATACACATTACTAGTAAGTTACCATCGGGGTAACACAGGATCATACTACTACAACTGTTAGATCAATGAGTCAGTTCATTCATGAGTCTATACATTACATTACTATGAGAACACATACAACTATACTAGAAAGAGAACATATACAACTATACTAGGAGGAGAACATATACAACTATACTAGAACGAGAAACATTACATATACAAGAATACGATAACAATTGTGATCCACTAGATCGGAGCATGCCTTAAATGTCATGGCCCGAGTTGTAGCCAGAATTCTCTTGGAGGGAGAGCGTGAGTTTGCATATAGATCTATACTGGATTGACTATCCTACACCTTGATGCTAGCTACAGCCGGACCTGCAGGTCTGCGGGTGCCAAACGTCATTTCGTGATTACGACCATTCGTATGTCGTTGTTACCAGTCGATAGTATGGTGCAATTATCACATTATACCTTAATATAAATCCGGTTTAAGGTAGTTAGTACAGCAGTAGTTCCTATAATACAAAACTACAGTGCTACAATGATTTACCCATTACATATTTTTAGTGATAACCTCACTTAAACATTAATGTACAAACTATATTTGATAAATGATAGTTACACTTGGGAAATTACACACTTTTACAATAAACGAGCATACAAAACAGTAAAGCCTTGGTAGAAGGCTACTTTAATAGAAAATATAGGATTTTCTAAGAGATTCAAACTTTTACAAACACTTACATACAATTTTCAAACTTATACTTCAGACACGTTCAAACGTTTTGATAACAAACATCGACACTAAAATACTTATGAACTCACCAGCTTAATGCTGATAAACTCTTTCAAAATAACTTGTATTCTCAGGTCATCAGTAGACAGGTACCGATGCCAGCTTTTGAGAAGATGGAGCGCCTTCAAGACTCATCATATTATTTTGATTTACATTATATTTTTGGTGTCTAAAACTGTACAGAACACGCTTGTATTAAAATTATATATTTAATGCAATGGATGATGTTGTTTGCTTATTTACATTTACTGTGTTGTGATACTGTACATGACGTCCTCCGCCCGAGAACGTTACCGCCGTTCTTGGTTTTGGGGTGTGACATTTACTCTGATAAAATGAATATGTTTTGAAAAGATACTCTGGTTTGATATACCTACTTATGTTTATGATTGATAATTATGGATTGATGAGTGATTTGAAAATGAAATTTTCGGTCTTGATTTTTGGGATGTTACAAGTTGGTATCAGAGCCTTGGTTTGAGGGATTCAGGTACACTCTCGGGTGTGTTTGAACTCAAACTGAGGACTCGGTATGAAAGTATTCAAAAGGAAATCTTTTTTATAAAAGAACTGTGAGAAAACAAAAAGAAGTTTGAAAAAAAAGAGAAAATAACTTGGAAAAGAGAAAAGAACCTGAAAAAACAAAATAACTTTGAAAAAGAGAAAAGGGTGTGGTGCATGCAATCAGTCGAGCTCAAGTAAGTACCCCAAAATACCCATACAAGTTATGTTATGTTATGTTATGTTATGCTTATGAGACCTGCATGCTATATTAGGACTAAGGATTTAGGAAGGATGCCTTATGTGCCTGTTATATGTGTATGAGCTTATTGAATTGCATGCTAGTACAACTTTCTAAGTAGGGGATAGAACAGTTTGATTGGATTATGTGGTTAGTTTACCTTCCATTTTCCGAATGTTGCTTGCTTTGTGCTTTGTGGGACTCTTAGTAATGTGAGCTAACTATTAAGTGAATATGCTAAGTCACATGTGGCACAGGTTGGATAATCTCAAAGTGATAGATTTGACCCTATTGTGCAAGTATTGTATGAGTCTAGCCGTTCTAGGGATGAGTCTTTTACTCGAAGGATTATCTGATCTTTGTTGCATGTGGCTATATTCATGAGATAACTAGTTGACATTACTGGGAAGTCCTTCAGCAGCTGAGGACGGAGTGAGTTGGCGGATACCCTAGGGCAGGCCTAGGATGAGATTATTGTTGGGAGTAGTGTTAGTAGAAGGGACTTCATGGAGTTGATGCAATTCTTAAGGAAAGTACGGATATATGTGGAAGGTAGTATGGGCCCATACTACTGAAAGCAGAGGATCCGTACTCGATTCAAGAAGGGACGAGATGAGACCAGGGAACTTGTAGAGTGTGTGTGATCCATAGTGAGTGAGGAGTATTCTGATGACGATGATGATACGTTGCGAGCTTGGTGGCACTTTGGGATTGACCAGTCAGCGGTTTTGGCGCTGTTGGGGGATTAGGCTCGAGTTCAGGAGCCAGTCAGCTTGGGATGTAGATGAGAGAGTTTATATCCACTGAGAATATGAGCAACATGTTGGACCAGACTCCTTTGATCTTCGGTACGGTCAAAAAGGGCATCTTGGAGATTTTTGGATATGAGGTTGGGAGCCTTCTGCACTGAGATGGCGGTCATGTTAGAGGTGCGCTTTGATGTTTTGGGAAGTTCAGAGCTTGTGATTGGCGGTAAAAGGTTGGTAGTAAGTTGAGTGGTGAGGCGGTCGATGCTATGTCTTGGGATGACTTTTCGACTAGATTCCAGGCAGAGTTTGCCCAGGCGATTAAGGCGCAAAAAGTTGACGCAAGAGTTATTAGATTTTCGCCAGACTACCGAGGATTGTTAATAGGTAGCGAAAGGTCATTTCCCTAATTGCAGGTTGGAAGTGTACAGTGTTAATTTGGTTTATGATCGAGACCGTATCAGGAGTGTTATGTGGAAGATTTGCGGTTAGGGTTCCGCAGGATAGTTATCCAACATTTTCAAGATTCGGTGGTCCTTGTAACTGTTATGGATTGATTGATGAAAGCGCCAAGGAAAGTGATGTGTGTTAGTAAGGATTTCAGTCGTCTTAGGAATATTGTTTCACGCGTAGAATCATCAGTTGCGTTCCTCAAATCAGTTGTTGGGAGATGGGTGTTAGTAAGGAGAGACTTCGAGGACGAAGTTTCGTTTAAGTGGGGGGAGCTGTAACACCCCGTTTTGATAAGTACTTCGGTTGTGGTTTCAGAGGCCCAAGGTATAAGCGATTCAGTCTTTTATGGGGTCTCGGGTTTTATCTGAAAGGTTTTAGGCTTGGGGTGTGGCTAGGAGCATAGGGCTACTCGCCACCTTTTCATGGATATCAAGTTCGTTGGAAATGGACTTAGAACGAAGGAGTTATATCACTTTGAAGTTATTAGCATTAATGGTCCCTAATGGAAATGTTTGGCAAGAAAGTCCCATGCATGCAAGGGAAACATGCACATGTGCGGCTGGGTAAGCCCAGTGTAAGCTGGGAGTACGCCCAGTGTAAGCTGGGAGTACGCCCAACGTAAGTTGGGAGTACGCCCAACGTAGTGGAGTAAATGATCGCAGGTGTGGGAGGAGTACGCCCAATGTACTCTCAAAGACCCAAAACCTAGTTTTTAGGGCATGCCATTATATAAGGAACATTATGGCTCAAACCCTAGCCCCTTATCAGCCTCTCCAACCTCAGAGAAACCCTAGAACGCCTCATCCCTTCATTCTTGTGTAATTTTGATCTTGAAAAGCCCATTTTGGTGGTTTTAAGCTTGGAAGAGGAAATAAGAAGTTGGCAAGGAAGGACTTTGGAAGTTTGAGCTCATAGATCTAGGATAACATCATCAATTGGGACTTTTTGGAGGTATAAAGTTCATAACTTTACATAAGAATTCTTAGATCTAGTGTAGTTTGATTTTGAAGTCATTTTGGTCCAAAGGATGAAGCTTTATAGTCCAAATCTGATTTCTAGGCTAAGGGTTGCCACCCTTAGTGCTAAATGACTCCCTAAGTCAGAAAGTTGCCATCTTGAATGTTTTATTAGGTTCATGCTTGAGTTAAGAGCATTCCTATGAGAATGGAATATCATTTTTGGAGTTTGGACTTGTTTGGGGCATGCAAAGTCACCAAGTCAGTGACTTTATGGATTAAGACGTTGAAAAGGACTTGGATCTGCATTTGTAGCTTCTGGAGTAGAGTATTAAGCATTTAATTAGAAAATGACATAACATGGGGAGTACGCTGAGCATACATGCAGGTATGCCCATCGTACACACCACTTGGCTAGTACACTTAGCGTACATAGGAGTACGCCCAGCGTACTCATCAGATATGGGTTTGGGCCTCGATTAGGGCCATGCAAGGGGATTTTGGTTCCTTGGGCCTTAGTGGGCCATCAGAAGTCAGATAATGTGGGCCAAGAAGATTTTTTGACTTAGGGTAAGGCCCTTTAGAGGGATTGGGCCCAATTTGGAAAATTGGGCCGTTAGTGGGCCACTAGTGGGCTTGGGAAGCCTACCTAGTGTTTGGCCTTTTTATATTATGTCTTAGGCCTTAGAGATGGACCAAGTTGGACTAGGGGGTAGAATGGTCATTTTAACCTAAGAAGGATTATTGATTTAGTCTATGTGGTATTTCTGTATTGGTAGCTCGGGGAGCCGACGGATCAGCAGTTTGGGAACTTTCAGATAGCAACCAGAGTGGTATCAACAGGTCTTTAGTAGTTCAAGGTGAGTCTCCTCACTATGTGCAAGGGTCTAAGGCCACAATGACGACCCATTATGTTTGTGTATAGTAGGAGACCCGGGGGTTAGCTCTAGGAATTGTATGTTATATGTTCCGGATCACAATCCGATGTCGGGCGAGGCCCGAGGAATGTTAGTATGCTAGAGGTCTTTGTGATTCTTGCATGTGTCAGTACGATAGGTTCCAGACCAAGGTCTGATGTCGGGGCAAGCCCGAGGAAGAGTTGTATGTGCATGTTAGATTATACTTTTTGTCTTTGTGATACTTGTATGTGCCTGGTAAGGAGGTGAGTGTGGGGGAGGTCTCGTTTCTCATCACTATTTGAGTATGGATGGGGTTCCATATCTCAACATTAGTAGAGTAGGGGCGAGGCCCGGGACTAGTGAGTGTGGGTGGGGGCCCGTATCTCACTAGCATCCGGAGTATGGACGGGGTTCCACATCTCATCAGTAGTAGACCAGGGGCGAGGCCTGGGAGTAGTGAGTGTGGGCAGGGGCCCGTTTCTCACTGGCATCCGGAGTGTGGACGGGGTTCCGTAGCTCATCAGTAGTAGACCAGGGGCGAGGCCCAAGTTAGGCGAGGCCTTAGATAGAATATGTTTCTTTGTATGCTAGTATGTTATATGTTTGTCTGTGTATAGTGGGCGAGGCCCAGAGACATGAGGGGCCTAAGAGAGACAGATATGTATAACGAGCGGGGTTCGATGTCAGGCGGGGCCTGATGTCGGGCGAGGCCCGATGCCGGGCAAGTCCCGATGCAGCGGGCGGGGGCCCAATATGTGGATATATGTATGGTATGTGGTAAATTGGGGAACTCACTAAGCTTCGTGCTTACGGTTTTCAGTTTTGATTTCAGGTACTTCCGATAGCGGAAGGAAGAGCTTGGGTTGACTGCATCGCACACACCAAGAAGTCTTAGCCTGGGATGTTTACTCTGATAAAATGAATATGTTTTGAAAAGATACTATGGTTTGATATAACTACTTATGTTTATGATTGATAATTATGGCTTGATGAGTGATTTGAAAATGAAATTTTCGATCTTGATTTTTGGGATGTTACAGATCTTCAAATTCTCCTTCTTCCAACGATTTCTCTTTCCAAGGTATGTTTTTCGCAGGTTTTTGATCACCCAACTTCAATATCTCATAATATATCTCGTGTAAAAGCCTTTTCAATCGATAATGCAAAGGAGTACATATAATTTTCTAAAATACGTGGCTCGCGTTAGAAGATAAAGGTCTCACATTGCGAGCTGGGTGTTTATTCGTGTCAAGCAAGATTCTGAATTCCGCATAGTAATCTTCTAGAATTTCCTCCTCACACCATGGCCTTGGTTTGTCGCGTCGTGAGCTTGATTTTTCAATTAAAATCTTCTTCTTTTAAGCTCTAATCCTCCAAAGTTCCAATGTTTGTCAATTATGGTCCTTGTTTTTCAAGAGTGTCCTATTTAGCTGCAAAATGTAAATTAATCCAATAAGTATCACATATCTTTGCAATTAAATATTAGTTAAAATGTATTAAAATATAGTCTAAAATTGTGTATAAATATGGCAATATCAGTGCCTTCATAAGCTACTGTCAGTGTATCCATCATCTCTTGAGTTGAATCACAATTTTGTACAGGATAATACACGTGATAGGGAAGAGAGTTTCCTATCGCATCCCTGGCTTTCACATCAAGACTAAGCCACTTCTTGTCATTGTCGTCATAACTCATCTCTGGCTTTTGCTTCAAGGGACCAACGAGAGCATTATTGACCATAGGTTGATACATTGGAACATGAGGGCCTTTTTCAATGATGGTGAGGATCTCATTGTTCATGGTTTTAAGAACAACCATGGCCTTAGTTTTCCACATGGCAAAATTGTGCTCATCAAATGGAGGAATCTTGTTGAGACCAAAGGATTTGAGATTGTTGGAAGTCGACATGATTACTTGAGTATATCAAAAACCTGTTCTGATACCAATTGAAGGTTTGTATCAATCGGATATACTTCAAGTTGAAAGACCAAAAGAAAACTAATCTAAACAAATAAAGAACAGAAAGTATAGAACACAAGATATTATCTAAATTGTCTTTCACCAAGTAAGAGTTTGTTTTCACCAAGAAAACGGGGTTGTCACAAGGACAGCCACAAAGACGAATGTTAACGTTACCATGTACAGCCATGTTAAACTTAACGGAAGGCCTAGACGGAGCGTTACCATGTTAGTACCGTGGCTGAGACCCAGTCTCATCCCACGCAATCCAATGTCGGGCTGATAGCTCACTTCCCATCACAAGGAAAGAACGTTCTACGTGATCTCCTCATTTACCCACAGCCAATCAGAAGGCGACGAATAGCTCAGGCGACGCCCATAACTGATGTCACCTGGCAGTTAGTTAGCATGGGCAAATCTCCCAGTAAGAGGACGCCACGTCTCACGCTCATAGCGTGAGGTCCCCACGATCTGTTAGTAACATGTCTAAAAGGATCTTTTCCGTCTCAAGGAAGGGATCCATTCTCTCTCACACAGAATTTACCCTAAAATTACCTCTCTCATAAAACTAACTTGATCGTCGGAGCAACGTCCGGGGAGAACACCCTGACGTCCTTTAACGATTCTTCTTTGTGTTGTGTTCTCAGGAAAAATCTCAAGGCAGATCCATCATCAGACATCCAAACTCCTGTTGAACATGTCACAACATTTGGCACCATCCGAACGTATCCTCAGAGTGATAAAATCCAACAACACCTACGCCTGCAGTAGGAGATCTGTTTTAAATACCGGTGGCGACAACCAGAGGACACCACTGCGAGTGTAAGTCACAGATCCCAATCCAGGTGCTCATGGCATAGATCTCACCGGTTACGGGGATAGTACTCCAGAGCAGTTTTTGGTAGTTGTCGTCGGACTATTCATCGCCTCAAACGGCGATATTGCATCACGATCTACTTCAAGGACCTCCACATAATGGCATGGAAGTACTATTATCTCTAATCCTCGTAATAGAAACACGACTCACCAAGCAGGGGAAGAAATAGAGGTACTCTCGAGAAATTTACTTAATATCAATTTTTTGAGCAACGATCCTAGACCATTAAACAAGGATCCACGCGCTCCTAATATTTGGATTCATTCGTAACACGAAAATCCATCGAATATATATTGACAACGGTAGTTGCTATGATATACTTTATGAGCACTGTTTTAGACAACCACCAAATGCGTGGAAGGAGGGGCTACAACCCCCAACCGGTGGGCCGTTGATAGGGTTCACCGGACACAATTTGTGGCCATTGGGCACAATTCAGCTGCCCTTAACGATGGCCAATCATGATGAGAGATCAAATCACAAGAACAATCAAATTCTCTGTGATTTGATATCCGACAGAACACAACATTCTGCTCAGACGGTCGACAATCTCCTCACTACACCTCGTCCCATCGACGATCCATGGCATAGTTAAATTTAGCACACGCCAGGGATCAACAATAATCCTCGCCACAAACACCAGGGCACAACAGTGCCAACAAATCATAGCTGCTCCCGCACTTGTGCGAGTGCTAAAGAAGTCAAAAGAGGGATGTTCCACCAAGTAGCACCAAATAAACATGGAATATCCATAACAGCTTGTGCGAATTGGCGCTCACTTGTCAGACAAAACCAAGGCATGACTGGTGGCACTCTTGAGGCAATACTCCATTGTTTTTTTCCTAGAAACCAATCGATCTGACGGGCGTCAATCAACAAGTTATAGAACATAGCCTTAATATCATACCAGGGAGCAACCCTGTTAAACAAAAGAAAAGGGGTTAGGCAGCAGACTAGAATAGGGCTATAAATGTAGAAGTGGTTGACCTGGTGAATGCTGGCATACTCCGGGAGGTCATGTTCCGACATGGATTGCAAATCCTGTCATGGTGAAGAAAGTGTTGGAATAGTGTCTAAGGCTACAACTATATTAGGCAAGTATTTGACCCGGTTATGCATGGTCCTTTTGGGTTGCCTTCACCATAGCAACTTGATAGGATGATTTATTAAGAGAGAGTAAATATTATTAATATATTATGGGAATAATATAAAGAATAATATATTGTTATTTGATTAATATAAGTCATAGAATTAACTAGAATTAATTTGGTGACTTAAAGAAGTTAATTAAATAAAGGGGTATAAATTGTCAATTGTTTGATAGTTAAGCTTTAGACTATAAATCCTTATAGATATACTAGGGACGAATTCTAGAAGCTAAAGGATAGCTAAATTCGTCCATGGCTTATCTAAGGAAAGGATTTGGATAGCCTTAAGAGAAGATTATCCAATTAGGGTTTAGGTTGTAACCCTTAAGGAGTCTACAAGTATAAATAGATCCCATGGGCAAGGGAAATCGGCACCTCTCCTAAAGTAAGAGAACCCTGGCCGATTTCCTCCCCTCTCCTCTCTCCTAAATCATCTTTCTTGCTATTGGTGTTTGTAAGCCATCAGAGGAGTGACATTTGTGACTCTAGAAGCTCCAAGACCACAAGATCAACAAGGAACTCAAAGGTATGGTTCTAGATCTGTTTCAATGTTGTTATTGAACCTAATTAGCCATTAGAAGTCTTGGATTCAAAGCATGTTTAATTAGAAAGCCTAGATCCAAGCATTAGGGTTTTGCATGCGCACATAGGAAAGTTCTTATGGCTAAAACTCATCAGTGGTATCAGAGCCTTGCTTGGTTTTCTTTAAATTGTTGCTTAATTAACTGAAACAAACCTGCAAAATTCGATTTTTGGTTTCTGAGACATGGACTCGGCGAGTCTCAAAGTGGACTCGGCGAGTAGGCCTGACTCGGCGAGTCCCTTTGTGCACTCGGCGAGTCCAGGCGTCAGGAATGACCAGATTCGGGATTTTTTCATAATTATCTTATGGAAACTTACCTTAATCATAATAGATCAACCTAAATCCGATTTTTTGATATATATGACTATTATCTTGATCTAGTTAAAGGTATTTATCAACTAATAAAATATTTAATTTCCTTATATGATAATTAATTAATTATTTTAATTATTTTGGTAATTATCTTTCAAAGAAATCTTGAATAAAATCAAATATAGATAATTAGGATATTAATTGTTAATTGGAATTATTTGTTATTTGATCCTCCATGTTTTAAATGTTTAAAACTTGCCCTCAAGTTTTTGAAATTTATATTTGTGATTAAAAGTTTTAATTTAGACAACTTAAATTTCAAACCCTAGATTTTAAAAAGGTTTAAAATACAACCCTATACTAATATGATATTACTAGAATAATATATATATATATATAACTAAATGCTAGTCTTACCGTTAGTAGGCCTCATTCACGAAGTCGATCTATAAGGTGGGTATAAGGTTGCGGCCTATAAAATGGCGCTTAATGGGTGTACACTCACACCCACCGCTTGCTTGATTGGTGGAGGGTCGTTAGCCGAACGGGTAGGATAGGGCAACCTCATCCTCTCATTAAAAGTATAATAGGAAATACAAAGTAACTACACATATTTTTTTAAAAATTTCTCAATCTTAGTTACTTTAGGAAAAGTGAATTGATGCAATCCCATGAAATTACACTTTGCACCCTTGCTAAGAAGTTAGTGGAGCGTGTGTGGTTTACCGGCACACTAATTGGTTCTAAGCAAAGGTGGCAAAGGGTGATTCATTGTTTATCATAGTTCGATGGAGCGTGTGTGGTTTACCGGCACATCGAATAGGTGATCGTTACAATGAAGGCACCATGTGAATTTGCATGGTAATTCACACCCGCTTTGTGATCCTCGGTATCCCAGTCACAAACAAGAGGGGCATATCGAGATTTAAACATGCCATTGAATAGTTTCAATGAATCTCATTCGAACCTAGGAATTCTCAATACACTTAGGACTAATAGTTTAGGTTTTGTGATGGAGAATTAGTGAATCGTCATTCACTTACCTTCAATTTATTTGCATATTAGATTACGGCATCCCTTTTCTAGTATGTAAATGTTATTGTTGGATCCTAGCCCTAATTTTTCTTATTGGGTGATAATTAGGGATTCTTATTCTAATCTATCTTTGTCCTTTTTTCTTTTGAAGATGTCGAACGCAAACAACGCTACTGCTAGTTCTTTCACGTTGATGAGCCTTTGCCAAAAGGTCACCTTCGATGGAACGAACTTTAGCGAATGGATAAGATACATTCGCACCATTGCTCGCTATGAGGACAAGGAGTATGTCCTTGATGAGAAGCTCGAGAAAATCAACACCGAAATCGCTACTCCGGCTGAAATCACCGCTTTTGAGACTTATGAGCGAGATGCAACGAAGGTACATTGCATCATGATTGCCACCATGAACTCCGAATTCCAAAAGTCCTACGAGAACATGTACCCGTACGAGATGAACCAAGATTTATTGGAGAGATACCACCAAAATGCGAGACAAGAGCGTTATGAGATTTTCACCAACATGATTTCCGCTAAGATGGGTCATGGAGAATCTCTTACCGTGCACTTGCAAAAGATGCAAAGGTATGTCGACCGCCTTCGTAAGTTAAATGTTGACTTTGCAGAAGACTTGGCGATCGACATGGTGCTTCACTCTTTGCCTCCGATGTACAACCAGTTTAGGATGACCTACCACATGAACAAAGAAGAGGTCACCCTAAGCAAGCTCCAAGGTCTCTTGAGGGTTGCTGAGAGCAACTTCAAAGACAAGTCTGCTGCACCGACTCCCAATCCACCTGCTGCTCCTGTCTTGGCTATTGGTCAAGGAAAGGGAAAGAAGATGAAGGCTACATCGAAGAACTATCGCAAGGTCAAAGCCCGAGATGGTGCCTCTTCTAGTGGGACCAAAGTTGATCCCGCTAAGCCCTGTCCTAACCCGAAGGAGGCAGAGTGCCACCACTGCCACAAGATAGGACATTGGAAGAGAAGTTGCCCAGAGTACCTGCAAGCAATCAAAGAAGGAAAGATCAAGCCATCTTTCGCAGGTATATACACAATTAAATCTAACGATTCTAATCATGCTATTTCTTGGGTTCTTGATATCGGTTGTGGTTACCACATTTGTTCTAATGTGCAGGGACTAAGAAGAAGTAGGGATGTGGAGCAAGGAAGAATCAATCTAATCATGGGGAACAGAAGATCGTCGCCTGTGACCAAGATTGGAGTGTATTCTTTAGTGCTTAGGAATAATTTGTGTTTAGATTTGAACAATTGTTGCTATTCGCCAGAAATGGCTAGAAACATCATTTCATTTCATGGTTTATATAGACAAGGATTTAGATTTTCTTTTAATAATGAGAATGGTTCTATTTTAGCTTATCTAAATGGTGTCTTTTACTTTGAAGCTATACCATGTAATGGAATATATGAAACTGTTATGATTGTTGATAACTTAGGAAATGATGTTTTGAATATAGATTCTTCCACTAGTATGGATAAAGCATCCTTGTGGCATTGTCGTCTTGGACATGTCAACAAGAAACGCATAGCCCAACTCCAAAAGGATGGAGTGTTGGAGTCATTCGACCTTAGGGAAGATGACACATGCGAGTCTTGTTTACTTGGAAAGATGACTAAGTCACCCTTCACGAGTATATGTGAGAGGGGTGAAGGTCTATTGGACCTAATACATACCGATGTATGTGGACCGTTTAGATCAACCACGAAGGATGGGAACCGTTTCTACGTGACTTTTACCGATGATTATAGTAGATATGGGTATATCTATTTAATCAAGCAAAAGTCAGAAACCTTTGAAAAGTTCGAAGAGTTCAAGAATGAAGTGGAGAATCAATTGGGCAGGAAAATCAAGATGCTTCGATCCGATCGAGGAGGAGAGTACCTACGTCTTGAATTCCACGATTATCTCAAGGAGTGTGGAATAGTTTCGCAATTGACGCCACCTAGGACACCGCAGTTGAATAGTGTGGCAGAAAGGCGTAATCGAACCCTACTAAGCATGGTTCGTTCTATGATGAGTCGTGCTTCACTACCTATCTCTTTCTGGGGGTATGCCTTAGAGACTGCCGCCCATATCCTTAACCGAGTCCCTACTAAGAAGGTTGCCAAAACACCTCACGAGATGTGGACAGGGAAAGCTCCCTCGTTGGCACATATCAAGGTTTGGGGTTGCGATGCTTTCGTAAGACGAGATACTCACGACAAGCTTGAACCTCGAAGTGAGCGATGTATTTTCATCGGCTACCCGCAGACATCCTTTGGATATCTCTTCTATAGACCGAAGGACAATGTTGTCTTCGTTGCAAGGAGAGGAGTTTTCCGAGAGCGAGAACTCATAAGCCAAGGAGACAGTGGGAGGCAAATCGAACTTGAAGAGATTCAAGAGTCGATAGATGAAGGAACCTCTACCGCTGGCACTCAACCCGAGGAGGAAACTCCGGTTGAACCGATTGACGAGTCCTTACCTCTTAGACGTTCCGATAGATTTAGAGTTCTACCCCAGTTTTATGGTTTTCATATTACTACCGAAGGGGACACGTATATTAGTGATGGTACACTAATAAATCTTGATGAACCTAATAGCTATAAGGAAGCCATGGCAGGCCCGGAGTCTGCGAAATGGAAAGAGGCAATGGATAGCGAGATCCAATCCATGTATGATAACCAAGTTTGGAATTTGGTTGATTATGTGCCCGGACGTAAGACCGTTGGGTGCAAGTGGATCTTCAAGAAGAAGACCGACTTGGATGGAAAGGTACACACATATAAAGCGCGATTGGTTGCGAAGGGCTTTACTCAAACTCCCGGAGTTGACTATGATGAGACCTTCTCACCAGTTGCGAAGATTAAATCTATTAGAGTAATGCTAGCAATTGCCGCATTTCATGATTATGAAATTTGGCAAATGGATGTCAAGACCGCTTTCCTTAACGGAAAGTTGGCTGAGGATGTTTACATGGCTCAGCCAGAGGGGTTTGTGGATCCGAAGCATCCAAATAGAGTGTGTAAGCTTGAGAAGTCCATTTATGGACTTAAGCAAGCATCTCGCAGATGGAATCTTTGCTTCGATGAGAAAGTCAAAGAGTTTGGATTTGTACGAAGCGAAGATGAGTCTTGTGTATATGTCAAAGCCAGTGGGAGTATAGTAAGCTTCCTCGTTCTATATGTCGATGACATATTACTCATAGGAAACGACATCCCGACTCTGCAGGAGGTTAAGTCCTGGCTCGGGAAGTGCTTCTCTATGAAGGACCTCGGAGAGGCTTCTTACATTTTGGGAATAAGGATAGTAAGAGAAAGAAGTAAGAGACTAATTGGACTTAGTCAAAATACTTACTTAGAGAAGGTACTAAAACGTTTTAGTATGGAAAACTCAAAGAAGGGAGAATTACCGATACAAAGTAATGCCAAATTGAGTAAGACTCAAAGTCCGAGTACCGAAGCTGAAATAGAAGAAATGAGCCGAGTACCATACGCTTCCGCAGTTGGCTCAATCATGTACGCTATGACTTGTACTCGCCCTGATGTAGCCTTCGCTTTGAGCATGGTTAGTAGATATCAAGGGAACCCTGGCAGAGCACATTGGATTGCGGTGAAGAATATCCTTAAGTACCTTCGGAGGACGAAGGAATGGTTCTTAGTCCTCGGAGGGAGTGATGACTTGAAGGTCCGAGGGTATAGTGACACCAGTTTTCAGACCAACAGGGACAACTACCGTTCGCAGTCGGGCTGGGTCTTTACCCTAAATGGAGGAGCAGTGACATGGAAGAGTTCCAAGCAGGAGACCGTAGCTGATTCAATGTGCGAATCAGAGTACATTGCAGCGAGCGAAGCGTCGAAGGAGGCAATATGGCTAAAGAACTTCATCGGTGATCTTGGAGTAGTACCTGCCATAAAGGAGCCCATGGAGATTTTCTGTGATAACGAAGGAGCGGTTGCCTTGACCAAGGAACCGAGGGATCATGGTAGATCAAGACATATCGACAGAAAATATCACTTCATTAGACATCGTATAGAAGAAGGACAACTTGTAGTGAAGAGGATATCATCAGAAGATAACCCAACAGATCCGCTTACGAAGGGACTGAGTAGGGTTAAGCACTTGCAGCATGCTAGGAGTATTGGGCCGAAGGATGATATTAGCATAGATTAGATAGTATTAGAAACGTGTAATAGATAAATGTAATTAACATTTGATGATTAAATAAAGGAGTTTTATTTATGAGTAATGTTACTGTCTTATGTTAATTGTTTAACTATTGTTTCACTTTGCATGTTTTGACTTCCAGAATAATTGAAATTATTAGGAATAATGGAATTGTTCAAATTGTCCACAATCGTTCATATGTTGGAAGTAGATATGAATGAAGATTGTCATGAATTGGTATGTAGATTGTCTAAATGGTGTTAGACATAGCAAAGGGTTGCTGCAACGTTCATGAGTGCTTATGAACTAGTTTTGAGCATTGGAACAAACCCGCGCTTGCTGGAATCACCTTATGGAATATGATATAAAAGGGTGATCGCAAGACGATAATATCATATAGTCTTAAAACCTAGATATATGGTTTGTTATTTGTTAATTGGTTGTACATTGATAATGCGAAAACGCATCAGTAACTCGGTGTTATAAAACGCATTGTTGTGTATAGTTGGTTAATGAATAAGTAAATGCATATAAGTCAAAGTTTATCTGTAACTTTTATCTAAGAAGGTAAAAGCGATATCTCGGCCGCTCGATGATTTGATTTGACTTATGTGTCGGGCCCGGTCAGAACTGAATTGATGTGTTCGATTAAGTTCTATGTCAAATAAATCAGAGATCGAGAAACCTAAATGCTTGACTAACCATTCCATAGGATTGTCAGCATGATATCTAACAGAGGACTGTACGATCCCTTATCTAAAGGACAAGATTGATTAGATCAGAGTTTGACAGCGTCTTTGAGAGCTACGATTGCAAACCGAATTGTACTTGTGCATATAGTTACTAGACTTATCCAAGTGGGAGACTGTTGGAATAGTGTCTAAGGCTACAACTATATTAGGCAAGTATTTGACCCGGTTATGCATGGTCCTTTGGTTTGCCTTCACCATAGCAACTTGATAGGATGATTTATTAAGAGAGAGTAAATATTATTAATATATTATGGGAATAATATAAAGAATAATATATTGTTATTTGATTAATATAAGTCATAGAATTAACTAGAATTAATTTGGTGACTTAAAGAAGTTAATTAAATAAAGGGGTATAAACTGTCAATTGTTTGATAGTTAAGCTTTAGACTATAAATCCTTATAGATATACTAGGGACGAATTCTAGAAGCTAAAGGATAGCTAAATTCGTCCATGGCTTATCTAAGGAAAGGATTTGGATAGCCTTAAGAGAAGATTATCCAATTAGGGTTTAGGTTGTAACCCTTAAGGAGTCTACAAGTATAAATAGATCCCATGGGCAAGGGAAATCGGCACCTCTCCTAAAGTAAGAGAACGCTGGCCGATTTCCTCCCCTCTCCTCTCTCCTAAATCATCTTTCTTGCTATTGGTGTTTGTAAGCCATCAGAGGAGTGACATTTGTGACTCTAGAAGCTCCAAGACCACAAGATCAACAAGGAACTCAAAGGTATGGTTCTAGATCTGTTTCAATGTTGTTATTGAACCTAATTAGCCATTAGAAGTCTTGGATTCAAAGCATGTTTAATTAGAAAGCCTAGATCCAAGCATTAGGGTTTTGCATGCGCACATAGGAAAGTTCTTATGGCTAAAACCCATCAGAAAGCCAATGGGTCGTGGTGAATGTGCATTAATTATTCAGATCTTAATTAGGCTTGCCCAAAGGATTGTTACCCTCTCTCGGAGATCGATCAAAAAGTCCAGTCTCTTGAAGGTTTTCGGCTCAAAAGTTTCCTCGACGCAAAAGGTTATCACCAGGTGCAGATGAAACGAGAAGATGAGGCGAAAACAGTCTTCCATACAGAAAAAGGCACCTTCTGCTACCAGAAAATGTCATTTGGGCTCAAAAACGCGGGCGCCACTTATCAAAGACTAATGGACAACGTATTCGCCGATCAAATTGGTAGGAATATTGAAGTCTATGTCGACGATATGGTAATCAAGAGACGCGATGAGGAAACATTACTCCAAGATGTGGAAGAAACCTTCAAAATGCCAGTTAAAGCGCAGATGAAGTTAAATCCAACTAAGTGCACCTTTGGAGTCGAGGAAGTGAAATTCCTTGGGTATCAGGTATCCAAGGAAGGGATTCTCCATAATCCCACTAAAATACAGGAGTTCCACGAATCGAAAGCTCCCCACAATCTCAAGGGGGTACAGGAGATCAGCAGTATGTTGACGGTGTTAGGAAGGTTCATTGCCAAATTTGCAGAGAAATCACTTCCTCTGTACCAGACACTCAAAGGATGCTTAGACAAAAAGTAGTTTAAATGGACAGAAGAAGCAGATGTGGCATTGCAAAAACTAAAAGACGCCCTACAACAACTCTCGGCTCTCGCTTGCCCACTCCTAGGGGAGACACTACAGATGTACTTAGTAGCATCTGAAGAGGCCATCTCCTCTATACTAGCAGTGGAGAGAGAAGGCAAGCAGATCCCCATTCATTTTGTTAGAAGGGCCCTGCAAGGGCCCGAAGTAAATTACATGGCCTTGGAAAAGCTGGTCCTCGCCCTCGTTTACGCAGTCAGGTGACTACGGAGATATTTGACCAGTTACCCGATAAAGCTAGTGCTACTAAGGCCGGAAAAGTCTGGGCGCCTAGCCAAATGGGCCATAGAGTTGGGTGAACACGACATCCAATACCACCCAGAACCAACATCAAGGCCCATGCTCTCGCAGAATTCCTAGTTGAAATCCCAGATTCCATCAAGGGAGTGCCAACAACAATCTCCATCGATCCACTCGATCCTGAAGCCGGTAAGGAACTCTGGAAGTTGTACACCGTTGGCGCGTCAAGTAAGGAAGGCCCAGGCGTAGACCTGATCCTTCAAAGCCCCAAAGGCAAAGAGATCACTTACGCGTTGCGATTTGACTTTCAAGTATCCAACAACGAGGCAGAGTACAAGGCACTCCTATCAGGTCTGAGGCTCGCCAAGGAGGTTGGCGCGAGGCAATTAGCAGCCCTCAGTGATTAACTGCTTATCACAAACCAGGTAATGGAACGTACGAGGCTAAAGACTCAAGGATGCAGAAATACCTAGATGCAGTCTCAAGTCTAACCAACACGTTCAAAAGCTTTTCCATAAAAAAAATCTCCTGGGGAAAGAATGCAAGGGCGGACGCTCTCAGCAAGTTAGCCTCAACTTCTTATGATCACTTAACAAAGAAAGTGCTAGTCGAAGTGCTCCCGGAGAGAAGTATCAATAACCAAAAGGTCAATACAGTATCGACTGCACCAGAATGGACCAAACCGTATGCCGATTACCAGTGCCATGGCATGCTACTGGATGACCTTGAGGAGGCAAGAAAAGTCAATATCAGGGCATCACATTTTGCAATCAGGGATACCCAACTATATCGAAGAGGGTATCTCAGTTCATGGCTAAAGTGCATCTCCAAGGAAGAAGGTCATACATTCCCAGAAGAAAATCATGTGGGGGATGCGGCGGCACATGAAGGCGCTCAAACACTCACAGGAAAAATACTCCGCCTAGGGGTATATTGGCCAGACGTGTACAACGACGTCGTAGCCCTAACCAAGAAATGCAAGGAATGTCAGGAATTCGCTCCTTTCCAAAATCAACCGGCCATGCCGTTGACCAGCATCACCAGCCCTTATCCCTTCCACCAATGGGGAATTGACATAGTGGGACCTTTCCCACCAGCGCCAGGGGTGAAATTTTTTCTAGTGGTCGTGGATTATTTCACGAAGTGGATAGAGGTAGAACCACTATCCACCGTCATAACGTCACTGGTAAACAAATGACAAAATTCACGACTAAGAACATCTTGGCCCGTTTTGGCACACCCAGAATTCTCATAGGCGATAACAGCACACAATTTGAAGAAAGTCCCTTCAAATAATGGTGTGAAGCCAAAAAAATTCATCTCCGGTTCACGTCAGTGGCGCACCCTCGGGCCAATGGGCAAACTGAAATATCAAATAAAACCATAGTTAATGGTTTGAAGAAACGGCTACTCGGATCAAAGTACGCCTGGGTAGATGAACTCCCAACAGTGATGTGGTCTTATCGTACCACAATAAGCTCAAGCACGGAAGAAACGCCATTTAGTCTAACCTACAGGACGGAAGATGTCCTCCCATTGGAAATTGTGGCCGACTCCCTACGAACAGAGAGTTTCGAGGAAACAGCCAATGAAGAAGGGTGACACCAGGACCTGGACATTCTAGACGAAAAATGTGAGGCAGCACAGTTGCGCCAAGCACTGTACAAATCACGAACTGAAAACTATTACAACCGCCAAGTCTAGGTCAAAAACTTCAAGGTTGGAGAATGGGTGCTAAGAAAGAACGAGTCCAGCCATGCCAAACCATTGGGGAAACTCAGTGTCACTTGGGAAGGACCGTACAAAATCGTGGAAGCCCATAAGAACAGTGCTTATCTCATGGAAGCTCAGGACGGGCGTGCCATTCCAAGAACGTGGAATGTGCAGAACCTGCATCATTTTTACTCTTAAAATGAGTATGGTTCAATGCTAGCAAAGGCATTTCATATCAGTTTTGACATATAAATGTAACCATCAGAAATTACATTATCATTTTCAGTTTTATAACGCTCCAACAGTAAAACTAGAAAAAAAAAAAAAAAAGCAATTCAGATGCTTCTCATTTTTAAGCTTGAAAAATTAAGCAAAAAAGGTCGTGTGCATTTACCGTGTGACAACAAGGACCAATCATCCAACGTCACATGAGCGAAATCGTCACAAGGAGGTCACTAGGTGGTAGTTTCGAAGGACCCTCATCGGGGGCACGGTTGGAGCTCCTGGAACCCTAGATTGCGTTTCTTACGAAGACGGCACTCAGAGCTAGTGGTCTTGGCAAGACCGCCGACAGAGGCTTCCAGAATAGCGAAGTGCCTCTTGACACGGTGAAGACTCTTGAGAGATCCAGAAGGGGTAGGATCCTTCTGGGAACCACTAGTAACAATGACGTCTTGGAAATTCGACTCATCGTCACCACCGCACCATCACCAGCGGCACCGCCTGCACCGACGGGAGACTCATGTGTAGCCTCGATTCCTTGACCAGAAACTGGAAGTGGAAGAGTTTCAACAAGGTCGACTTTGCGGAATTGAATTTCTCCCTCAAACAGACCCTGAAGAGCCATCTCCAAGGATATAATTTCCTCCCCACATGGAAACAAAATGAAAACAACGACGGTTAGCCAAAACCCTGATTTCAACACGTTTTGCCTAAAAAGAAAAGGGTGAGGGATAAGGGAAAAAGAGTGTTATACCTTCCTTCTCGACAAAGAACTCATACATCTTCCCACGAGCCCTCCAAGCGGCATTCATTCCACCGGCGGCCAAAAAGCAATCGAGCCAATCCTCTCTGTTGATACTGATCTTCTCCAAGTCGTCAGCCAGCTCCTTGTCAGCACCAAAAAGCGTGGGAGCACGGTCCACATACACCTTAACCGTTGGGTAGCCAAGCACCACAAGATCATTATTCACCCACAAGAACTTTTCTTGCCAGTTCTTCTTGGACTTTTGGTCATGAATAAGGGTAGGGACTCCCCGCCGGCGAGAAAGGGTTCGGGTCCAAGACTGGGTAGAAGCGTTGAAGAAGTGCTTGAATGCCGGAACAGTTGGTTGACAACCTACAGTGCGACAGAGGAGCTCGAAACCTACTATCTTGTTTATAGTAATGGGAGTCAACTCCCTCAATGAAAACCCGTATTCACGGATGATCAGATTAAAGAAGTCGGTGGTAGGCAAACGAAGTCCTGCCTCAAATAAGGCGATCAGAATCTCGACTTTGCCCTCAGGTGGGCTGTAAAGTGACGCGTCGCAGAGGGGCATTTATACTTTGTGTTCGGGAACAAACCCGAATTGGAATTGAAAAGATTCCCACTCTTCAGAAGTGAGATTTCTCCCCAGAGAATGAGAGGAATCCATGAAAGAGTTCGAAGGAAAAGATGAAAATGTTTCTTTCGAATAAGAACTTAAAGAAAGAAAAGTAGCAAGTGAAGAGGATGTGCCAGGATAGGCAGAGGTTTAAATACCAAAAAAGGGGAACGAACCGTTTCCATGATGAAACTGCCGAAGAGCGGTGATTTTGCCCTGACAACCGCATAGGCCATCAATAGCAGTTCACCACGTGCCTGGGAATAGACCAGAATGACGCTGCTACATCACGGACGCAGACGCCTAATGGTTTAAGGGACTTGTTAACGTTACCTTGTACGGTCGCGTTAAACTTAACGGAAGGCCTAGACGGAGCATTACCATGTTAGTACCTTGGCCGAGACCCGGTCTCGGCCCACATGATCCAACGTCGGGCTGATAGCTCCCATCACAAGGAAAGAACATTCCACGTGATCTCCTCATTTACCCACAACCAATCAAAAGGAGACGAATAGCTCAGGTGACGCCCAGAACTGACGTCACCTGGCAGTTAGTTAGCATGGACAAATCTCCCAGTAAGAGGAGGCCACGTCTCACGCTCATAGTGTGAGGTCCCCACGATCCGTTAGTAACAGGTATAAAAGGATCTTTTCTGTCTCAAGGAAGGGATCCATTCTCTCTCACACAAAATTTACCCTAAAATTACCTCTCTCATAAAACTAAATTGATCGTCGGAGCAACGTCCCGGGAGAACACTCGGATGTCCTTTAACGATTCTTCTCTGTGTTGTGTTCTCATGAAAACTATTAAGGCAGATCCATCATCTGGCATCCAAAACCCTGTTGAACATGTCACAACAACGAACAACGACACCAAGCCATAGAGATACATTAGGGGTTCACCATAATGTTTAATATATACTAGTCTATACAAGTATATCCCTTGATTGAAGGGATTGTATCTTATCTATACTAAGAGCCGATCTTCATAACAAATATATCGGATCTGCTATCTATTCTATACTTATCTGTATCATTACCTAATATACAAAAGATTACATAGATTAAATTGTCTTCACGCTGACGCTGATAAACTTTATACGCTAGCACTGATGGTGATGTATACGTTGACGCTGACGCTGACCGGTAGTGTGTAAAGTGTTTGACTCGTCAAATCATAAGGTGTGACTTTACATAATTTAATAGTAATGTGAGAGTTAACAGCCAAGGGTGTTTGTAAGTGTATCTTAATTATATAGAAAACGTTTAATACCCAAACATCGGTTATTTTTCAGACGAACATGTTTCGGTTATTTTTCAGATATAACTCCCTCTCATGGAGATGTTAATGATACATATGATGATGGTGCATGAGGTGCGACCAACACCAGAGTTAATCTAACAATAACGGTTGCAATTCAATATACAAGGGCACAAGCTACTATCATTTGAACAATTCGAATTTTGTTTGATCACTGAATTATGATTTTGTCCATACGTTGATATCCTTGCTCCAACTAAGAACCCAATGACCAACTATGCTTTAGTTGCTCGATTTTTCTCACGCCAAACAAACACATTTATTCGAATTTTGCATTTGGAACAATACATTATTAGCCCGAGGTTCTTACAAATTTTTTATGAAGATGCGGTAACACTTTATTTAATATATATTTGTTTTGTAGAGGGTTAATGGGTCAAGAATTAACTATCGATATTCCACGGATAATGCTTATCCGCACAGATGATCTTGAAAGTTGGAATATGTATACACACACACACTTCACTCTAATCTAATTCAAGAAAAAATGTTCCACGGAATATGATACCTACGTTGAAGGAGCTCGAAGCTAAATATACAATGTACTCGATTTTTGGAGGGCATCTCGATACCTTCTCCACCCCAATAGCAACCTCCACCCCAAGAGGAATGAAGAGGTCGACAACATCCCAGGTAACCAATCACTAAATCGAAAAATATGATAGTTGTTAGGTCAAAATATGGTTTATACATTACTTTTCTGGGCAATTATATTTTTGTGTAATATTTTATGAATTTATGGCCTAGTTTACGGCTGAGTTTACGGCCGTAAACACCTTACAGCCGTAAACTCATTTACGGCCCATGTGTGTCCGGCCCATATTCAAGTATAAATAGAGGTGTTAGGTGAGGATTAGAGATTGATTAACACGAAGTACTTTACGGCCAGAGAGAAAGGAACGCTTGTGTGGGTGAATCTTGTGTAAGGAACTTAATTCATATTATCAATACATTCAAGATTCATAATATTCTTCTTCTCCTTCTCTTATTATTTTATCTGACATCATCCGTTTGATTGGGATTCCGCACCATCAAACGGATCTGACTGATACACGGGCAAATTAGGGACTTACAATTGGTATCAGAGCCAAGTAGTATCAGTCAATTTTGTCAGATTTGGGGCATTATTTGATCTTATTTTCGAAATATTTTTGCGTTTTTTGATAGATCTCGCAAAAATAAGGGAGGTTTGTTCTTTGTGTTTTTCATAAAAAATGGTTTTTCATCGAGCTTTTGAGCTTCAAAGTCGAAAAATCGGTGTTTTTGGTTGGAGTTTGCGGCCGGTGGCGGCTAGGGTTTCGGAGGTTCACGGCCCGAAGTTCGCGGCCCGAGCTTGCGGCTCGGAGTTTACAGCGTCGGCTTGCGGTCCTCGGTGGTTTACGGCTCGCACGAGTTCAGACCTCGGCCTCGAAGCTCGTCCTCGCTAGCAGCTTCCTCGCATTTGCACTTAAAAAAATTGAAACGGAAATTGGTGGACCTGGGATTCGTACCCAGGTCTCTTGCTAAATAAACCAACGCTCCTTCCAATTCCTCTAGGTTACTAGATGTAATGCTAATTTCGATTTTAATTCATAAACCATCCCTGTCGATTCCAACTTTCACTTTTTAACACTTTTAACCCAAAAAATTAAATTTCCTTTACTTTTAAATTCTTTTTTCATAAAAAAATATATAAATTAATTAATTAATTAATTAATTATTAATAATTAAAAAAATAGTTTTTTTTTAAATTTTTTATTTTAAATTTTGACTTTGACTTCCAAGTTTGACCTTTAACTTTAAACTTTTACTTTTTCTTTTAACTTTTAAAATTTCAAATTTAGCTTTTCGGTTTGACTTTTAAGTTTGACTTTTGAGTTTGATTTTTTTTAAATTTGACTTTTAAGGTTGACTTTAAAAAAAAGGGGCATTTTAAATTTGACGTTTAATTTTTATCTTAGCTTCTAGTTGTGTTTTTTTAATTGATTTTAAGATCTACGAGAGAGTTGAAAACATGAAAGAGAGTCGTCAGGATATCTTAAGACAAAATTTGAACATGTTTGATTATATCCCTGGAGAAACCCTGGAAGCTCAGTTGCAGCGATTTACCACACTCACTACTGAGATGAATATTGTTGGGATCTTCTTGTCCAAATCAGAGATAAACAAAAAGCTGCTAAATTCACTTCCGAAATCGTGGGATATGAACGTGGCCATCATCAAGAAGACAAAAGATCTCAATCGTCTTAGTATTGCTGAAGTAATTGAAGAGCTTGACGCTTTAAAGAGTTTTGTAAACCTTCCGGTCAATGAAGTGTCATGTTCTCATTCATGTAAAGCTTCATGTTCTCAATCATGTGAAGATACGATTAAATTTCTTCGGGATCAAATTGATTTATTTAAAAGAGAAGTTGAGGACCTGAGATATGAAGGATATCAACTCAGGAAAGGACAGAAACCTCTGAAGGCTGAATTAGAAGCTAAAACCAAGGACTTTAGGAAACTTCAGGAAGACTACAGTAACAAATGTGAAAACTATGATTATGTAGTCAAACAAAATGTTGAGCTAGTGGCTGAAGTTGAATCTTTGAAAGGAAAGTTTGAAACCGCCAAACTTGATGTTAGAAAATATGATTTCTCAAGTGAGGTGGTTGCAAATATGATAGAGCAAAACATGCAGTTTAAAAGGAATCAAAACAAGGGTCTAGGGTATGATAGTGTACCTCCTCCTTTCAATCATAACTACACATCCATCCCTATGACAAAGAAAGAAATTGACAGGGAGGCACATCTTCAATATGGAAAACGAGCTGGATTTGTGTCAGGAGGAGTTATTAATATTGAAGATACTAATGTTGCTACTTTTTGTGCAGACAAAGTAACAGAAGATGAGAACAAGGAGAAAACCATTGAACAATCCAACATCTCCTTGAACTTAGAATATGTTGCTTCGAATTCTGTTGCTTCTAATCAACCTGTCGTTGGTAAAAACAGGCCACCAATTCCAATGCAACAGAGTTCTTGTGGCAAGTGTGCATGTGGGAACAACAAGAGACAAGGCAAGGATACACCACCAGGGGCAGGAAGAAATAATTTCCCAGTGAAGAAAAGGACTTGTTTTCACTGTGGAACACCTTGACACATTGCCGGAAATTGTCCTAATCGCGCATACGTTCCCTACTATGCACAAAGGCGGCAGAACGCACCAAGATGGAGATACTCCAAAAGAAACCCCTCAAGGTCATGTTCAGACAATGCTGATTGGAATGCACAGAAGGCCAAGAATCAATCTTCCAAGGCCAAGAATCAAAATCCCAAGGGCAAGGGGGGAATGCCGACCAAGAAGTCCAATCCAAGAGATGCCCCAACAAAACCAAGACCGGCTAGGTCAAAGTCATCTCGAAGATCGGCTTCAAGTGCCAAATCAAGTGTCGAGGCACCCATCAGATCGAAAAAGAAATGGGTTAAACCCAACTACAAATGGGTTCCGAAGGCTCACTCTCCCAAATCTCCTAATGACTCTAATGTTTCTACATCTTCTGTTTGTGATAAACAGGACATGTCATGGGAGAGAGTAATGTGTGTTGATGAAAAAGGTCGACCCAATTTCAAAATGGACTGGGTTCCAAAGACCAACTAATCCCGCTCTGTGTCGGAGCAGCTATGGAGGCATATCATCAGACTTCGGTTTGTTGGTAGTGGCTGTTCTAGGCACGTGATAAGAGGCATCTCTCAACTGTACAACACTCAGAACATTGTTTGAGAGTATGTGTCCTTTGCGGGAAAGGAAGAATAGAAGAGATCACTCATGGGGTTAGTGCTTAATGACATGAAGAATTTTCGGATCTGTTCTGAGATTACGCGTGCTGTTCTCAGACCTTCTGGATGCAAATTCAATCGGTGACTTACGGTTTGCGTTTTCTTCTCTATACTCCTGAGTTTTTCTTAAGCTGATTCGCTTTAAAGACTAATTTTTATTTTAGGATAGTTTAAATTTGTGCATTTACTATCGTTTCTCACCTATGCACAAATTTAGGGGGAGAAATAAAAAACAAAAACAAAAATTCAAAAATCAAAAAAAAATATATGGTGTAAATGAAATGTGCTTGAGGGAGATGTTTTGGGAAGTGATATTATCTAGTGATAACAGGCAACCTGAGTCTGCGTAACGTACCCGAAGTTGAAGGGTCTATGCTCTGACTTGATGTGTCGGTAGGCACGAAAAATTTTAAATGGACTTGACTAGGCAGAGTTGAACTTAGGAAATTTATAGACTTGACAAATCTTGACCTAGTTCGATCCATTCAACCTGACAATACGACGCTCGGATAGGTTGAGCAGGGAGATATATATGGGAATCTACTCGTCACATTAAATGAACCCGTACTTGGAACCGTGGTTTAACTTTTCCTCGATGTGCGGATTCTGTCCTTAATTCCGGTTGGATGGAGTGACTGGTAAATTCCGATAAATTAAGTCTGTAAAATATCATTTTCTTTCTTTCCGTCTGTTAGACATATGTTGTCTCCTTTGCGTGACTTCCAATCCGACCTGGTACACAACATATGCAACTCTATTTCTCTGCAGGCTATATATAAATGTGTGAAATACTTCTTATTTGTTATCCATATGTTGTCTCCTTTGCGCGACTTCGAATCTGACCTGGTACACAGCATATGCAACCTTCTTCTTCTCAACCCCTCTGAAGTACTTAGCAATAGAATTTTGAATCTCTTCTCTCTCTGAATGGTTGTCTGCTCACCCGATGTAAGGAGTACTCTGGAAGTTCTTGATGGCTGGGGCATATCAGGAAGCGGGAAACACGTTCCAGTACACTTAAAATTGAACTCATACAGATTGTCTATAGATCTCGCTGCTCAATTTAGGTGGACAACAATATCCCTGGTCGTCGTCAGATGAATGGAACTTAAGATATAGTATCTAAGAAAATAGGATCATATATAAATTTTAGGTTTTTAAGTTCACCTTGTCTTGTAACAAATAGTATATCCTAAATCTGTCACAAATTTTTCGTGTTTAAGTGGACCACAATACCGACGATCGACCAGACAAAGATGTGAATATGGAAGGTACCGACAAGTGGATAAAGGTTGTCTAAAAACTTTGATCCCAAATCACTCTTAAAGTTTGATATCATTTTATTTTGTTAAATTTGTCATAGTTTCTTCTAATTTAAATATTAAGGGAGAATTAAAAACTAAAAATAATAAAAAAAAAATAAAAAAATTCAAAAATCAAAGAAAAATCAAAAAAATTAAAAATCCAAAAATAGTGTTATTTCTGTTTTATTTCTTGTTCAGAAAAATCAAAAATCCAAAAATATTTTTGTTTCTATTTTAATTTGTGTGCTAAGTTTTCTTTTAGTTTTTTTTTGTCTTGAAAAGTGATTTCAGGTATAGATAAGACTCATGGAGTTTGTGTTGAAGAATTCTGAGTCAAAGCCTCGTCTGTGAGCATCGAAGAATTCACATTCGAAGGAGCAAGAAATGAAGATTATTCTTTCAATATTCAATCCTTCAACCCCAGAAGCAAGGTGAAGCTGCAATTGAAGATTATGTGACGGATTGCATTGAAGCCTCCTCAATCAGTCTGCTGCTATCTTTGTACCTGCTGAAGTGATCCAGAAGATTTTTTCTCTGAAGATTCTCAAGCTGAAAGCGCCATCTTTCAAGAATCGGTACAAGAAACCTCCTCACCCAATGTGCGTTCAATGCCAAATTCTGAAGAAAACCTCAAGTGCTCAAGATGAAGTCATTCATTGAAGATTCATATGTTCATCCTGATGCTGTGAAGAAATCGAAGGTTAAAGCTGAAGCCAAGCTCTCATTGAAGATTGACAAGAAGAGCCAGCTACTTTTTAGGGGGAGTTTGTTGGGTCATTAAGAAAAGAAAGCTATAAACCAAGGGGGAGATTGTTAGGTCAAAATATGGTTTATACTTTACTTTTCTGGGCAATTATATTTTTGTGTAATATTTTATGAATTTATGGCCTAGTTTACGGCTAAGTTTACGGCCGTAAACTCATTTACGGCCCATGTGTGTCCGACCCATATTCAAGTATAAATAGAGGTGTTAGGGTGAGGAGTAGAGATTGATTAACACGAAGTACTTTACGGCCAGAGAGAAAGGAACGTTTGTGTGGGTGAATCTTGTGTAAGGAACTTAATTCATATTACCAATACATTCAAGATTCATAATATTCTTCTTCTCCTTCTCTTATTATTTTATCTAACATCATCCGTTTGATTGGGATTCCGCACCATCAAACGGATCTGACTGATACACGGGCAAATTAGGGACTTACAATAGTGATGATTCTTCATCCACAAGTGCATTGTCCTCACACAGCTATCGTCACTTTTCATTTGATACATATGACAAGTTTGTCTCATACAACTTCAAAAATCAATCAAGCCCAATGAAAAACGTTGTTGAGGGGATTTAAAAATTATAAAGTAATTGGTTCCATGGAGGAAGATATTTGCCAACTTAAATACCCAAAAAATATTAAAAGTTTTGCTATATCGTATAATTACTAGACGTGTACATCTGTACACTAATGAGACCTTCTTGACACTTGTATTCTCACACAATCAACCAATTTAGATAAAACATAGGCTCTCTCTGAGTGCATAAGGATATGATTATGGGATCGTCTGTATGGTTGGTTGGATTCCACGGTAAGTTTATTATGGAGCTTGCCCTGGGAAGGCAAGAAATTTGCGCACGGAAAGAAGGGGTGAACCCCTATAGGTTCAGTTGCGATACTCGGGAAGTACCAGAATGATTGTCGATGGAGTAAGATGTGTTTCCAGAATGTTCAGGGTTAGGGTTGACACGAGATGATTATCCGCAAGGATTGATGCTAGTAACCAGGAGGAAGACCAGCGAAGGTAGGCAGCTGGTGTTGGATTAATTGGTGGGGGTATTGGAGGCAGATCGCAGGCGGTGGGCTATGGAAAACTTCGAGGACGAAGTTTAATTTAAGTGTGGGAGAGATGTAACACCCAAGTTTTGAGGACCAAGAAAGGAAAGAAAACACTAAGTTTAGGGGTCGACTCGGCAAGTCCAAGGAGGGACTCGGCGAGTCCGAGCGGGATCCGGGCTGAGGAGTAAGTGACTGACTCGGCGAGTCGGCCAAGGTGACTCGGCGAGTCTGGTCTGTGCGAGGAAAACCCTAATTCCGGGAGTTGTATCCTATATAAAGGGTGTTATGCCCCTCCCTCAGCCCCCATATCACTCCAGAGGACCTGTAAACCCTATAATTCGTGTGAGCTTCCATTATTGAGAGAAATAGCTTTGGAGGAAGGAGACTTTGGAAAGGAAACTTGAAGATCAAGAAGGTTGCTTCAAGGGAGAGGTGTGTGCTCGAGATCTACTTCAGTTTGTGTTCATCTTGGAGGTATTAAGCTGCCATTTTCCCTTCTTTGCATCTAGATCTATTTTGTCATGAGATTTGGGGGTTTTATGGTTGTTTGAGACCCAAATCGGGTTAGGGGCTTAGATATGTTGTTGCCACTTCAGATCTATTGTTTGGATGGTCCATTATGTCATAAAGCATCAGGAGATGAGTAGTTGGTGAAGCCCTTGTGTCCTTAAACCAAACCCTAATGTGTTTTGAGCCTAGATCTCTTTAGTTATACGTAAAGTTTGCAACTTTACGTAGGGATGGAGTTTTGGAAGTATGGATCTATGGATTGGAGTCCCTGCATGACTCAAAAGCCCTCTACATGTTGGGAGATCTTAATGGACTCGGCGAGTCAGGGGCTGACTCGGCGAGTAGAGTCGCGAGTGGAAGGACTCTGGACTTATGAACTCGGCGAGTCAGTAGGGTGACTCGACGAGTAGGGTTGACCTGGAAGGTTGACTTTGACCAGGACTTTGACTTTGACCTGAGTTGACTTGGTTGTCTTTTGGGGGTCAGTTAGACTCAGTGTTGCTTTGATATTGATAGCTCGGGAAGCAAGTAGAGCAGGAGTTCAGTCAGTGGTCGGGTAGCGGTCAAAGGGATTAGCAGCATCAGTTCAGCAGTATCAGGTGAGTCTCCTCACTGTTTGTATGGGTCTAGGGCACCAATGCCGGCCCATTTAGAATATGCATGAAAGACCAGGGGGCGGCTCCTGGCACACAGTATATTACTTTGTATGGTAGGAAGACCCGGGGGTTAGCCCTAGGCAATATGTATGAAAGACCGGGAGGTGGCTCCTGGCGCATTGTATGCTATAGATATGAAAGACCAGGAGGTGGCTTCTGGCACATTGTATGCTGTTTAGCTAAGTAGAGTAGTATGTACGGTTGTCTGTGTGATACTTGCATAGAAGACCAGGAGGTGGCCCTTGGCATTTGTCTGTAAGACCAGGAGGTGGCCCTTGGCACACGTCTGTAAGACCAGGGGGTGGCCCTTGGCACTTGTCTGTAAGACCCAGGGAGCGGCCCAGTCTTGACCAGGAAGACCACGTGCAGCCCGTGGCATAATGGCAAGACTATGATTGGCACATAGCACCTTACTTGGTTATGGATAAGTCGGTTATGTATGGTTCTTGGCTATGAATGGTTTGTATGGTATGTGGTATCTGGGGAACTCACTAAGCTTCGTGCTTACGGCTTTCAGTTTTGGTTTCAGGTACTTCCGGTAGCGGATGATGGAGCTCGGGATGATCGCATGGCACATACCATAGATTAGTCAGCCTGGGAATGTTTTACTCTGATAATGAACATGTATTTTGAAAACTAATACTTTGTTTATGTTTTGAAATGATGATTTTACTTTAAGTGATACTTTATTAAAAGAAATTTTTAGTCTTGAATTTTGGGACGTTACAAGTTGGTATCAGAGCCTTGGTTTGAGGGATTCGGGCATACTCTCGGGTGTGCCTGAACTCAAACTGAGGGGTCGGATAAAAAGTTTTTCAAAGGTGAAAAGACAGTTTTCTAAAAAGAATTTTGAGAACGAAAAACAGTTTTAGAAAAGCAAAAAGAATTCAGAAAGAAAAAGAACTTTGAAAAGAGAAAAGAGGTGTGGTGCATGCAATCAACCGAGCTCAAGTAAGTACCCCAAATTACCCATACAAGTTTATGTTATGCTTATCAGTTGATAGAACAGCATGCTAGAATAGGACTAAGGATCTAGGGAGGATGCCTTACGTGCCTGTTATTGGTGCTTATGAGTTGCATGATAGTGCTGATTAGACAGTAGTAGGATAGCCTGTTTAGGTTATGCCTGAGCTTATGAGTTTGTGTTGCATGATAGTTCAGATTCTTGCTATTTAGATATGATTGCTTGAGTATGTGGTGGTTAGATTTTCCCCTTGTCCGAATGCTGCTTGCTTTGTGCATTGTGGGATTTTGAGTGATGGGAGTTAGCCATTAGGTGGATACGTCACGTCACATGTGATCAGGGTTGAATAATCTCAAAGTGCTGGATTTGGCCCTATTGCGCAGCTCTCGTCTGAGTCTAACCATTGTAAGGACGAGTCTTTTACTCAAAGGATTATCTGAGCCTCGTCACATGTGATGGTATCCAGGTGGTGGCTAATTGGCATCGCGAGGAAGCCTTCAGCAGCTGAGGACTGGTTTGAGTTGAGTCAGAGGTTTCCCTAGGGTCAGCCTAGGATGAGATAGTGTTGGGAGCAGTATTAATGGTTAAGGGACCTGGTGGAGTCAAGGCAGTTCCTGAGGAAAGTACGGATAGATGTGGAAGGTAGTATGGGCCCATACTACTGAAAGCAGAGGATCCGTACTCGATTCGGGAAAGGCCGAGACAAGACCGGGAACCTGGTAGGGTATGTTCGGTCTCGCATCAGTGATGAGTTTTCTGATAATGGCTGTGTTATATTTTCAGCATGGTGACGTTGCGAGAGAGACCAGTGGGCGGGTCAGGATCCGGTTCAGGATCAGGTTCGGGCGCGGGATCCGAACCAGTTGATGATGGGTTACGCGAGTTCATCGCATCTGAGATTACGAGAGGCATCCTTGAGGCGACCCCGGTCATTTTCGGGTCGATCAAGGAAGGGATCATTGAGCTGATGGAGGATCGCCTCCGAGCTTTCAGGAGTGATTTGGCGTCTGGCCAGGCAAGTACGCGCACGCTGTCCTTCAAGGACTTCATAGGGTGTGGTGCGTCGGGTTTTCACGGGGTGAAGAACCCCATTGCTGCCAGGAGATGGATCGCAGACATTGAGTCTGCACAGTTGACGAGCTTCTGCCCGGATGGGTCGAAGGTCCGCTTTGCGGCGGCATGTTTGAGAGACAGAGCTAGAGATTGGTGGGAATCAGTTGGAGACTCATTGGGAGCCTCGGTCATCGAGGCTATGACCTGGTCAGACTTCGTGACCAGGTTTAGGGCGGAGTTTGCACCGGCAGTGGAGCTTCAGTAGCTGGCCAGAGAATTCCTAGACATGAGGCAGACGACAGAGTCGGTGGCGGAGATTACCGCCAAGTTTCGGGAGAGGGCCCTATTAGCAGTATGCAGGGGATGATGAGATGCAGAGGACCCGCTATCATGACATGTTGAGAGCGGAGATTCGGGAGCATGTCAGCTTCTCGGCATGCCCGACCCTGGACTCTATGATTGCCAGAGCTAGGGAGAGGGAGACCGATCTGGAGCACATTGCGAAGAGGAAGTCAGATCAGACATTCACATTGGAGGGTCCCGGGAAGAGACCCAAGACTTCAGATCAGCGATTAGTGGGTCGGCAGGGCCGAAGTCAGTGCAGCACGTGCGGGAAACCGCACGAGGGAGTGTGTCGTTCCAGGGGTCCCGGCTGCTACAAGTGTGGCAGAGATGGTCACGTTAGCAGGGACTGCCCACGGGGGACAAGCCCATTATGTTTTCACTGCAATCAGGTGGGCCACAAGAGGACCGACTGCCCGATGATGAGGGGGGGAGCAGGGAGTGCGCCGGCCCCAGTGACTATGAGGATTACGGATGGGCGAGAGGGTAGTGCCATGCAGTGACAGGTGCGGAGGATCCGAACTACAGGAAGGAATGTTGCAGGTACGTATCTATGGCTATTTTCATTCCTATATGAATTATGGAAGTTTTTGCCCTGGAATCAGGCGATTTTATGCATGATTGTCTCTCTGTTTGTATTTGGATTGTATTTTGGAATTGTCATATGCCAATTGCATACCAGGAGCCATTAGTAGCTAGTGTAGGTCATCTTTCACTTCGGGTTCGAAGTGTTCAGTATCATCTCGGTTACGGATGGAAAGGATTCGGGAAGTGGTCAGCCACCATCATCGGGATTTGATGGTTCTAATCTGGGCGTTCGGGATGGCTTTCGGAAGCATCAAGGAAAGTGGCTTATCACCAAGGAGTCTGTGCCCAGTTATTCGGACTGTAAGGACAGTAGTCAGAGCTTAGAGGATATTTTTTTTAGCATCAGGGATGCGGGCGGTGTTCATCTAGTATTCGGTAATCATGCGGTAGTTGGAGTGGACTAGAGACGGATCGCTAGCATGGATAGGGCGATGGTGGTTACCGTGCCTATCGTGTAAGGAAGGAAGGAATGGAAATCTTCGGGTTCTCGCAGGCAGTAAAGACTTAGTTGAGGCTAAGTGGGGGAGAAACAATCAGATTATGGGAGTAGAAGGGATCTTGAAACTGGGATAAGTTTGCTCTCTTGTTAGTAAGAAAGACGGCTCAGGTGACTGTATGATTAGAGGATAGAGTGAATTGGAAGTTTGGAAAACTTGCCAACTGTGAGATCTCATTCTCGAAATCTCTGGTCGCGGATTTCATAGGAATCGGTTGGGAGTTCCATTTGGGACATGAGTACCACTTGGGAGTACTCGGTGGGAAGGGTGTTGTCAGACTACCGGAGGGCCGTAGCATTCACCAGTGGCTAATAGTAAGGGAAGTATATTAAGACTGCGGTGTGGTCCGCAACAATCGTATGAGAGTATGGTTAGACTGCGGTGTGGCCCGTAGCATTAGACTAGTAAGACTGGGGTGTGGCCCGTAGCATCAGATTAGCAAGACTGCGGTGTGGCCCGTAGCATTAGACTAGTAAGACTGCGGTGTGGCCGCAGCAATGGTATGTGAGTACGGTTAGGCTACGGTGTGGCCCGTAGCACTGGTTTAGCAAGACTGCGGGGCGGCCCGTAGCTTTGATTGGCTGGCAGCGTAGAAGTGTTGTAAGACTACGGGGTGGCCCGTAGCATTCATCGGTCCCTATTCGTTAGGGCGAATGTATCAGGTGTGTGATCTAGTGGCAGAATGGATTGAGCGGTTATTGGTAAAGTTTCTTCGAAAGTCGCTGGAAGCGACTAGGAGTTGAGTTGGGACTAGCGACCGGTGGGAGCCGGTAATCCAGATATTGGTAGATTGGTAGGGACCAAGGTGGTCTCAGTTCATCCGGAAGGCAGATAAGGAATAGCAGAAATTTCCATTCAGTAGCAGTGTTGGTAAGCAGTCCATGGTTGAATTCAGATAGTTGGTCGAGGGGTGCTAGGCACCAAGTTCTATCAGAGAGCAGTGTCAGTGGTGACAGACGGTGATGACCCGCTCTGGGAATAGCTGGGGTGATGGAGTTGGTGAAGGATAGGACCTCCACAGTGTCAGAGGAAATAGTTGGATATGGAGCTTGCCCTGGGAAGGCAAGAAATTTGCGCACGGAAAGAAGGGGTGAACCCCTATAGGTTCAGTTGCGATACTCGGGAAGTACCAGAATGATTGTCGGCGGAGTAAGATGTGTTTCCAGAATGTTCAGGGTTAGGGTTGACCCGAGATGATTATCCGCAAGGATTGATGCTAGTAACCAGGAGAAAGACCAGCGAAGGTAGGCAGCTGGTGTTGGATTAATTGGTGGTGGTATTGGAGGCAGATCGCAGGCGGTGGGCTATGGAAAACTTCGAGGACGAAGTTTAATTTAAGTGGGGGAGAGTTGTAACACCCAAGTTTTGAGGACCAAGAAAGGAAAGAAAACACTAAGTTTAGGGGTCGACTCGGCGAGTCCAAGGAGGGACTCGGCGAGTCCGAGCGGGATCCAGGCTGAGGAGTAAGTGACCGACTCGGCGAGTCGGCCAAGGTGACTCGGCGAGTCTGGTCTGTGCGAGGAAAACCCTAATTCCGGGAGTTGTATCCTATATAAAGGGTGTTATGCCCCTCCCCCAGCCCCCATATCACTCCAGAGGACCTGTAAACCCTATAATTCGTGTGAGCTTCCATTATTGAGAGAAATAGCTTTGGAGGAAGGAGACTTTGGAGAGGAAACTTGAAGATCAAGAAGGTTGCTTCAAGGGAGAGGTGTGTGCTCGAGATCTACTTCAGTTTGTGTTCATCTTGGAGGTATTAAGCTGCTATTTTCCCTTCTTTGCATCTAGATCTATTTTGTCATGAGATTTGGGGGTTTTATGGTTGTTTGAGACCCAAATCGGGTTAGGGGCTTAGATATGTTGTTGCCACTTCAGATCTATTGTTGGGATGGTCCATTATGTCATAAAGCATCAGGAGATGAGTAGTTGGTGAAGCCCTTGTGTCCTTAAACCAAACCCTAATGTGTTTTGAGCCTAGATCTCTTTAGTTATACGTAAAGTTTGCAACTTTACGTAGGGATGGAGTTTTGGAAGTATGGATCTATGGATTGGAGTCCCTGCATGACTCAAAAGCCCTCTACATGTTGGGAGATCTTAATGGACTCGGCGAGTCAAGGGCTAACTCGGCGAGTAGAGTCGCGAGTGGAAGGACTCTGGACTTATGAACTCGGCGAGTCAGTAGGGTGACTCGACGAGTAGGGTTGACCTGGAAGGTTGACTTTGATCAGGACTTTGACTTTGACCTGAGTTGACTTGGTTGTCTTTCGGGGGTCAGTTAGACTCAGTGTTGCTTTGATATTGATAGCTCGGGAAGCAAGTAGAGCAGGAGTTCAGTCAGTGGTCGGGTAGCGGTCAAAGGGATTAGCAGCATCAGTTCAGCAGTATCAGGTGAGTCTCCTCACTGTTTGTATGGGTCTAGGGCACCAATGCCGACCCATTTAGAATATGCATGAAAGACCAGGGGGCGGCTCCTGGCACACAGTATATTACTTTGTATGGTAGGAAGACCCGGGGGTTAGCCCTAGGCAATATGTATGAAAGACCGGGAGGTGGCTCCTGGCGCATTGTATGTTATAGATATGAAAGACCAGGAGGTAGCTTCTGGCACACTGTATGCTGTTTAGCTAAGTAGAGTAGTATGTACGGTTGTCTGTGTGATACTTGCATAGAAGACCAGGGGGTGGCCCTTGGCATTTGTCTGTAAGACCAGGGGGTGGCCTTTGGCACACGTCTGGAAGACCAGGGGGTGGCCCTTGGCACTTGTTTGTAAGACCCAGGGAGCGGCCCAGGCTTGACCAGGAAGACCACGTGCGGCCCGTGGCATAATGGCAAGACTATGATTGGCACATAGCACCTTACTTGGTTATGGATAAGTCGGTTATGTATGGTTCTTGGCTATGAATGGTTTGTATGGTATGTGGTATCTGGGGAACTCACTAAGCTTCGTGCTTACGGCTTTCAGTTTTGGTTTCAGGTACTTCCGGTAGCGGATGATGGAGCTCGGGATGATCGCATGGCACACACCATAGATTAGTCAGCCTGGGAATGTTTTACTCTGATAATGAACATGTATTTTGAAAACTAATACTTTGTTTATGTTTTGAAATGATGATTTTACTTTAAGTGATACTTTATTAAAAGAAATGTTTAGTCTTGAATTTTGGGACGTTACATCCGAGCTCTACTTAAGGAGAGAAATGGGAGGATACAGAGGGAAAGTGAGGGGCGTCGAAGCAAAACCGTGTTCCTGAGTTTCATTAACGGAAGAAAAGTGTGGGGAGGGGAAGGATTTTGGAGCCGTATTTTCCTTCCAAATTGGGCGAATTTGGAAAGAAAGTGAGGGAAAGGAAAATTTCAAGTTTTATTTTTTTTTTCCTCCTAACTCAGGAGCACAAAACTTAAAATTTTCCTTTCATTTCCTTCGAACTTAGAAACACGGAATAATAAATATTTTCCTTCACCCCCTTTCTTTCTGTCAAAATTTTTCTTCCATTTCTTTTAATAAATTTGCAAAAAAAACTCGGGAACAAGACGTTAGGGTTTTGGTTATTTTTAGAAATTTATTTTTATCTTATATTTAATTAACCAAATTACATAATGAATTAATTTTCAAGAAAAAAACCGACCGTCGCTATTATATTATCAAACCGTCGGGAGTGTGTCGACGACGGCGTGCGATACGTGTTTGCTGCTCCCAGGTTGTGAAGCGTCATCCAGACCCTTTCCAGCCAAACCCTACTACTTTGAATAATAGAATAACCTCATTCGTAGGGCATCATCACTCCCCCCTTTCTCTCTCTCACGATCTTCCCTTTTCTTAATTCTTTATGGTTTTTGATTCACAATCGGCTAATCCATTACTTCGATTGCCTATCGATCGACCAAAAACCACTGATTAGTTTCGAACCATTCAATACCCAAAATATTTTACATTTCTTCGATTTCCAGGTACGCGATCCAACGCGATTGTCTCTCTCGATGTGATAAACTTGTTTAGAGTTTCTATGTTTGAGCAAGTGTAGCTGTTTGATATTCTGATCTGGATCTGTTCTTGCCATTTTCGTTTTGTTTTAGTTCCGATTTGTCTGGATAAACCCTAATGGCTGACGAGAAAGAGGTGAAGGAAGTGGTTGGAGAGAAGACTGATGATAAGAATAAGAACAAGAGCAAGAAGAAGACCGGAATTCTCTCTCGAATTTGGAATACAGTGTTTAGGTCACGAAGCGATGATTTTGAGAAGAGACTGCAGTATATATCTAAAGAAGAGGCTACGCTTCTTTCGCGAATGAAGAGGCGAGCTCTGAGATGGAGGCGAACAGCCAGGAACATAATCATCTTCTCTGTTATCCTTGAGGTAATTCCTTTACTCATTACCATAAACTCTAGCTTGTATCGATGCCTGATCTCTTGCTCGATTGCCATAAACTAAGAGTTATCTGTCGAAATTGAAATTCTATTTGTTCCGGCACAGTTTGTTGCAATTGGTTATGCTATCATGACAACAAGAACAGTAAACATGGACTGGAGAACGAGATCATTGCGAGTCTTACCAATGTTTCTTCTTCCTGCCATATCATTCGCTCTGCATTATGGACTTTTGAGCTTCACGAGATTCGGTAAGTCTTCATACTTGTAATCCATCCCTATTAACCCCAAATTCTTATCTTCTCCTTTGATTTATAGGTGATCGAAGGGATCAGAAAGCATTAGAGAGGCTTCGAGCTGAAAGGCAAGCAAAAATCGATGAACTTAAAGAAAGGACTAATTACTACATTACTCAACAACTCATTCAGGTACTAACTACACTGTACACATCTTCTTCTACCTCTCCTCCTATAGAAACATGTTCTTGTTTCTTATCTTCAAATTTCAACCCGTGTTGCAGAAATATGATCCTGATCCAGCAGCAAAAGCAGCAGCTGCATCTGTTCTTGCATCAAAACTGGGTGCAGATTCAGGCCTGAAAATGTTTCTTGGAGACGAATCACAACCAAATCCGTATGCCACAAAGAAGAACAACGAGGTTGAGGTACATCAAACTACTGGTCTCAGGAAACGAAATCAATCAAACCTTAAATCTCAAGGAAGCAATACAGTAAATCAGCAATCAGAAACAGAAATTGGAGATGGGGTTTCTGAGAGATCTTCACATGGTGATCTTGTTGTTGATCATCATGATCCTGCAACTTTAGGTGGTCAAGATGGTGGTTGGATTGCTCGAATTGCTGCAATGCTTGTGGGAGAAGACCCAACTCAATCATATGCACTTATATGCGGGAATTGTCATATGCATAATGGTGAGTAAATGAAAATCCCCATCTTAATATTAATGAATTAATATTCAAAATGTAATATTGAGTTGTGTATATGTTAACAGGACTTGTGAGAAAGGAGGAATTCCCTTTTATTACTTACTATTGTCCCCATTGTCATGCCTTGAATAAACCAAAGAATTCAGGAGTTTCTTCTGAAACAACCATGTCCCCTGTTTTGGGACCTTCAAGAACAGTAAGTGCAGATGTTAAATTGATTGAAGAAAATAATGAAAAAGTAGTACCTGGTGAGATTATCAGCCACGTGGCAGGTGATGTGGAGGAGAAAGAAGGGAGTGAGAAAATAGTGGGAGATGAGTGATGGATTTTTTTTTGTGGTTTGTTGTTTTGTTGTGTAAGAGGATGAATTTTGAGGTGTTAATATACACATAGGAACCACTGTCTTGTTGGATGATCTATTATTGTTTGCAGATGTATAATAATAATACATCATTTTCTGCTTTTTTTTATTGATTTTCATTTTTTTTTAATTTGTTATTGGTTTGGTGAACTAAGATCTGTATGGATTGAAATGAAATACAACAATTAAAGATGTGTTTTGTTCGTGGATTCTGATGGAATCTGACTGAATTGGAATCCGAGATTCCATTCCATATGTTGCCAAATAGATAGAGTTAATTTTTGTTTTTGATGGATTAATTATTCTTATGGGATGGACGGAATTTTGTTCTATCATTAAAACACCAAAAAGATACTATCATTATATATAAATATTTAAAAATATGTAATTTTGTTACTGAATTCAATTCTGTATGAAATCCGACAGATTTGGAATTTGAGATTACATTCCTTCCGTAGGTTGCCAAATGGACAAAATTAAATTTCAAACTCCGTGTTAATGGATTTCATCATTGCTATGGGAGGGTCGATGGAATTCAATTCCATCTTCTATTTTTTCTTTTTATTAAAAAACAAAAATATTTTTTCTTTTTATTAAAAAACAAAAATACCTTCATTGTACATATATTTAGAATAGGGAGAACTCCATAAAAATTCTTTTATGTTTTGGCCTCATAATTGATTTAATATTTATATGATTTTTTTTATTCAATTAAGTCTTAAAAATCGGTAATTGTATTCATTTTGACATTTTTACCATCATCTCATTTTCTAAATTACAGTTTTGGACCAGGTTTAAAATTTATTATAAATTTGGTTTAAAATTTACATTTTTTGTCCATATTTTAAAATTTTGCTACGAGTTCATCATAAATTTACTTTTCTACATCTTTTTTTTTCAAAATAAAAAATTCAAAGATGTTTTTTTTTGTTATATAAAATCATATTTATACAAAAAATATATATAAAATAATAATTGCTTAGGGTTATTATTTGTTTGTAATAGGGGATAATGACTTAAAAGTGTAATATATTTTTCAATTTGTACACATTTGGTCAGAGTTTTTTTTCGTCCATATTTACCCCTTCAACTTGTTAAACTATACATATCCAGTCCATATGAACGATTACTCCACGTTAGCAGGGAAAATGACTTAATAAGGTAATATATTTCTCATTTTGTACACATTTAATCCTTAATATTTCTGTACACAATTAGTTCTTAATATATTTTTGTTGTTTCAAAATAAGTCATTTTTGTTTTTGTACTCATTCAGTACTTATGAATGATTTCTTTAGGTTTTTTCTCACGACATCTTACGTGGGACAATCATTGATGAAGTGTGTGTGGTTGTTGATGTTTATGTGTAACGTCTCATTTTCACAACCAAAAATTTTCATTTTTTAATAAGGCAAAACTCCCTAATTATAAATCCATTATTAAGACAATGTTTATTCCAAAATATATTTATCGAAAATCAGAGTAATATAAGAAACGTAGAATCCTCAATATCGTTGATGAGTGTACAGTCATGCTTTCGCCTTCCCACAATCAACAATAAAACCTGAAAACATAAACAACTGGGTAAGCACAAAGTTTAGTGAGTTTCCCCCAAAATACCCGATACAACAAACGTATTATCATGCATAACGGGCCCACACTCATCAGATTAGAATACCTTGGCCCAATCAGTCATCCGACTAGAATGCCAACACGCAACAGGTCCAATCAGTCATCGGACTAGAATACACAGGGTTTGTCGGCATGCCGCCTTAACCCAACCGCTCTTCTCGAGCCTCCGTGCCTACGAATTACAGCCTTTCCGCACCAGGTATCTTGGCCTACAACATATAACAGGACCACCTCAACCTATCCCGCCACCATATGGCTATCCCACGTAAGATTTTGTGAGAAAAAACTAAAGAAATCATTTATAAGTACTGCATGAGTACAAAAAAATGACTTATTTTGCAACAAAAAAATATTAAGGACTAAATGTGTACAAAAATATTAAGGACCAAATGTGTACAAAGTGAGAAATATATTACCCTATTAAGTCATTTTTACCGGCTAACCTGGACTAGCCGGTTATAAGGACTAAATGTGTACAGTTTAACAATTTGAAGGGGTAAATGTGGACGAAAAAAAAAAGTCAGTGACTAAATATGTACAAATCAAAAAATATATTACCCTTTTAAGTCATTATCCCTTATAGTAATTTTTTGATGGTTGCAAATTTGATATGACATTTTTTAACTAAGACACAAAACTGAAATTGATAAATTTGTTAAATTTTATGTAAATAATGACACTTTTTACGAATATCCCTAATAAAAATTATAAATGGGCACATATTATAATAGATGGAGAAAACTTTTCTTCATAAAGATGATCAGTTTTTGAACTCTCCAAACTGTTTAGCAAGTGATTTGTAACACCGGATTCCTGGTACGATTCTTGTTTATGTATTTTTCTCATTTTTCCTTGGACTCGGCGAGTTGGAGGCCCGACTCGCCGAGTAGGAGCAAATTTGGGCACGGGACTTAAGTGAGGGACTCGGCGAGTTGGGTCCCAGACTCGGCGAGTCCATGATGGACGAGTAAAACCCTAACCCGGGTGTTTGCACCCTATTTAAACACTCTAACTCGGCCTCCCTTGTCCCTAGCACTTCCAGAGAGCTGTAGAGCGAAACCCTAGCCCCCATATTGTTCTTGTGAGTGATTTTTGGCTTTGTGAAGGAAGTTTGGAGCATAGAAGAAGGAGGAGGAGGTTGAAGAGTGCAAGGAGGGGAAGTATATCCGAAATCTACACTGTGAGGAGTTTCCATTCAAGTAGAAAAGTTCCTACCTTGATCACTAGTTCATTAGATCCCCTTTTTGTCCCTAATTGGTGGTTTTCAAGCCCTAAAACCTCAAACTCCATGTGTTATGCTCTATGTTCTGAAAGGACTTCAGATCTGGACCTTATGGACATCTTAGAAGTGTAAAGTTTATGTGGTTGAAGTGATTGAGGTCCCTATTGAGTGCATGACCTCATAAAGAGCTTGGAATTGCCTTTTGGAGCACATAGGGCCATGCATGCACGTAAAGTTTGCAATTTTATGTGATAAGCATGCCCTAGGAGCTTAGATCTATGGTTTGGAACCGTTGCATGTCTCAGATTTGGTCTGTATGGGAGGAAGGTTGAAGGGACTCGACGAGTTCCAAAGTGGACTCGGCGAGTTCTATGAAGATGGTCTTAGACTTGACGAGTTGGATGAACGACTCGGCGAGTCCTATGAAGATTGCCTGGAACTCGACGAGTTGTTCTTCAAACTTGGCGAGTCATATGAACTGTTACTGAGTTAAGAAGGGTTAAGTGTAGAAGGTCCAACCCTTCGTAGCTGCACGCGGAGTTAGCAATTTAATGTGTAGCAATAGTCCCAGAAACTCAAATCCTCAAGATGGATGCTCTGGTGAGGATTTGGAAGCAAGTAGGAGATCTGCTCGTGGGACTTGGCGAGTCGGATCGCGAGCCGGTCTATTCGTCCCAAGAAGTGAGTTAAGGGTGACTCAGTGAGTGGGAAGAGGGACTTGATGAGTTAGTACTGGGATAGTAGGAGAGGGACTCGTCGAGTCTGTGCCATGACTCGGCGAGTCCAGTCAACTGGAAGTTGACTTTGACCAAGGAGTTGACCTTGGACCAGGGGTAGGTCAGTCATTTGACCTAAAAGTATTTATGAGTGACTAATCTATGTTTATGGATTTATAGCCGGAGGATTACCGATGCAGCGGTCAGACGTCTAGCAAGTAGATTTTCAGCAACTACCTTTCGAGGTGAGTTACCTTCTAGTAGCGGTGGGTCTACGGCCACAATGTCGACCCATCAGTAGGAGTGGTATGATTAGATGATTGTCTCTGTGATATTCATCTAGGTTTGCTACTACCTGATATGTTATGTGCTAGTATGATATGATGTTATGTGCTAGTGACAGTAGGGGAGATAGTCCCCAGATTACCGGTCGATAGGGCCGAAGGGGTAGTAATGCCTAGCCATGCTAGATAGATTATGTGATATGTTTTATGTGGTAGTAGTAGGGGGTGAAATGGTCCCCAGTATCTGGTCGAGAGGACCGAAGGGGAGACTAGCACCCAGATATGCTAGTCAGTGTCCGGTCGAGATGACCGAAGGGGAGACCAGCACCTAGATATGCTAGCCATTATCCGGTCGAGAGGACCGAAGGGATAGGTCGGGCACCCAGATATGCCTGACAATATATGTTCGTTATGTGATTATGGTATGTGGTACAGTGGGGGAACTCACTAAGCTTCGTGCTTACAGTTTATGGTTTTGGTTTCAGGTACCTCTTCATCGAAGGGGAAGGAGCTGGCGCGGTAGCGGCACATCATACACACACACACTGTTTTCCACTTTACAATCTTGTTCTGGGATTTGTACTCTGATGTTTGGTTGTTTTCGTATTTTGGTTTCAGACACGATATATGTTATGAAATGGCTTGATCAGACAATGTTTTATTTACAAATGTTTTCCAAGGCATTGATTTAAAAACGAAACTTTTAGACGTGAAAATTTGGGTCGTTACATGATTCCCATAAACCTCAATGCATTTTCTCTTTGATATCCTTGATCATTATGATCTACTTTTCAAATCACACATCTATTTTGAACTTCATTCCATATACTGCATAGTTCCGTTTACAAATGATTTTGTCAATTTCACACCAAAAATCGTAATCATTTGCACCATATGGTTAGAGATAGATTTAGGGCAATCTTCTAGATCTAGCTTAACTTCAATAACTATATCCAGTGAAGTCAAACATATATGATATTGTAATTTCCCCCTTATGTTTCACAACATTAAAATATAAAGTTAAGGACAAATTAATAGTTACATACTAGCTTTAATTATTTACAAGTATGCCATGGAGGTTTCATTATCAGTATGATTGATATGCCACTTTATTGTCTAATTAAACAATTAGGTATGGCCAAGATTGGTTATAAAGTCTTTATAGTTTATCCACCTTTTAAAAATGCAAGGACCAAAATCTTCCTTCTCAATTTACGCTTAATTAGCTTGTTTTTGCATGTTTTCTGTTGAGATTCGTCCTTTTTATCTAAACTTAGTGGTTGTCAAAATGCCAAGACTGTTTCTAAACTTAGTGGTTGTTAAAATGCCAAAACACCAAAATGCCACGATTGTTTTTGCATGTTTTCAATTTTGTGCCTACTTAAAAAATGTCCAAATAAATTTTGCAACCATCGCCCAAAATTGCTACCAACAAATAATAACTCCAAACAATTATTATTTTATATATGTTTTTTTTATATACATATGATTTTATACAACAAGAAAAACATATTCAAAATAAAATTTTGAAAAAGATGTAAAAAAAAAAAAAAAAAAAAAAACTAAATTTATGATGAATTTGTAACAAAATTTTGAAATCTAGGCCAAAAGTGTAAAATTTAGACCAAATTTGTAATAAAAGTTAAAATCTGATACAAAAGTGTAAATTTTAAAAGTTGGATAACTAGGTAAAAGGGTCAAAATGAATACAATTGCTGGTTTTTGAAACTTAATTGAATAAAAAACATATAAGGACTTTTATGGAGTTTTTCCTTTACAATAAACAAAAATATTTATAAAAGTAAAATAGAATTTTAATTTTTATTGAATTCAATTCCAGTTTCTACCAACGAAACGCATGACAAAATTATGATTATCCTTGATATTCTAATTCCAGTTTCTATGACAAATTTCATTCCTCCCAAAAACATTCTATCAACAAACATTGTGAATACTATTACTACTACTACTACATCCTGGATAAATGCCCTAAAAACAAAGGAGTTTTCTGATACAACTGTGTTTGTTAATTTTGGTATATACTAACTAATACAAAGAGTGAACCAACTATAAACTCTGAAAAATTCTCATCTCACTCATTTGATACCAAAGTTGGAGTGTTTGAGCACATGCTCATTTGATGAAGTTCCAACATCTTCTTTTCAGGGTTACACAGTCCTGTGATATCCAAAGGGTAAAACGGTCATTTTACTCACTCTCACTCAGAAGGTAGAAAAGAAAAGAAAAGAAAGAGACCTGAACACTTGGGAATATCCCAAACAGCAATAGATGTAGTGGTGCATTCTGGTTGACAAAGTTGACGATTATTCTCATGATTCACATTCATTGCAAGCATCCATGCACCAATTGTAACATCCTCATTGCTAAACAACCGAAAACTGAAAAAATAAAAATAAAATTTAATTTTTTATAAAAATGAAAAAGAAAAAGAAGAAGAAGAAGAAGAAGAAGAAGAAGAAACTTGTTACTTGCCTGTTATTTCTTAAAGCAACCAAGCTTGCAACAACGTCTGCAGAAAGAGCATATATTGGACCATAAGCATGGAGAAAGTATTCTTTCCCAAGCATATACCCTAGTGGCTCATGCCTACATACATAGGAAAAGGAAAAGGAATTATAAAAACATCAAATAAAAACCAAAATTGCAAAAAAAGGTTACCATTTGAGCTTTGGGTCAGTGAACACAGGACCTTTCTTCATGCATCCAAGATACGTCTGTGTGTGATGGCGTTCTTTAGCCAGAAGCAGTGAGAGGCGATCTAGCAATAAATGTAACAAGAACATGAGAAGCTTTTTACACACTCTTTAATGTTACGATTTGGAAAAGTTAACTAGTTACCTGGTCGTAGGTATATGTCATCATCAGCTTTAACATAAAAATCAGAATCATAAAGTGCATATGCAGCTTTGAAGAAAGCTAAGCTGTAATGGAGATAGAAATTAGTATGAAGTTTAGATAGTGAAGAGGATTGGGTTATTTGGATCTGCCATTAGAGAACTAACGTTTTGTATGGGAGCTTACTGTACTCCTCTTCAATGTCTAAAAGCAAGAAGTCGTCGTATTCCTCCACCTCTCTCCTCAGCTCTGCCATTTTTGATGAATCCTTAGTTTTACCAATGATGAACCTGAAGGCCAGGCCAGTTGCTTCTTCCAAGCTGCATAAGGTTGCTCCATTAAAGCAATAAACTGGAATTCCTTCCTGATCTAATGATTATCGAACAACTGATATGCATAATACATGTAATGTAAACTCCGGCTACTTCTGAGATTGAAATACGGAAACCAAATCTAAAACTCTTACCGTTGAAGGCCTTGATGATCGGAAGGCATCCAAGTCTTCCGCAATGATCGCCGTCTACCAGCCGATGCAAAACCTGTTTGAATTCCAACAAAACCCATCACCTTATGCCTATTCTGATCTCCTTCAGAAACCAAATCGCTAGAACCACCACTTCTATCCCAAACCACAGACACCGAAATAGGTTTACTATGTTTACATTTATATACTCCAGTGATATCTTGTCTCAGAACGACAATGCCGATGAATAACAATCCAATCAAGGAACAGAGAGTTAGCACGACTGATCTACGACCTATGTTAGATGGATGACGAGCATGGAAGAACTTCCTGGATGATGGCATCGGCATTGTTAGAAACCCTAGAAATTGTAATGAATCTAGGGTTTTTGATTTGGAGATCGAGAATTGTGATTTGAGATCATTGACAGAGGGAAATTGATAGAAGTAAAGTGTATGATTCACAGAGATCTGTAGGTTAGGCAGGAAGGAGGTGAAATTAGGTTCGTTATGACGGTTTATTTGGTTTCTGCCCGTTTACTCTCTAGCTGATTTGTTAACAATTGGTTTTTTCATACATAACCATTTCTGTTTTATAGAATTATATAATATAATATTTAAAACATAAATTATTTTATACAGAGAAAAACTGATTATAACCTAAAAATGTGTGAAATGTCTCTAAATATATAGAAGATTATAAGGCTATACGGTGTGGGGTGCGGTTTGGAACCGCGATGCAGCCACGTGGGCCGCGAACACCGCCCCCAGGGTGCGGCTATAGAAGACCGCGTAATCTGATTGTGCTTTCTTCCATGTTTGACTGTTGAACGGTCATGATTCGTGTAATTTTTTTTTTTTTAACCATTACTATATATATATATATATATATATATATATATATATATATATATATATATATATATAACCATTTACACTACATTCACACCACCTTTACACAAATATTTACACAATCTTTTCATCCAATTTTTTTTTTTTGAAAAATATCTTCTTCCAAAAGTCCTAGCAAAGAAAAAACACAAGTCGGAAACACCAATACCCCAATACCTACATTTGATCAACCGATTTTCTCACCTCCGTATTACTACTACGGTGGTATGCTTCCGTATTTTCCACAACGACCAACGCAACTACTACCACAAACACCACCACTACCACAACCCGACCGGGATTTTAATCCATTTGATTTTTTGTCTCAACCCGAGTTTGTTCAATAAACACAAACACAACCAGAAACGGTCGTTTTTTATTCTGAACAGGAATTCGTTACAGAAACTCAGCCCACTCAAGTAGCAACTAAAAGAAAAGAGAAGACGGAGGCTAGATGTTAGGGGCCTTTGGAAGCGTTAGTGTTGGCATAATCTTGGATCGATATTTCAGAAGATGTGACTGTTGGAAAAGACCAAAAGCATGACCGCTTTTGGATTCGCGTTTTACACAGGTTCCATAAAGGAATGAACCGTGGAGAATACCGTTCAAAACATTAAGTGTACTCCAAATGGGGGAAGATGAACAAGGAAGTCATGTTGTTTAATGACTAGTGGAACAACATGAAACGTCAATGGAAAAGTGGAGAAAGCGATGAAGTAATTATGAAGAAAGCATTGAAAGTGTATCAAAAAGAAAATCTGAAGGCTTTCAAGTTTCTTGAAGTTTGGAATTTTTTGAAAGATAACAAGAAATGGCTGAGTAGCAAAACATCAGATGAGCATATCGACAGTGATTCAAACCGCAGCAGAACATCTGGGTCCAACCACACTACATCAGATGCTCGTGTCCAATTTGATCTAAACGAAGATGAACCTGTTCCAGTTTCATCACCTTCCCGACCAATGGGAAGAGACAGAACAAAAAGCAAAGACAAAGACAAAGCGTCGGAATCAGACGACTTGAAAGAAATGGGGGCCGACATGAAGGGTATAAAAGACAGAATGGACAAGATTTTACAACTTGCTCCTGAAAGAGAGCTTCGGAAACAAGGGCACGTCAAATATGACCGGTGCGGAGCTTGAAGTGGCTTTGGCAATGAAGGAGGAAGTGAGAAAACGCTACATAAGTCGTGGCTAATTTCTATTTCTTTTTTCAAGTTTTTAATTGTTTGGGTTTTTTTTTTAAAGTTGTAGGTTTTATGTTTCTAATTTGCTTTTCTAATTTTTTATGAGTTTTTTAATTAATGTATGGTATTTATATTTTTAATTAATGAAATATTATCTATTTAAAATTATGTTTTTTATTTAAAAAAGAAGTTTTATTAAATTAAAATAGTTATAAAAACAAAAAAGAAAAAAGAAAATAAAAATGTGATACCGCTCCCTTTGTGTGGCAAAAGACCACATTTGTGTGGTAAAAAATGACATGGCGCTTATGTGACGAGGGAAGGAGTGCGGTTTCGGTGGCACCACTCTCTCCAGCCTAACCCAATCAAGTAATTTATCATCTAACAAAGGATTTGATTAGATATTATAATATAATTTTTATTTTATTTAGAAAATTCCATTAATTTTGTTCTTACATATTGGTTGAACCAAACAAATGATTTTTTTGTAGACTTCAAAGTTTTATATACTTTTTTTTTTTGATACTAAAAGCAACAACATGATTTCCTGTTCCATTTGTATTATACTATTTTAGCATACAAAATTTTCAATCATTCTAATTAACACCAAAAATCATGTTCTAATGGAAATTAATTCCTTCTGGTTTCTGGTACATGGGCTTCTCCAGCCATACAGTTCCCGGGAACACCATGAGATTACTTTTTTCCAGCCTTTTTTTCTCATCACCTTCCAAACCTAAAAAACCAAATCCCTTTGTCCACGTGTCAACTAAACTAGGGATTGCAGACACCACTAGCTTCTCAACTTTAAACCACTTCAGCATCTGACAACAAACACAAAAACACATCATCAAGGTCATTTTCGTCATTTCACTTTCTTCCTAGTTTGTTAGTCAGTCAGTTAGTTGGTTACCTCTTCAATAGCATTCATGAGGCGCCTGCACATTCCTTGCCGCCTATATTTATTGCATGTTGCAATCAGGGGCAGCTCTGCAACCGTTGTCCCATGGATCCTAAACAAACAATATAACCATATTACAGTTTTGGTCCCTGAATTTTCGTTTTTTCAATTTTGGACCTTATTTCAGGTTTTTGTAACGTTTTTTATAAAGAAAAATATTTGTAAGATGTATTAAAACTTAAAAGGACCTTATGGATGCGACACAGAGTAAAACGTCATCTTTCTCAAGGACCACTGTATAAAATCCCTCATAGTTGAGACGAACAAATTCCGATCTGCAAAAAGTTAAACACAACAATAGTTTAGCAAAATTGTTACACCATTTAGAGTTGATTACATTTTTGGCCCTGGGTATAGCTCTTTTTGCAATTTTGGTCCCGATAAGTTTTCTCTTGCAATTTGGTCCTTATTTTTGAAGTTTCCTAACGATTTTGGTCCTTGTGCCGTCTACGTTAACGATATAGGTGTTAAATTTTTTTTAAATGACCATTTTGCCCTTGGACCAAAAAAAAAAAAAAGTATAACAGTCGAGGGGAACCAAATTTGTAATTTTCTCTTATTTTTTAGTTAAGGTTTATAACTAAGAAAAGCCAAAAATGGTGTGGTCTCATGTTTGAACTCACAAGCTTCAAACTGGGGTAAAAAATAGGGTTTATAACTTTTTGGGACGAAAATTGCAAAAATCATCTATACTCGGGGACCAAATATGTAATTTACTCTATAAAGCAAAATCTTTTAAAGAGTGATGAAAATGGATTAATAAAGTTACCCCCAGTTGTATAATACATGGGGAATCATGTAGATTCCGGTTCTTGTGTCCACCATAGGAAGAAAGCATTCCTCCATGATTGTAAGAGCAACTGCTAGTTTTAGATTGCATTCCGCTTTCAAAGCAACAAAAGTCGGAGTGGAATGAACCTTTTGGTCGCCATGAATGCACCTTAAAAGGGTCCATGAGAAACCATCGGAAATTGGATTCCGACATCCAATCAGGGAATGAAGACTTGAGTGTATCTGTAGAAGATATACAGATCAAATTAATAAGATTAAATGCATGTTTGGGTTGTGGATTCCAATGGAATTAGAATTCGAGATTCCATTCCGTTGCATGTTTGGTTGCCAAATGAATCAAATTCAATTCCATCAGATTTCTTTAAATTCTTATTTTTGGTTTGTGGATTCTGGTGGAATTGGAATCCAAGATTCCATTCCATGGTGTGTTTGGTTGCTAAAAGGAGGAAATTCAATTCCATCCTTCATTAATGTGTATTTACCATTTTACAGGTTTCTCCACAGAACCAGGTGGGACCCACCAAATCTCCCTCGATTTCATTCCCTTGGACGCATTCCCAATGATCTGGTTGACAATAAACAATGATGTGATTAAAGACATTGATAAGAAACAAGCTTGTAATCTAGTTGATAAGGGCAGAATTGTACATTTACGTTCACACTGCAAACATTTCAGAGCTTTAAAGACTGAAGACTCAATATGATTGATTACATTCCCACAACTCCAACAACAGCAAGTTGAACAATACCAATTGCCTTCAGGTAGCTCCTGGAAAACCACAATCATCAAAACTACGTAGTTTTGATTCAAAATAATATAAATGGAGGAAACTTAACCAACCTGTGTAGACAAGCATGTTTGATGAAAAGTTGAAGGGCAGTTATCACAACATATCAACTCGCCTCCATCACCACAAAGTCCACAAGTATCATCACTTTGGTCAACCGCCACCTGTACATCCCGTGTGGCGTTTTTCCTAAGTTTGTATTCGGTTGACCAAGCTTCCAGCTGGCATAAAGTGAAAGACTTTCCAGATTCCATAAAAAGATTCAAACATGTGGTGTTGTTATCCATGCTAAAACCAACATGATTCTTGAATTCAGAAACACAAAATACTTTTTTACAGCACCTACACAAAATACCATTTTGTGTTACTAAACCATGCTTCATCACTGTATCATCCTGTGGGTTCCTGTACTGGATCACTTCATTGATATGAATAACTCCAAGATTTATCAACCAAGACAATACTGTTCTTACACCAAGGGTAGTATTGTACTTTCTCACAACTTTTGGAACACGGGAGTTCTTTTTTGTAGGAGTGGAACGATTACTGAATATAGCCGAGAGTAAAAGGTCGTCATCCTTTATATGACAATTCCCTTTTTTCTTCATTTTTGCTTTCTGTTTTTTCAAATACGAAACATTGACCAAACTTCTCTTTCCTTTGACTTCTTTCCCTTCTTTTAGACAAGTCAAACTCTTGTCAATAAACACCATTTTTGCAAAGGGATCAAGTAAGTACCAACAATGAGCTAAATCAGTCACTGTTTTTGAATTTATCAACTCTTTGACTTTGGTCAATGCATTGGAAAGATCAGATTGAAATTGAGGGAAATTTGTCCACTTTATGTCATCACGTACACAATCATATTTTGAATCTTGAACTAACTCGTGTCCACACATGTTCCAAGCTCTGTAAAATTCCCGAATTGGCCTTCCTTCTGGAGATTTGAAGACGTATTCTCCACGCCCTTTACAGTGTGTGATTCTGTTTCTCCTCCCAATTAACCAACCTGCTGATTTAAGTAAGGAATAGGTGTAATAGCGCAAAAGAGGTTTAGGATCCATGGTGGAATCTTTAGGGGTGACAAATAGTAGTTCATCTTTATCAAGTTCAATAAATGAAGAATCTTTCCATCTTGGCTTAGAAGGTTTAACAGGTTTAGTAACAGAATGTCCTTCAGATGACACTTTTCTTCTTTTAACTTCAATATCAGGGCCATTTCTTGTTAATGAAGCAAACTCTTCAGAGGTGCTACACTGTATAGAATCCAGCTGACTTGTCATGACTGAATTGTCACTGTCTGAACGAAATGAGATGTTTTTAGGGCTCCTTTCGTCATTTTCAAAAGTGATTGCTCCAGTTACAAGACAGCTTTTAGTTCCTCTACCATCTCCATGACCAAAGAACACATCTCTAAAAATGTAGTTTTCATCCGTTGAACCCTCGAAACAATCATCATGTAAGCTCTCGATGTTACAGCTTAACAACATCTTCAAGGACCTGATGCAGTGCCCCTTCATTTGAAAGATCTCTTTTGCTTCCTTGATTTAATGAACTTCAGAACACGAATTTAACAAAAATACAGATCTTAACAGGATGTGACAATCTGTGCTTTTTAAGACCAACCTATGAACATCACGCCATCTGTAATAACACAAGGCGTCTAATTTAAACGAAGGTAGATGTACAAGAAGTAGTTATAGAACTCTCAACAAAACCGCGGAGAATCACCGAGCTGCACTTCTGAACACCTCAAAAGGCGATCCAAAGCAAATAAACAACAGAAGAATCAAGGAATCTTATCAAACTTATGCAGACAATAACATCAATCGAACTTGAAGACATTATACTTAAACTACAAAAACAATATTCCACCGCTAAATTCCTCAATTCGAAGATTTCCAGTAACATTCAGCTAGAAAAAAACAGAGAAATACATAAATCAGAAGATAATCAAACCTGTGGACTGCATTTTCCGTCTCAAACGAAACTAGGGCTTGACGATGCACTGATGCAGAGAAACTAAGCAGCTCAAACAAACGGGAGCATTTCTGAATCGTCTCACACGCGTCTCGCTTCTCACAAGTAAGTCGGCAGAAGTGAGTGAAGGATTAGGCTATGGAGATTCCGATAGCACACGAGATGGCAACAACGATGGCGTCATCCTGATCATCATTTTCTTCAAAACAAAATCATTGGCGGTGGTGGTGTTGGTATTGGTGTTGCTGTGTGTATGATGACAATTATTGTTGCACTTTTTAATATTTCAGCAACATTTTGAATCCTTCATTGTTTCCTAGATTTGGTTTTAAAAATGTTTTTCCATATTTTAATACAAAAACACCAGTCCGTGATGTCTAATTTTATAATGTATAATGTAAATTTTAATCAATTATTTTTATTATTATAGAAAAATTTAAGGGTAAATTACTCCAATCGTCCCTCGTGCATATGCCAAAAAGCACGTTCAGTCCCTATTTTTAAAAATTAACGCGGACCATCCCTGAGTGTGTTTTTTCTTGCACGGTTAGTCCCTCCGCCTATAAAAAGACCATTTTACCCTTATTTATTTATTTTTTGATTTATTTTCAATTTATTTGTTATTTATTATAAAAATAATTATTTATTGCCTTTTAAAAAAAGAAATAGACCCTAAACCTAAACATCTTCATAACCCGTCTCTTCCCCTATATTCTTCTTCATTCCATCTCATCTCCACCATCTACCATCACCACCGACACCGATCGTCGTCCCTTGAAGAAGAAGAAACCAGAAAAAAATTCAATTGTTTGAAACCAGAAATCCTGCAACTTAACAAATCTACAACTTGAAACCAGAAACGATGAAGATGAGAGGGTTAATCTGCAACTTTCTACTAGGTTTTACCCGTTTAGGTCACAAGGGTTAGAGAGGAACGACTTATATACTGATATTTTGTTTCGATTTGGGACCCATATCGCCAGAGAAGAAAGGCGAGATGATCTAAAATGGGGACAAAAGAAGCTTATCGGAGAAGAAGAAAAGGGAGAGGGCAACCACATATGAGCGGAAAACCGCCACCACTGGAACAAACTAAACCTCATTCTCATCCATGGCTACGGAGGTAACTCAAGTGGTAATTCATATTGCACGTATCTCTATTGACACACGATTTCACTATACCAGATCTGGTGTTTTTCACCAAATCATACTTGATAAGGACAGAGTTTATAGAGGTGTTTCAGGTGAAGTGTGTGTTTGTTTGTGTGTGTAATAGAATGAAGAAATTAGGGGTTAATGGAATTTTGGTGTATATAATTAGTTACAGAGGTTTGTGGTGTACTGGATGGCGGAGATGGAGGAGAAGATGGTGGAGAAAGTGGTGATTTCTAGCAGTGGAATTGGGTATACGAGATAGCATAAATCTGAGTATCTGGAGAAGATTGGGCGGAATGTGGTGGAGATTTTTGTTTTGGAAAAATCAAGAGAAGGAGGAGGAAGAAGGTCGATGGTGGATGTGTTAAATCAATAATCGTCGGTGGTGATGTTATTTCCGACATGAACATAGGAAGGAAAATGAGGTGGTAGTCCATGGCGGCGATCAAGCGGGTTTCTGGTGGTCGTTGTATCTCCGGTGGCCGGATTTTAGTTTCAAAGGGAGGCGAGGGACGGTGAACAGAGGGATCGGAGAGTTTGGGTATTTCTTGGTAAATAGGATGGGGGTGATAGGTAAATGTTTAGAAATTATTAATAAATGTAAAAATATACGATTATAGTTTATTTTTTGTTTTTCTTATTAATACAAAATAAAAAAACAAGGGCAATATAGTCATTTTATGTGACGCAAAGGATGAATCGTGCAAATTTAAACTAACGGGGGATTAACCGTGCAAGTTTAAGCCAAACGAGGGACGGTCCGAGTTAATTTTTGAAAATAGGGACTGAACGTGCTTTTCGGCATATGTACGAGGGACGATTGGTGAAATTTACCCAAAATTTAACAACATAAATGAAAAGTAAAAATCTTCATCATGTATACCGAAACAAATAGCTTTGTTAAATTCGTGTCTATATGTCAAGCATCCGTTAGCTCTTCTTAAACAAGATCAAGTTAAATCCTCATCTAGCAAGATGGTATGGAAATGTCATTGAGTCACGACGTACAAAAAAATGTGCCCAAGCAAAACGAAAAAGGGTCAAAATTTTAATATTATCTTGAATCACATCGTGCATCATTGCATGGAGACAAGGAACCTCTTAAACCAAGTGACCTTCATGGTTGGATCTATGTTTTTAGATGGGTTAATGTGGTAATATTCTAGTGAGATTTAAAATAGAGTGGTGTGTATGATATTAAAGTGTAAGTTTTTTTTTTTTTTTTGGGTCAAAGTGGATAGCATCATGTGTTAGCCCATAATCATTTATATATGTACAATTGTGCTTGAGTTTTAGCCCATGTACATTAGGCCCATGTATTTATCTATTGTAACTAAATAGTTTTTCTATTTATATGAAATTATTCAATCACGTAAGCAAAGGTGATTCTCTCTTAATTCTCATATGGTATAAGAAGGTATCCCTCACATATGTTTTTTAAAATTTCTCCAAACCCTAATACATGTTCATTCTCTTCCGTTTCTCCCTTTTGCTACGTTTCTATTGGTACAACCTTTTCGTCATGGTCAACTTTGATTCCTCTCTACCATATGACATTCGTATGATCACCATTAAACTTATATATGCCAATTATCTCTTATAGCGTAATTAGGTGGAGACTTATTTTATTTCTCAAGACTTATTTGGTTATCCATATGTTTTCGTGTCATGTGACATCTTTATTTACTGATCCATCTATACATGTCGTTATATAGAAAGCAAATAAGGATCAGTTGCTCAGGATCATTGTCCACACAACCTTCTTTACTATTCCTTGATCGAGGAATCTATGGCTGAAACCCTTGTGTGTAAAACTATCGTTGTTGTATGGATTTCCTTACAAAAGGTCTATTCCCTATGCTCCAAGACATAGGAAGTCTAACAGTTGCAATATTTACGTAAAGGTAGTGATTGTGTTACTGCTTATAGTATCAAATTTCCCTCGTATTCTAATCAACTAGCTATTATTAGTGCTATTTTCTAAAACCAACGAGTTGCAGTAGAATTGTCGCGACCTTGGTATGTTGTTTTCAACTTTTTCGCTATCACATATGCGCCTCATTCCTCCTCCCACTCTTTTTGATGTTATGTATGAGGCGGTTGTTTCACAAATCCTTTAAGGATCTTGCATATATAGCTTTTACCCAAGATATGACCTACACAACCTTGGAATCTAATAAAGCCTATTTTGGGTATGAAGTTTGAGAGTCCAAAATAGTTAAAACAAAGGTTGTAAAAAACGCTTGAATTAATCGGCTAGGCGGGGATTAACCGGGGACCATCAATTTCTAATTCGTTGAATTTTCAAAAATTAAATATGACTAATATCATAACAAAGTTTGTAAATATCACTAATATTATAATAAAATGGATTAATATGATTAATACAACACTAATCATTCCTCAGATGGTTTCTATTGAGATAAAATTTCTTCAAAGTGTTAAAAGTTCATCGTTTTCTACTGCTTCACTCATTTTGTAAGTAATGATTAATTGTTAAGCGCCTTATAATCGGTCGAGTAGCGCCTAGGGATTAATCGGATATTAATCGGGACCTAGTTTGGATTTTTACAACATTGTTAATAACAATGTTTATGTAATTATGGCGTTACTAATGGCTATCATGTAACACCCATTTTTCAGGTAATTCTTTTTCCAAGTTTAATTTATTAAATACAATTTTGAGGATTTTGGTGTAACGTCCCGAAAATACCAATAAAAGTTTTCATTTTAAGGATTTTGATCAAAAGTTTTCAGAGCTCAAGGACACCTAAACAAAGGCTAAGGTTTTCAAGATATGGAGGCTGGGTAAACATGACCAAAATAGGCTATTATAAGGTTTATATAGGGTGCAAGCCCTAAAAATTAGGGTTTCATAATTTCTCATGTACGCCATACATACTCCACGTACGCCCAACGTACGTGGATGAGCATCGTGATCATAATCAGGTTAGTACGCTAAGCGTACCACCCAGTACGCCCTGCGTAGTAGCTTAAAGACGAATTTTGCAAACTTTTTAGAATAGAGATTAAATATGAAACTTACCAATTTCAAGTGTTACATCATCGGTAGGATGACAAACGTAAATATATGAATCTATAGCTTTTTGCAAGATCAATGGTATCAATATTAATTAAATTATAATTAGATATAAACAATTGATATATTACAAAAGAATCTTACATTCTTACCATACAGTTTAGAGCTATAATATAGAACTCAAAACAGTCTCACCTATCTTTCTTGATGTTTGTGAAGGTTTTCAGGTTCGCTATATGAAAATTATGAAGGTAAATAGGAAGGTTAGAAAAGCTTTCTTCGTGCATGAAGGTAAACATGAAGGTTAGAAAAGCTTTCTTCATGCACACAACCTCATGAACTCATTTTCAAATATGTTTATATAATTTGAGCAAGTTGAAAGAGGAATGTGTTAAAATAGATTACAACAAACAAATTTATACCCATCATAACTTTCTAAATGCTAATATGTTCAATCATAATGTTTTTTTATTGCAGTCAAAGTGTTAAAATTCACAATCAACATGTTAGAATTCAGTCATTCATAGTCAGAGTGTCAAAATTCGTAGTTAAAGTGTCTGGAATTATATTCAAAGTGTTAGGAATCACTCAAAATTTTAGAATTTACAGTAAAAAGGTGTTAATTCACAGTCACAATGTCTGGATTTGTATTTAAAGTGTCTGGAATTCGTAGTTAATGTGTAAGAAATTCTAGTCAAAGTGTTTGAAATTTCATACATTTATTATGAGTTATCATTTCAATAGAGATACACCTCATAAATCATTTATCACTATATTCAAACCTCTATATAAAGTATATAAAATAAAGCAAATAACATATTATGATTGTGGAAGTTCTTGTCTACTGTCTCCACCTTCTATACATGTCGTTTGAAAAACATATGACCCTTCTTCATTCCTTTATTCTTCAAGTTCGTGTCCATTATCTCCATTTACACCCTTTGTATTAACATTATCCAATTAAATCAATCAAATGACGGTTTGTTGTAGTGAAAGTGAAGTGATTATAAGAACCTAGAGGACCAACAACAACCCTGGAAGATGATTTTACGATTGTCAAAAAAAGGTACCCTAGTTTTCATTTTCCCTCTTCTTATCTTCTATATTGTTTTAGTTTTTCAATTGCTAACCGTAATCCACTATTTCTGAATTTCATACGGACTATAGTGCGGGTTTATTTGGTAGGTTGATGATGAAAATGTTCGTCATTATTCTGTGATAATTTTCACAGGGTTGGTAAGAAGGAGCTTGAAACCGAAAATAGGAACTTGAATGTATGCTTAGTTTGTAGTTGAGTTTTGTTCTTAACCATAAATGCTTATTTGTTGTAAGTTTTAGGATTATCGGTTGTGTTTTTAGTTGTGTGGATTAGAATTATCAGTTGATTTTTGGTTAAACATTTATTTTCTTACTTCAAATGTTAGGGTTTGCCTTATGTAGGTATTGCAATACTAAATCTAATCAAGATTAATATAAATGTTTGTTTCTTAGATGTCATTACAAATTGTCTGTCATCAGAAAGTGTTTGTCAATGAAAATGTTCATTTCATTGTAATACTCACTAATAAGAACATGGTGTATAGTGTTTGATATATATTGTTATTTGAGACACTTTTTGACCATGTTTTGAAAACCAAATTGGACCGGCCAGTTCAATCGGAAACCGGTCACGAAACCCGTTCTTATAGGCCAAAAAAACACTTGTTATGTGAACGGGTAAAAACCGGTTTGGTTGAACCGGTAAAAACTAAGAGTTGTAAAACTATTTATTTATTTATTGTATTTTTTGTAATTTTTATATAATTAAAATTAATAATAATATAATTATGACATCATTCGGTTTTTTCATTTTTATAGACCGGTCCCAATCGGTTTGACCAATTGAACCATCAAACCGATAAGATGGTCGGTTCGGTCTACAATCCAGTTTTCAAAACTTTTTAATCAATATTGATAAGTTGGTTGGTATATAAGTTATTTGGGACAAATCTGGAATAACATTGATAAGTTGGTTGTTAATGCCAACAAAAGTGTGTGGTTATAGTTTAGAAAGAAAAAAAAAAGTTTATTTTTGCTTACCACTTTAAAAATGTCTAAAAATTGTGGCTAATTTTGGTCAAATTTTCTTTAATGCTTGTATGTTTTCAAAAGATATTCCTAGTTCACACATGATGAAAATCGTTTATATTTGAATTTCGTTTCATTAAGGATCGAATGTTGAGAACTATAAATAATAATAATAATAAATAAATAAATCCCAAAATCCCAAATAAAAAAAAATGACCATTATCGTGTGCGAACTAGTCGTCTACCGTCACGATGACGTCATGGGACCATGGGACCTGTTCTTCACTGCACACCTCTGCTAGCTACTCGTCTACCTATCCACAAAAAGTCAAAAGGAAGCTTTCCTATCATTCTTCTATCTCCATTATTGACATTTCTCTTGACTTTTTGGTTTCAAATTCTTCCAGGATCCTGATCTTGATGTAACTGGCCTAATTTTGAGATAGAATTTCGTTTCGTTCATGTTGTTGTTGCCCTAATTTTGAATTTTCGAATCATGATGTGATAAATTAGTGATTAAGGTTGACAATCTGCCATGAATCTTCTGATTATGATTTCTATTTTCATCTTCAATGACACATTACATCGATTTACTCTTACAGATTCATTTTGGCATCACAGCACAGGGCAATTGACATAATCTACTAGTCAACATACAGAACTCATTGTTATGACTAAATTCAGTTGTTGTTTTGGGAAGGTAGCTTCCCCAACAAACGGTGTTCTTGTTCATAGAGGTACATGGTTAAAATCTAACTCTTTTTCCACAATTCCACATACATATATATATGCCTATTCAATGCTAGTAATTTTCTCGAATATTTTCAGCAAACAATGGGGGAAGCAACAGGTAAGACTACATCTAAGATCATTGACAAAAACATTGGTTTTGGTTTAATAACAATTCGTGTGTCTTAAGTCTTAACTTACACGATATCTAATTATTTGAATGCAGAACTTTTGGATGTTGAGAATATGAGATTGTATACATACAAAGATTTGCAAATCGCTACAGGAGATTTTAAACCCGAAAATAAGATAGGGCAAGGGGGTTTTGGTTCTGTTTACAAGGTAAATTTCAAAATTTTCTGATCATTTATCTTCATGTGTTTAGATTATCATTAAACTACTTACTAATACCTTAAATATAAATTTGTTAATCTCTAGGGATTACTAAAAGATGGAAAAATAGTTGCTATAAAGGTTCTTTCTGCTGAATCAAGACAGGGTTTGCGAGAATTCTTGACTGAAATAACTATTATTTCAGATATACAACATGAAAATTTGGTAAAGTTACATGGTTATTGTGTGGAGAAAGATCATAGAATCTTGGTTTATGGGTATCTCAAAAACAGTAGTCTAGATCAAACCCTACTTGGTAATTGAAATTCGACACATCTTTTTTCATCCTTTGTATTTTTTTTTAAATGATTTTGGTTTTTTGTTATAGGGGGGAATCATTGTAGCATTAAATTCACATGGGAAATTCGAAGGAAGATTTGTATAGGTGTTGCAAAAGGGCTTACTTATCTTCATGAAGAAGTGCAACCTCATGTTATTCATAGAGACATTAAAGCAAGCAATATTTTACTCGATGAAGATTTTACACCAAAGATTTCGGATTTTGGTCTTGCAAAGCTTTTTCCATCTCATTTAACTCATATTAGCACACGTATTGCTGGAACTCTGTAAGCGTTACATATTAAAAAATATAATATAATATCGTTTCCACTATTATTAATCTTTTTCTATTAATGGCGATGACTTATTTTAGAGGCTATTTGGCTCCTGAATATGCAATAAGAGGCCAATTGACAAGGAAAGCAGATATTTACAGTTTTGGTGTTTTGCTTTTGGAAATTGTTAGTGGAAAATCCAATCAAAACAAACAGTTACCAGTTGAAGAACAATATCTTCTTGAAAGGGTATGGAATTTTTTATTTAAATTGTAGCGATGTAGTTATATTTATTTATTTATTTTAATTTAATATTTTTTTTCAGGTATGGGAACTATATAGGGAAGGGGAGCTAAAAAGGTTGGTTGACACTTCAATGGGAGACAATGATGATGATTTTGATAAAGATGAAGCTTGTAGGTACTTAAAAATCGGCTTACTTTGCACCCAAAGACTTCAAAAAAACAGACCATCAATGTCTAATGTGATGATGATGTTAAATGATGAAAAGGACCTTGATGAAAAAGATTTATCTGATCCAGGGTTAATTTCAGAGTTAACAAAGTTTAAATCCAATAAAAATAACACATTAGGTACTGCTACATCATCTAGCCACTCGGGAAAACAAGAGGATAAGGATTCCTCATTGTATGGAGACACAACATCATCGTACGCTACTATGAATTTTACCACAATTATTGGTCGATGATTGTACGATACACCATTATTATGTCTTTTGTATGGTAATAAATCTTCCTATTCTAATAAATGAATAGGTTTATTCTTCTATTGACAAGTATTATACTATTAGAATTTATCATTAATAACTATATGTAACATATCATGCCACTTGTTAAATTATTAATTATCAATTTCAAATTTCAAATTTAAATTTTCCATTCTAATTACATTAAATTAATTAATAATTGATTCTCCATTTTAAATTTCAAATTTTAAAATTTTTCATTCTAATTATATTAAATTAATAACATTAAATTAAAAAAATAAAATAAAATCAATACAGACTATAAGGTGATATAACTTTACATATTTGTTTAAATCAACAATTATAATTCTATATAACTAAAAAAATATCTCTTAAGTAATAATTTATTTGAAATAATTGATTATTAATTTTGATTTTTTAATATAAAAGTTTAATTAATTTTATAACCGTGGTTCTCACGGGTTATAAACTAGTTCTTTATAAAGAAAATGAAAAAAAATGAATAGTAATTACAAGTTTGCCATTTAGACATCATGCCAAGAGTGGTGGAGGATTGTTGATTTTTTTGGCCTCATATTCACTTAATATGTGAATGTTAACTGTGTCTTGCTTATAGTATTTTTAAGTGTTAGATTGTTAGATTCACATTGTGAAAATCGTCTATATTCACATTTAGACACTCTGCCATTTCTATCCAGATTTCCATGTTTTGAAACTCTATTCCACCATTTCCAAACAAATCTTTGTATAGATGTGAAAGCATTACGGTCACAAACTACTTCAATTTATGCTAAAAGTTGACCAAATCCTTAGTCACTGAGAGAGGGAGTTGTACATGGTGGTGCAAATATTATGTACAGAGGTGGAATCTGGCAGAAAGATAAGGAACGGTGGTGTGAGTGGCCGGTGGTTAAGTTTCATCAAACAATGACAAGGAGTATGCTCTAGTTTGGCCGATAATCAACTTTGTTTCTATTTTGGTGCATGGTGAAGATACTGGAATTCGATTGAAGTATTTTTCCCACTTTTAAACAACTGAGAGAGAGAGAGAGAGAGAGAGAGAGAGAGAGAGAGAGAGAGAGAGAGAGAGAGAGAGAGAGAGAGAGAGAGAGAGAGAGCCTTTTTTATTTTTAATTGATTAAAAACATTAAAATAGGAAAAAAGAAATCATAAGGACAAAAAAGTCAATTTAAGTGCAAAAGGACTAAATTCACTGAAAAGATCTGAAATTGGACCATTTATGCATCACTAAACTTTTTTGGACAAAAACTACTACAAAGACTATTTTTTCAATTCTCAAAAAAAATATTTTGACAAAATTGCAAAAATGGTCCATATGTTTGTCAAAATTATATGGTTTGGTCCAAAAACGTTTGTTGGTGCATGAGTGGTCCAATCTTGGATCCTTTTAGTGATTTTGGTCCCTATACACTTGAAATTACTTTTATGCCCTTATAATTTATATTTTCTATTTTCTTTAAGTGCTAAAATGCTTTAAATAAATTAAATTTTCTTTCATTTAATTAAATAAAATAAAAATAAAAACTTAACCCACCATCTCATCCCTCTCATAGTATTGAGGATGAGAGAATCCCAATCATCACCACCTCTCTCCATCACCGGTGTCTGTAACCACCGTCGGCGGCTTCCATTCTCACCGGAGTTACCCGGTTCACGACCACCACCCACTTATCTCTCTCCGCATGACACCACTTAACTTTACTTATTTCTATCTTTTTCAAAACAAACACTAACACACGGTCTCAAGAACACATGCTCACCAACTCAAGAACACCCACACCGGAAACCACCGACAACAAGCCGGAAACCAACACCACCCGCTCCCCTCCCATATCTAAACCTAGTAATGCAAGGGGTGCTCAAACCTACAAATTAAAACCAAACATCATGCCCAAAACAAACCCAGAAATTAACCTCATAAATCATTGATGAAATCAAATCAAATACCCAACTCTATCTCTACCGATAAGCAACCGATTCAAGACTTAATCTTCATCATTTTCTTCCTTGATTTATGTAACAGGCAAGCCAAAAGAACATTATCCCTTTCTTTTCCTACAACTCCAATGATTTCAGTAAAGTCATCCGTCACCACCGTATCCTCCACCACTACAAGCTACTTCCTATAAAATCTATGAACCCCCTCGTTCTCTTTCCTCTCTTTCTTTACTCCGCTACCGACTTTTTATTTTGGATCCAGAAACCAAATCGAAAACGATTTTAAGATTTGATTTTAGTGGAAATTTCGTGTAACACCCAAAATTTGAGGAGCAACTTTGGATATAAATCAACTTTTGGGGATTGGACGCGGCGTGTTGGAGGCACCAACACGATGTGTCGAGATAAGAAAATACACGGGTCTCATTAAGAGCAACACGGTGTGTTGCCTCCTGGAACACAATGTGTTGGTCGTTGGAAATGAAACCCTAATCTTTCGGGTTTGCTCCCTATTTAAAGGAATGAGATGGCTAGGGTTTGTTCACCCTCAACCCTCAAGCCTTGAAGGAAATTCTAATCATCATTCCCTCTCATTTGTGAGCTAGTGTAGTGTTTTGGAGCCAAGGAAGGAAGATATTGGAAGAAGGAAGGCAAGATCCAGCAAGCAAGTCCCTCATCTTTCAACTTGGCACCCTTCTAGACCTTTGTAAGCTTCCAATATCCGATTTTTATCATTCCATGTTGCTAGATCTTGGGTTTTGTCCCTTAGCTTCTTATTCTTGAGAGTTGGAAGGGTTAGATCTCATAAAGTTTGCAACATTTTGGAATCCCCAGGTCAAGGTGACCTTGTAGAGTATTGGATATGGCTTATAATTGAGTTTGGATGTCATGCATTGAGATTAGTTAATAATTCTCATTATTGACCTGATATGGGTTCAAGACATGCATCGGACATGCATGTCTATAATGCACCGACCTCTGGATGGTTTTAGTGCTAGAACCTCTTCTGGAAAGTATTGGGCATCAACTTTAAGGATTGAGTGCTTATTGGTTAAGTCATTGCACCTTCTAGCCTCATAGATGGGTTTTGGTCCCTTTGGAGTAGTCCTAGAGAATAAAGTTGGAAACTTTATCCTCCTTCATATTATTTTGGTTCAGATTTGAGCTTTGGAGCTTTGTGAATCAAAGGAAATAGGTTAATGGATTAAGCTGCTGGAACTTTGGCAGACACGGTGTGCTTGCAAGTCAACACGCATGTTGGATGGGGTTTTCCCGACTGTTTGGATGCGGGAGGAACACGATGTGTTTGCAAGGCAACACAACATTTTGGAGTCAACATGGAATATTGACTTTGACTTTTGACTTTGACCAATTTTGACCTTGAGGGGCATTCAAGGTATTTTGGGATTTTGGGATTTTGATGGTTATTGGTCACTTGGATGGATAGGTATTGATTGGAGATGAGATTTGGAGTCGGGACCTTATCAGCTATAGAGCAAATCAAGAGGTGAGTTTTCCTCGCTATACTTTCGGGTCGAATGCACCAAGGTCGGCCCATTGGTTTGATAACTTGATATTGTTGATATGTTGAGTATAGGATAGATATGCATGCTAGTTTGATATGCTACTTTGGTAGATCTGTAGGACTACCTATGTTTCTGTATGCATGATTATCTGTATATGGTTGTTATCTGTCGGTATATTGTGTTGGGTTGAGGTTGTATTGCTTCATGTTGTAGCCAAAAAACCATGGAGCATTCCAAATATGAGTTGAGGGTTGGGTAGAGCATGCCAAACTCATACTAAGGGCTCAATAGCATTCCAAATACGAGCTGAGGACCCGGTGGTATGCCAGACTCGTACTGAGGGCTTGAGGGTATTGGAGAAATCTAGATATGAGCTAAGGGTTGGGTCGGGTAGAGCATGCCATACTCATACTGAGGGCTCAGTAGCATTCCAGATACGAGCTGAGGGTTGGTTGGTATGCCAGACTCGTACTGCGGGTTGAACATTGGATGCCAGTCTAATGACTGATTGGGCTAGGGAGCAAGCCAGACATAATCTGTGGGCCCAAGGGCAAGCCAAACTTATGTTGTAGGCTCAAGAGCAAGCTAGATACGAGCTGTGGGCCCGATAGGCAAGCTAGACTCATATTGTGGGCTCAAGGGTAATCCAGTCTTTTAGTTGTGAACCCAGTACATGTTGTTATATTATGTGTGCTATTTGATGGTATGTTGGTACTTTGGGGAAACTCCCTAAGCTTCGTGCTTACGGTTTTTGTTTATGGTTTCAGGTACTTCAGTGGTCTGTGACAAGGAGAAGGCGTGATTGTATATATCCTCGTGTTTTTGGAACTTATGATTTTTGGAAAACTCTAACAATGAAAATGTTTTGAAAACTATGTTGTAAACGATTCCAATTTTAAATAATGTTTTGGATAATAGTTTCTAGACACTTTTATTAATAAAGGGGTTATTTTTTAAAGGTTTAAATTTATTGAAATTTTTGGGATGTTTCATTTCAATGTGGACTTTAATTTTCAGATTTAAGTTCATCAGAAAGCACCGTTGTGGTGAAACGACTCAACCATCAACAACCCTATCGATTGGGTAGAGGTCAATGTAGGCGAAGAAGGAAATGGGTGAAGATGGAGGTTTGGGATGGCAACCGTCTTGAAGGCGTAGGAGATGAAAATGTATGCACTAGAAAAATCTCAATCGAAAAAGGTTGCTCCAACGAACTCGACAGCGGGGAAGCCAGGGTTCCAGCTGAAGATTTGGTGGTGGCAGTGTGGGGTTGACTTTGTTTTTGGTGGCAGTGGTTCCAATTGGGGAGATAACGTCCAAGAGAGAGATAAAGAGAGAAAGAGAGATTTATTTTGTTTGTGTTTTTTTAAATTACAAGAATAAAGAAAATAAATAAATAAATTGAAAAATAATTATTTAAAGGGCATATTAGTCATTTTAGGTTGGTGTGGACCAAAAATACAAAAAATACCAACTATAAGGACTAAAGCCACACAAGGTATTCAAAATTGGACCACTGATGCATCACCAAACCTTTTTAGACAAAAACTACATAATTTTGACAAGCACAGGGACCACTTTTGCAATTTTGTCAAATATTTTACCGGAATGTTAATTCCGGACTTGGTGTTTACTTTTGTCAAAAATAATTTTTTTTTGATAGCATGTGCTAAAAGATTGCCAAGTCATATTTTTTTGGACACTAAGCATAACATGATGATATGGAGTGGTGATGTGTTTAAAAGGTAATTCCTTTTTTTCTTTAATTAAATAAATGTTTATTTAAATATTTAAATAACATAAACTTTAAAATAAAATACAAGTTGCTAAGCTGGAAGTACATGCATCTAAAGTTGGAATAATGAAAAGGTGAGATGAGACCATTTTTTTTCCTCATCATGTACTCTTTCTTCTCGTCAAGGGTATGACGCACATGATTTAACAAATGGGTTTAGCGAACTCTTCGGATGTAGTAGCGAGGATGCCACATAAGCTTAGCGAGGGAGTGGCGGCCACTCCCTTTAGCCTAATAGATTAATTTAGAGTAAATTAATCGCCTCATAGAGTTTACAATATATTCCCCATTTGGTGATACGGTGAAATTCATGACAAGGATTTATATGGCCGCTCATAAGATATTCCTAGTTGACACGTGAGAATTAGAAAAAAAAAATAATAAATAATAACCCAATAGCCCAAATGAAATAAAATGGAAAGGAGAAATCATGATGGGAATCGTTTGAATTTCATTTGATTATAGGATCGAATGTTGAGAATTAGAAAAAAATAATAATAATAACAACCCAAAAGCCCAAATAAAATAAAAAGGAAAGGAGAAATCATAATGGGAATCGTTTGAATTTCATTTTATTTTATATATGATCGAATGTTGAGGATTAGAAAAAAACAATAATAAATAAATAGCCTAAAACCCAAATAAAATAAAAAGGAAAGGAGAAATCATGATCGAAACATTATTGTGGTCGTACTAGTCGTCTACTGTAACCCTGAGGAGCGTGGGACCTGTTCTTCAACGCACACCCTGCGAGCTACTGGTCTACCTGTTCGCAAAAAGTCAAAGCAAGCTTTCGTGTTCAAAGTCTTCTATCATTCTTCCATCTCCTTTATTGACATTTCTCTTCTTCACACGCCGATGAACTTGATAACATTCCTTTGGTCAGTTCTGTTGTTCATATGCTTCTTTAATCGATTTTATATTCCTTTCCTTTTTCTGTATTCAAATTCATAACAAATTTAGCTCCATCGATTTCATACTTCTACTTCTCTCATGTGTATGTATCTACCCTACAACGGATGAACTATATCTTGTGATTCATTTACAGAGCTTATTGTCTAGAGAATTTCGCAGACTTTGAGCGCAATCCGGTTTTGAACTGTACGGAGCTTGTCGAGAAGTGATATATCGCCCTTTTGGTTTTAAATCCATCCAGGATCCTGAACTTGATGTAATTGCCCTAATTTTGAGATGAATTTCATTCCGTTTATGTTGTTGTTGCCCTGAATTTGAATTTTCGTGGCATGATGAGATAAATTAGTACTTAAGGTTGATGATCTGCGATAAATCTTCTGCTTATGATTTATATTTTCATCTTCAGTGATACATTAGAATTGTTTTGTGTATACAGATTCATTTTGGCGTCTCAGGCAATTGATAGAATCTACTAGTCAGCATAGAGAACTCCTTGTTATGGATAAATTCAGTTGTTGTTTTTGGAAGGCAGCTCCCCCCAAAAATGGTGTTCATGGTAAAATCTTAACTTGAGAGTTTCATAACTCCTTTTTTCCACTTACATATTCTTGTTCAATGCTAATCATTTTCTTGAAAATTCTCAGCAAACAATGGGGGAAGCAACATTGATCTTAGTGTAGGTAAGACCACCTCTAAAAGATCATTGGCAAAAACCTTGGTTTTGGTTTCATAAGAATTGTTGTGACTTTACACTTTACATCACATATACTTATTTGAATGCAGAACTTTTGGATGTTGAAAATATGAGATTGTATAAATACAAAGATTTGCAAATCGCTACCGGAGATTTTAAACCTGAAAATAAGATAGGGCAAGGGGGGTTTGGTTCTGTTTACAAGGTAAATTTCAAAATTTTCTAATCATTTTCCTTCATGTGTTTAGATTATCATTAAACTACTTACTAATATCTTAAATATAAATTTGTTAATCTCTAGGGACTACTAAAAGATGGAAAAGTAGTTGCTATAAAGCTCCTCTCTGCTGAATCAAGACAGGGTTTGCGAGAATTCTTGACTGAAATAACTATTATTTCAGATATACAACATGAAAATTTGGTAAAGTTGCATGGTTATTGTGTGGAAAAAGATCATAGAATCTTGGTTTATGGGTATCTCAAAAACAGTAGTCTAGATCAAACCCTACTTGGTAATTGAAATTCGACACATCTTTTTTCATCCTTTGTATTTTTTTTTTTAATAATTTTGGTTTTTTGTTATAGGGGGGAATCATTGTAGCATTAAATTCACATGGGAAATTCGAAGGAAGATTTGCATAGGTGTTGCAAAAGGGCTTACTTATCTTCATGAAGAAGTGCAGCCTCATGTCATTCATAGAGATATTAAAGCAAGCAATATTTTACTCGATGAAGATTTTACACCAAAGATTTCGGATTTTGGTCTTGCAAAGCTTTTCCCATCTCATTTGACTCATGTTAGCACACGTATTGCTGGAACTCAGTAAGCTTTATTTACATCTTAAAAACATAATATCACTTCCAGATATTATTAAACATTTCCACTAATGTTTTGGTAATGACTTATTGTAGAGGCTATTTGGCTCCTGAATATGCAATAAGAGGCCAATTGACAAGGAAAGCAGATATTTACAGTTTTGGTATTTTGCTTTTGGAAATTGTTACCGGAAGACCCAATCAAAACAAACGGTTACCAGTTGAAGAACAATATCTTCTTGAAAGGGTATGCAATGTTTTATTTACTTTCCTACTACAACATGAAATTTCTCATTTAAGTAATTGCTATTAGCATGAAACTTTCACACCTATCTTTAGCATACACACAATATTCACAAAGGGAACAAAGAATTGTTGATATTGATTTGGGTCCACAAGATTCTTTTATTGTGTCATTATGAAAACCAAATTCATCAAATTCAATAGTACATTTATTATCACGAGTAAATTTTCCGACATAAATGAGATTTTTAATTAGTTAAGGGGTTATGAGAACGTTTTTTAGGGATCGTGACCAAGGTTAGTGTTACCCGAGTGAGTAACAGGAATTCGAGATCCATCACCTACTAAAAATTACTAAAAGTGGAAAAAAAATTGCACTTGTTGCTAGAATATACAACATAAATACATCTAATAGGTACATTGTAGGAAATAAAAATGCACTTCACTCTTTTCATAATTATATGCAATATACTTCATTTTTTTAATCTATAATAGCAATGCACTTATATTATTTCCCGATAGTAGTAATATGTAACATGAAATTCGTGAAATGTATTTATTTTTTACCCATAACAACAACATACTTGCATTTCTTTACACATTTAGGTGATATTTGTTTTTCGAAGCTAAAATGTCTGTAGTCTCCGGACCACATCTGCAACCCTTTGCAGCGAAGTGGTGGACCAAACGTCTGCAAACTACAATAAGAAGTTTGTTTGTTTTTTTAACGTCTGCAGGCTGCTGAAATAAAAAGAAATTAACCATACAATAGTTAAAAAAAAATCTAAATCAAATATTTATTTAGTTTTAATCATATGCAAATCGAATATAAAGATCATTATGATGATATGATTTGTAAAGACGTTTGTATAAAATAACTAAACATAATAATTGCTAAATAACAATAAATAAAATTATTAATTTAGCAAACAACATCTTCATTTTGTTAAATTTTCCAAAACGATGGTTATTTCTTTGGTACCTTCAATAGATTTGGTAATTTTAGTGAATAACTTTTTAATTTATTTGGTTATAAACAATGTAACACAACAAAAATGTTATATAAAATTTACCAAACGGTTTTGAAATTATGTAAAATATATATTTGCATTGTTTATAATATACTTCATAATATTATTAAATTAATAAACATGTTGAAAATTTAAAACAAATTTATATTGAATAATATAACTTAAAGGTGGGAAGTGGCTTTGACGAGGAGGGTCCAGTGTTGCGCGATGCAGCACATGCGCAACAGTTTTTAAGTCAAGAGTCTTTTAAAAAACAAACAACTGCGAAAGGCCAAATGTTGCACGTGTTTTGTGTGGCGCAGCCAGAAGTGGTTTTTAAAAAAACAAACAAACAGCTCCTTATTCTTTATAGCAACGTACTTATAATTCTTTATTCTTTATAGCAATTTACTTACATTTTTTAACCGATAGTGGCAATATTTAACATGAAACTCGAAATATACTTAAGTTTTTGCCCATAATACCAAATACTTACATTTCACTACACATGATAGCAATGTATTTATAATTCTTCACTCATTATAGCAATGTAGTTATATTTATTTATTTATTTTAATATATATTTTTTTCAGGTATGGGAACTATATAGGGAAGGGGAGCTAGAAAGGTTGGTTGACACTTCAATGGAAGATAATGATGAGGATTATGATAAAGATGAAGCTTGTAGGTACTTAAAAATTGGGTTACTTTGCACCCAAAGTCTTCCAAAAAACAGACCATCAATGTCTAGTGTGATGATGATGTTAAATGACGAAATGGACCTTGATGAAAAAGATTTATCTGATCCAGGGTTAATTTCAGAGTTGAAAAACTTTAAATCCAATAAAACTACCAACACATCAGGTAACAACACATCATCTAGTAACTCAGGAAAACAGGAGGATAAGGATTCCTCATTGTATGGACACTCAACATCATCGTTTGCCACTATGAGTTTTACCACAATTAATGATCGATGATTTCACAATACACCATTTTTTTTTTTGTCTTTTTATAGTTGTAAATTTTTTGGAAACAAAATTTATTAGTAATTATGACTTTGCCATTAAGACATGCTAAGATTGGTGGAGGATTGTTGATGTGTTATTTATTTTATTTTTTTTTTTTTGTAGATAAGTAATGTATGTGATAACATTATTTGGATAGTTTTGAAGAAAGGAAAGTTGAATTCCTTTGTTTGATAGTGTATATGAATGTGTAGTATCATGTCATCAAACAATCTTTTGGTTTGGACTTCTCTAAACAAGGGTATTTTAGGTATTTCATAAGTAATCGCATATTATTGTAATATATTCTAACTATATTATGGGGTCGTTTTCTCCGAGAAAATGAGATGCAAGCTATATTTTTATGATATAAATAACCCTAAAAATGATAATGTTTCCCTCATATTCTCTTAATATATGTTATTCTTTGAGATAATATCACTGTAGCACAATGAAGTTTTGGGTTTGGTCTAATTTGACCAGTTATGTTTTTTTTTTTTTTTTTTTTGCACAATAGGTCACCTAATTTTTACTATACATGTCAATTAAGCCACTATCGTTAGTTTTTAACCATTCATCCGTTAACCTGTTATTCTAAATTACACAAATAGCCCCTATGGTTTTAATTCTTTCGTACTTAGTCCCTTACCATCTATGGTTTAAATTAGATGACCAAAACGACCACATTTTATGAAAATATGGGGACCAAAGTGTAACATTTCCTAATAATTACTAATTAGCTTAACTAATATAACTTTTAAGAAACCCACAGTTTATCGCTGACCCCATCACTTCGTTTCTCCAGCTATGAAATCTGCTCCTATCGACAAATATAGTTTCTTGAGACCTGAAGGATTGTAGATCGATCATCGTAACGTTTTTACAATTAGAAATTCAAATCTATATGGAAACAAACATCTCAACGATCAACGATTTCCTAGAATTAATCATCACAACTCCTTGATCTCGTCTACGATATGAAATTCCGACTCCAATTCTACGATGGAAACCTCCCTCTTCGAGAAAGATATGGTTTCTTAATCTGTGATTTATTTTCTCATGATTTAAGTCAGATATTCGGATCTGTTTACCGTAGAGTTCTCTCCAAAGACGACGATCAAGATCCATGTTTTATTAATCTTCACTAAGCCAAAATTTCTTTTGTTTATGTGTGTTCATATGATTAAAGGGAGTCGTTTGTTTGAAACTGGTGTGTAACTAGTGTTCTTTCCAAGTTTTTTCTAAACTTTAGAATTTCTAGCTTATGTATTGTAATATGTCAAAGTTATTACCCTATAGATTTGATTTTGCATATTCTTTCTTCTACTGTAATGGAGATAGTCCGGTCATAACCATTATATACAAAATATAATGCAATGTGTATCGAATTGAACCTGATGAACCGTTAATCTTTAATCAATTTAAAGAATTTTTTTTTTGGTATGGGTTGAATCTGATAAACTCGAAATCGTAATTTTTGCCTAGTATGTTTCAACCAGATTTAATGGGAAAGACAACGACAATGTTACACTATGGTCCCCATAATTTTATAAATGTGGCAGTTTTGGTTGTGTAATTTAAACTATAGCTAGTAAGGGATCAACTACGAAATAAATTTAAATCATAAGGGTTCTTGTATAATTATAATAACTGCTTAACGAATGAATGGTTAAAAACTAACGATAATGACTTAATTAACATGTACAATAAAAATTAGATGACCTATTGCATAAAAAATAGCATAATTGATCAAATCGAACGAAACTCAAAACTTCATTGTGCTACAGTAACATTATCCCTTATTCTTTTGTAAATAGTCATTTGTTTTCTTAAAAGAAAACAATGTATCATAAGTTTGAATATATATATATATATATATATATATATATATATATATAGAGAGAGAGAGAGAGAGAGAGAGAAATTTCAGATCAATCAAACTCCAGGTTCACTATGGTTCGTGAATTGTGAATTTGAATTGTATCCAATTTGTACACATTATTTCATATGCAAATGACCATTACACTTAAATTTTTTTATTTTTTATCTTGAGTAATTCATTTGTGTATGATCAAAAAATCGAAATAGTAAAACAAATCAAATGTTCTAAATGGTGTGAAACATGATGTGATGACAATGTCAAACTTCAAGTCATGGTGAGAATGGGCAAACCATGAAGTTTTTCAAAAGGCGACAATTTTATATACATTACAATCACATAATTATAGAATTATATTAAATATATCAAGTTTTTAAAAGTGTTATATTAACACTTAATATAAAAAAGTTAACAAAAATTCAATTGTTTCATGTCCGATAAAAAAACAAACAAAAACTTGCACCATGAAAAAAAAAAACTCGCGTCATAACACGATAAGGGGTACCATGACACGTTATTTGAGTGACATGCATGCTTAACAAACTCGTATTTGACGTTTTCGAGATGACTACACCATGTTTCACGCTATGGCACACAATGACACGCCTTTTGGAACCATGGTTTAGATTCACTATAATTTACATAAATATTTATAATTAATATTCATCATTCACAAGTGAATCACAGTCATGTATACTAAAAAATCGGTAGATATTATACGATTATTATACATAACGATCTTTCACATTGAATATTAATTATAAAAAAAATTATATGTTAACGATTAATTTGTGAATAATCATCAATTGCTGAAAAAAAATAAGTATAATGAATATTTACATGTGAATTATTTTCGATAAAAAAATGACATATTTTAGATTCATAATGTAAATATGAACTAATATTTTAAAGAGAAAAAAAAATAGTTTTTTTATTATATCGATTTGGATTTTCTTACAAAAAGAAAATATCATTGTTTTCCAAAAATAAAGATAATATCAACTTATCAAATAATCTAACAAAGTTGCAAAAATGACTCTAATACAAATTGTTGGGTTTTTAGTATAAAATAATCTCATTATAGTAACAAATTCAATGTAATTAACAAACAAAAACATTTTATAAATTTGAATAAACTAAAATCATTTTAACCACCAATGATTATTTTGCAAAGCTTAGAAATATTAAAACACAACCATAGGAAAAAAGAATACATTTGAAGACTTTGATTCTCATGGAAGATTGAAAGTTGATGAAGAATATAGAGTAGAATTCCATCTTAGCTAGAATCACCAATAATTCTTCAACTTGATAAGATGTTAGTCTTCTTCTTGTAATAACAAAACTCTTAAGCTTTTAAAAACAAAAAATATAGCTTTTTTTTTTCTTTCTAAAAGAGAGTTCAAGTATCAAAGCTTTTCTCTACAAATGACTTAACCCTTTAAGTGAAATGAGAAAAGAGTGAGTGTGTGTGTGTGCGAGAGAGAGAGAGAGAGAGAGAGGAAGAATTCAAATTTCATCCATCAAGAAAGAAGAGAAAGAAGAGAATGACTAGCTTATTATACTCTTTACTTTAAGTCTTTATCCCATGGGCCTTAGCACTTTAAGACCCATGCTTTATCATTATGCCAGGACACACCTTACAAGCATGCATGCCTTAATATAATAATCAAAAGCCCTTAACTTGTCCCCATCCATACAACTTATGATTTTGCTTATAAAAAAGAAAGAGATCATTCTTTTATAACTTATAAACCTTTATCTAATTAGCTTAAAAGACAAAAGTATTTATAGTCCAAAAGAATATACATAACACAATAAATCTTACCTTATGATATATCATGATGTGTTATGATACTTAACATTGAAAATTAATATTTCTATGAAATAAATAATTTCCAATTAATTATAATATACATATATATATATATATATATATATATATATATATATATATATATATATATATATATATATTTGGCTCATGGAATATATGATTGTCATGTACCTAAACTTATATATAGAACCCTCCAAACAATGTAGTTTTGATCCATTTATATCCAAAGTAATTATGATATATCTTTTACTATTCTTCCTTGATCACGTGACTTACTAAATCGATCAAATTTATGTTCTTTTTCTTCATTGTGTCTAAGAAGTTAAAGCATTAAAAGTTGTGACAATTTAATCAACCCTACTAATTTCTAAATGAAAACTAATAGAATAAAAGATAAAAGAATAACATGTCATAACTCAATCAAACTTTTCATAAAATCATTGGATATAATTTTTCAATTGAAAGACAAAACACTTGAGTTATATAAATAATCAAATTCTTATAAATAATATATTTATATCAAGTTGTTGTTAGTGTGACACTTTAGGATCATATATTATCTAGCAGTATCATTCTATAATGAATCCGGAACATAAAGATATTTCACGTATTACAGTTGTAAAAAATGAAGATAATGACTTATTCTAGGTTTGAGTATTTGATGATCAACATACTTGATCAAGTTATTCCCAATCATTTTCAAATAAATAAATTAAGTTTTAGAACATGTATTGAAATATTTGATGGGGGAACATCTAAAAAAAACTTCTACCACATTTTTAAGGAGTCTACCAAGTAAATTGGAGCTTCATCATCATTGTGTCACCTTTAAATTCACCATTTCTTGTCAACCTTATCCTCCTTTAGTAGCTTGATAGAAATGATAAAAAAAGCCATTAAAAAAGAAATAAACATGCTCCTTCAAGACTATAAAGTTAAAATATATACCTCGTGAACATCATTGAACTTGCTTGGACTGTTCACATTACATTTTTATAACTAGTTGGTGTAGGTTTAGTCAGTTCAATGGTAATATGTGGGAAAAAGAACATAAGGGGTAACCCTGAAATAAAGTTAAACTATGGTACCCTTATAAGCTATTAACCTAAAAATAGACATAACTTGTAATTTTAGATATACTACATGGATCATGATTAAATATGAAAACACGTATATTTTTTTTTCTTCAAAAATGTTTTATAATTTATTAGCAAAAACACGAATATTGGATTGGCCCACATAATATTAGGTAGTTGCTCAGTAAAGACCGACCAAACCAATGATGCTTAGCTGAAACTAGGGCGAGCATCAGTCCGTCCTAGTTTGGAATGGAATTAGAGCCGGTTTAGACCAATAATGAGAATCGATAATCATATTATAACCATTTAACTAGAACGAAGTATAAATATTATACTAGTTGTTGAAAAAAAACATAAAAAAAACATATCATTTTGACTTCAAACGAAAAAATTATGGGAGTTTAAAGATGATGAAAGATTAAGTAGGATTGTACGATCGAGCTCAAACTGAAAATCCTCTCATACAAGCTAATAAAAATACAATTTAGTTGTCAAATAGAGGACAAATGGAGCTGTCACATAATAAGAATGTAATATGAATAATCCAAACAAGTTTATAAAAATGTAATGCGTACAATCCAAACAAATTTAATGGTAATATACAGACAAAAAATTTATGAGACTAAATTTAAATAAAACCTAAACTATGTTACCTACGCCAACTGTCGTAAAGACATAATGAATCCAAACAAGTTCAATTGGATTAAAGAAAACTTAAGAAACTAAACCTAATTTATTTATTTATTTTTGACATGTTTTATCCTTTATGTAACCTTGTTAAAAAGTTGTAGCGAAAATGTAAGTTAGAGAATATTTTATGGACCATTCACGCAATTCGCTTGAAGATATTTCTACCGACTCGCTCAAAGGGCAATTTCGACATTGCACCTCATCGTCTATGAAGAGAACCTAAACCCTCATCGATAACTAGGGTTTTAAACGCCCAGAACCCCAAAGACACTCGAAAATCGCTAAAAATGGCGACTCGCGTTCTCCTTCGCACCCTTCTCTCCTCCGCCAATCAAACCCTAATCCCTCGTTCATTCACAACATCTGCTTATCTTCAACGTTTACGCCCTATTGTCACTATCGCCGCCGCTAATATCCGTCACTCCTCACTTGCGGCTACCAATACCCGTGCTTTCTCTACCCGACTCACCACATCTTCTCTGAATGATTCGAACCCTAATTGGTCAAATCGTCCCCCAAAGGAGACAATTCTTCTCGATGGCTGCGATTTTGAGCACTGGCTTGTCGTAGTGGAGAAACCCGAAGGCGAACCGACTAGAGATGAGATAATTGATTCGTATATCAATACCCTAGCCAAGGTTGTTGGCAGGTAAGAATGATTATAGTTTTTTCCCTATTTTTTATTAACCGAATCTGTTACTTGTAAACTTGAAAACATTCGAAGGGAATCCGTTTAGTTTTAAAACATGATTATAATTTCTTTATACAAATTGCTCGATGGTTTTCTTTTTCATTATGACAAGGATCAAGGTTGAAACTTTAGATTGTGTAGTAGTCAATAGTCACATCTGTTTTTGGATGTTTCTGTATTCTTTTAAACAACTGGTTGGAGTTATATGCTTCGATTAAACTCCATTATTTGTTTTTTTAGTTACGATGAAGCAAGAATGAAGATCTACTCAGTTTCAACAAGATGCTACTATGCTTTTGGAGCCCTTGTGTCGGAAGAAGTTTCTTACAAGATTAAAGGTAATCAAATCTTTCAAAACTTAGAATCCTCAAATCATATAATTTGCTAAATTGTATATACTGACTGATCAAATTCTCATTATATATATCAGAGTTACCTGGAGTTCGTTGGGTTCTTCCTGATTCTTACTTGGATGTTAAGAACAAAGATTATGGAGGTAATTCTCTTAACAGTTACATTCTTCACTTTGAATTTTGAGTTATAATGTTGGATTTTTTATCATTTTAGGTGAACCATTTATTGATGGAAAGGCTGTTCCCTATGATCCAAAGTACCATGAGGAGTGGATTAGAAACAATGCTCGGGCCAATGAGAGGAACAGGAGGAATGACAGGCCTCGCAACTTTGACCGGTCAAGAAATTTCGAAAGAAGAAGAGAGAACATGCAGAGCAACCGTGGACCACCAGTTATGGGCGGTCCACCACCACCCATGGGCGGCCCACCACCACCACCTAACTACTTGGGTGGTCCACCACCCAACAACATGGGCGGACCACCACCCAATATGGGAGGTGGCCCACCACCCAATAACATGGGAGGAGGTCCACCACCCAGTAACATGGGGTATGGAGGTCCTCAGTCCAACAACTGGAATGGACCACCACCACCTTACAATGGAGGGCCGCCAAACATGGGAGGAGGAATGAGGCCCCCGCCTCCTAATTACCAGCAGCAGGGAGGATGGAATGCACAGAACAATGGAGGACCAGGGTATCAAGGGCAAAATAGTAATTATCCTCCTCCTCCTCCTCCACAGAATGTAGGTGGTGGGAATCCATACCAGAATCAGGATGTACCTGGGAGAGACATGCCTATGCCCCCTGCAGCCAACTATTAATAATGGGAATGGCTGATTCCATTCCGGTTACAAAGTGTGTTTTGGTTGTGGTTTAGTTAATGAGAAATGGTAGTTTGGTTCAAAAGGTTTTTGTCACAAACTTGAGGTATCATCGAGCTTATGGTATATTGTATAGCTTAGTGACAATCATGATGGGTCTATTTATGCTGCATTTAGTTATGAACCTATTTATTTATGGATATGTGGATTTATCTAAATTATGTTATTGCAGCTATTAGTTTTATCTGGATTTGTGATTTTGTCAATTTTGCGTCTGATATCTTAAAAAGAAGAAAGATTCAAATCGTCTGTCCAAGAAATGCAATTGTTAGTCAAAACAAGTAAGGATACTGTAGAACATCAAGAACTTTTCATACCAGTGGAATGTTAATTTACAAAGGATACTGTAGAACATGTGCGAGCCCTTATTTAGTGGAAGTAGTTATTGATTTATTACAATTTGTCATCTGTAATATACTATTTTAAATGGTTAGATACAAGAATATCAAAGCCATTTATTCATTTGGTTTTTGACAAGTTACTTCATTCTTATTGATTTAAATAAAGTGTTTTTGATATTTATATTCAATTAAACATTAAGTTAAATAGACATTATCATATACTAAAAATAACTTGTTATTACATTTCGGTACCCGATAAGTTAATCATAACAATTTTTAAATTCCGTTTTAACCCAATTTGCTAACTAACACTTAAAAAAAAAACTAACTTGTTTTAAATAAGCATATCTCAAACACTCCCTATAACTTAAAGACTATAATGTTGTAGAACAAGCACAAGCCAGTCTTTCTTTTCTAGAATGAATATAATTAGGGCTATATCACAATATAAATGACAAGTTACCTTCACTTTCCAAAAAAAAAAAAAAAACAAATTTCATAATATTCATCAATTTTAATTAGAAAGGTTGGATGAAATAGAAAAGAAACAACCAGTCATATCTATCAATATTAAATGTTTAACAAATTGACGTCTAGATTTGATCCTAACACCACACCTAGATAGACATGCGCAAACAAAACATTTGAAGTTTTCATGTTTTTTCAAAAGGTTATTGCCATAAACTCTTATATTTACATAAAATCTGTGGTTATGTCCTAAGTTCAAATTAATGTCCATTAATACCTTATATTTTGAATATTTTTTTGTCACTTATGGTTTTTATCAGGTTAAATGTGGATAGTAGGTCACCTGGATATCTAAACATAAAGTAACCACCATCACATGTGGGTAGTTGACCACCACCACTACCACCTTTAGGAGGAGCTGTCTCCAACACCCTCTCTGCCTTCACCACCATCCCCTCGGATGAAACCCTAGCCGCTTTTATCAAAAGAAGAACTCTGACGTTAAAGGAAGCTCTGAATGATATGGAGTGTGTCGATTTCATGGTTTGTGCTCATATTTTTTTTCTCCCTCACGTATAGAGTGTACCCCCTTCTCGTCTTTTTTTTTTTTTTTTTTTCGTTTCACGCCCTTCATCTTCTTTTTCTTATTCAAATTGCACCACAACCTCTTCGATCCAGATTAGGCTATAGTAAATCTGTTCACACAAGGAGAAGATGATGGCAACTAGAATATTGATTATCAAAGGTTTATGGAGGTGGGTGAACAGTTGCTTTAAAGGAGGTTAAGGGTGATGTTAAGGTGTTTGTGTAATGGCTTCTATTGTTATTGGGTTATGGTCTTTAAAAGGGTGTTAAGAGGGTGGCGGATATAGGGATGGTGGTGGTTTCCGGGAGGTAAAGATTAGGTTGTAATGTGGGGTTATGGGGTGACGAAGACGATGGCTGATCATGAAGATGGTGAATAGTTGTTGTGATGGAGGAATAAAGGTGGAGTTGGGTGGTGGATGGACAGACATTGGCAGTGGTGGTGGTTTGTGTGTGTAGATTTCTCCCATGGTGGTCAACATGGTGTCAAATAGTAGTCTTTTGATCTCAAGATATGTTGGGGTGGTTGTTATGGTGGTGCTAGTGGTAGTAGACAGTGTTGTTGGTAGCAGATGATGGTGGTGATGATGCGTAAATATGAGAGTTTCTACGACAATAATGACCGACTAAGAGGATGCAAAATTTGATAAACGGTTGAAATAAAAAAAAAAACATAAGTAAATAGAAGCATTAATAAACATAAAAACAAAATTAGGACATAATCATACATGTAAATATAAGGGCTTTTATAGCAATACCCCTTGTTCTAAAGCAAAAAGAGGTTTCAAACCTCATTAAATTTGCATGTTTAACAAAGAAGTCTTTGGCAAATATGGGATTTAAGCATAATATCAAAATCTTTAAACTTATTGAAACTCTAACTAATTATGCTTAAACAAGTGAAAGAAAGAACAACAGAACATCTATTTAACTACTAACAAGCAAAACCCAAAACTATACATGTCATGACTAGCTGCTCCTGCTACAGTTTTGATTTTCCTCCAACTTAACAACTTACGAGAGAAAGGAAGGGAGATAATACACAAAGAACATGAGCAAAAAGCACAATTTCATTTGTGGTTTTCCAAGTCTACCCCATCCAAATTCAAAACCTATTTGGCAACTTATACTTATATATATATATATATATATATATATATATATATATATATATATATATATATATATATATATATATATATATATATTTTTTTTTTTGTCAATGGGTTTTTGATCTCATGGCCCACAACCCAACACTCTTATATCATACACCCTGCTTACTACTTTCTACTTGCTAATAAAAAAAAAGGCAAGGCACCATCTTTAATTACAAATCAATCATCATCCTCATTCATGTCAAAAAGCGAGCAACACCTTCTTTCCATTTTTCTTTTTCTTTGTTAGGACTTAGGACACCTGTCAGTTGTGTTGATGAAAATCTGCCATCAAAGATATCATATTAAATTAATAATTACATACCCAGTTACTGAAAAATGAACTCAAAGAATTCCGATTCCGATTCTGATTCTCACCCCGTCGTAATTGCACATAAAACCGTCGGAAATGAATATTTCCAACTTTATATATTTTCTTATATACTAAATGCAATATCTTTTTTTTTTTTTTTTTTTTTTTGAATTTTTAAAATCAGTTTTGAAAGGGTAAAACTACATATAATTCATTGTTTGGCTTACCTTACTCAATCTATGCCATTCAACTTGTAGGTGAATGAGCTGCATCTGCATCTGCATCTGCATCCGATCCATCTTCAGATGAACTATCACTATCTGAATCTGCATAATCATTTATCAAACAAATACATTACAACAAAACTAAACTACTCAAAATGTTGATTATTACAACTTAAGAATCAAATTAAATATAAAAACTTACCACTTGAAGATGATCCAGAATCACTACTAGAACTGCTTGAACTACTAGACCTACTACTGCCAACCCCATTATCTCCTCCTTCACCACCACCACTTCCAGCAATGCTCTTCTCACCTCCTTCAACACCATTAACAAACATTCACAATTTAATATCAAATCAATAACATCATTCATTCTTAGATAGATAAAGATAATCTTACTTGTTTTATTATTTTCTTTTGGGGCCTCCATAGTGGATGTCATAGGGTTCGGGTTCTGCATTTACATCTTAAAATGTAAAATTTGGAGGATAAAAAGAAAAAGAGACAGTAGTATAATGATATAATCTTACTTGTAACACAGTTCGATTAGCTTGTTGAGCAAGTTCAGCTCTCCTTCTGTGTTTACTCAAACTCTTCTTGTAATTTGTGACAAACCGATCGAGTTCCCATAGAGTTTCTATATCAACACTATCGATATCAACTTCAATCTCATCATCATGTTGAGAAAGTGAAGTGTTCTTCTTTTTGATGATTTGGACAATGTTGTCGAGCTTTTCGGAAGGTAGGCTTTGAAGATTTGTACTCAGTTTTTGCTTCTCTTCATATGTCATGTTCCTCTTGTTGGGATCTTTAGCTTTGGGTTTCTTGGGTGCTGGTGTCCTACTTGGAGGGGCAATTTTGGGTTTTGGACGATTCATGAAAGGTAAAGACATGGATTCTGACCTGTACAGTGTTCTTGATGGAGCATGTGCAAAATGAGGAGCTTTTCTTGAAGTGGGTGTTCTACTTGTTGGAGTTGGAGTGTTTGCATCATAAATCATTCCATATCTCCAATCTGGGTTTGATTCAGATTCAATCACTGACCACCTTTCTTCAAAAATATTTGATAATTGTTCTGCCATAACATGTACATCTTGTCCTTTTGGATTATATGTCATGGCGTTGTAAAAAGTCAGCCTCACATCCTCTGCAAACTCCATGGGAGACTTGTAGAAGTTTTGAGCAAGTCGACTCTTAATTGTGCCAAAATCCATCGGGTGTTTGATTATGTCATGGTAATCATGGAGTCCAAGAAGCTTTGCATTAACAGGTTCGTTAAACACCCAACCATGTTTGTGCTTCATCAGCCTCTGAAGCAAATTGTTGCAGTTCTTGAACATTTGATTCCTGTGTCTTTCATGTCCAGAAGAATAATCTGATTCCTTGCTGTGTTTTCTTCCACCATTAGCTTTCTGCCTCTTGTTGGTTTCAGGTGGTAATCTGTCTTTTCCAAGAAGGAAATCTGAATTCCTGTAATACTGATTAGCCTTTGGTGTCCTTTTTTCTTTTTCAACAAACTCACCGACTCCATGGTTGTTGTTATCCACAACTGATACATTGAGTTGCCTAAAAGGCCTCATGTCGGTATTGGGAGCCGAACCCATATCAGAATTCAGTCTCATCAAGGCTCTCCTGTCCACAAAATCAGTACCCATTTCTGAATTCACTCTGAGCAAAGCTCTCCTCTCGATGATATCATTACCTGAATACTGTGAATGACTGTAAGCTTCAACGTCGGCAGGAACAGCAAGAACAGCGGAGAAGGTGGTTAGCTCAGCTTCTTTATCTTCAAGTTTCTGAGATACACGTCGGACTTGATTAAGCTCGGCTCTCAGCTTCTCTCTAAGCTCGATAATCTCATTCTTAGCCTTCGCCGCTTTTAAATTAATCCTAACCCGATCGCCGACAATAACAACAACCGGTTTTATCACACCGTTCCCGGTGGGCTGATTTGGGGAAGCGGCAATTTGAACCGAATGATCATCTGATACCTCTACTACCGGCGATAGAGTATGTTGATGTTCCGAATTCGCGTCTTCAGTAGCTAGATTTTGCTCGTTGTTTGTGGCAGTGGGTGGAGAAGCTGGATTGGATGTGTTGGTTCTGGTAGTAGGCGGAGATGTAGCGGCGACGGTGTCAGTTGTGGTTGGGGAGGAGGGGGCAGCGGCGGTGGTGTTCTTCGCGATCCTTTTGAATCTTCTCGTGTAGACTTTATTACCCTCTCCCCACTTACTCTTTCCTTTGCTTATCTTGTCCGCATCTAATATCCCTGAAGCCATACATATACGAACACCCCCGCCGGCCGCCCCGGAGAACGCTATAACAAAAATCGCAATCGAAAAAGAAAATTCAGAAAAATTTAAATCCGATTTCTTCAGAAACGAAGAAATCGAATCCGATCAACGAGGCTAGGGTTCAAACCGACGAAGAAACGGGATTATGATTTAATCAAACACTAGAATTTCAAACCTTCTAAATTCAAGCCCTAGAATTCCAAAAAATCCGACCATAACATCAGATCTGGGACAAAATCGTTCGATTCAATGGAAAACAGAGATCAAAATCGGTACGGAACTAGGGTTTTCAACGGGTATGATGATCTACCTAATCTGGAACGAAAGAGGGAAAAGAAAATCAAAAAAAATTTAAAAAAATTAAAATAAAATAGAAAATTAGAACATTAGAAAAAAAATTAAAAATTAGGGTTTGGAGTTCTTGGGGAACCGAAAATCAAACAACGATTCAGAAGGGAGTAATCGATCCGAACTCTGCTCTCTTGCTGATGAAGCGTTAGTGGGGGGTTGTGAATTTGGGAAGAGTCACGCGCTTGTGTTTGCGATTGACCAAAGACGATGAACTGTTCTTTCTGCATCAGCTTAAAGGCATTGTTTATGTGGTTTTTATGTTTTTGTAGACGCGCCTTTCGATGGAAATTGGGGGTTTTCTGCCACGTACACACATTCGAGAGGTAAGTTGCAGGAATGGTCCTTCCACTATTGTCTCTTTATTTTCTGTTCACAAGAAAAAAAATGCTTTACAAAATCAGCCTTTTCCATTATTGTCGGTTTGGTAAAAGTTATACTCATAGGGCATTCTTCAGCCGAAAATCCTTTTTGGTGTAATTTAATTCAATCAACATCATTTTCAAATAACATGTGATGTTCAGAATAGTGTAATATAAAAGGGAAGTGATTTGTACACAACAGTTTTTTATCATACATAACAATTTATGCATTATATAGTTGTACAATACAAAATTTTAAAACATCAATTGTTGTGTATGGAGAAAAAAATATAATGTTACTATATATTATATAAAATGCGTTTTAATATATATATATATATATATATATATATATATATATATATATATATCATTATATACTTATAAATGAAGCATTTTCTCTTTCACCACATTCATTTGAAACCTTCATGACTTTTCAAATTCTTTCTTATAATTTGGTTAATGAGGTTAAATAAATATCAAACCTAAAATGTAATCATATATAAACTAAATTTCAATATTAAAAGAATATATTTTCTTATACTTATAAAGTTATGTTTTTAACTTTTAACATATTATACTTAATTTATTAGGTTTAACATGTTGTTGTATGTAAACCATTATCATTTTAAAGCTACAACTTTTGAAAATTTTGTATAAAATACTTAAATTGTTAATTTAAATACAACCATACAAGATCAACTTAAACATAAATTTTAGTTTAACTTAAACAACCGAAAAATTGTTTTGTAAATAGTTAAAAATGATAAATTATAGTGTCTTTTTAATAATGATTATAAGTTGGTTAATAAGACTAAATAAGTATCAAACCTAAAGTGTAATCATAAATAAACTAAATTTCAATATTAACATAATATTTTTACTTCTACTTATAAAGCTATGTCTTTAACTTTTAACATATTATACTTAATTTATTAAATTTAATATGTTGTTTTATGTAAACCATTATCAGTATAAACCTATAATTTTTGAACAGTTTTGACAAAATACTTAAATTATTAATTTAAATATAACATTATAATGTCAACTTCAATATAAATTTCAGTTCACCTTAAAAAGCCCAAGAAATATTTTGTGAATAGTTAAAAGTGATAAATTGTAGTGCTAAATGCAAAAACTAAATTGTAATATCAATTTAACTAAAATATTTCCTAAAGATATTTTTATAATCATTAAAAGTTTTAAAATAAATAGTTTAAAATAACTTACAATAACAATATTTAAAAATAATATATATAAATAATTACAATAATAGAAATTAAAACGTTAAATAAATAAATTTTAAAAAATTAATTAACAATAACAATAACTATAAATAACATTAAACCATATACTATATTAAATTTTATTCATGAGCAACTCACGGGTAGAGGTCATTCAAAATATTGCGATTATGCAGTTTTAATGGATTTATATATTATCATATAAATCAAAATAATCAATATGTTATATCAATTTAGTATACAAATTATTATATCAAATTTAACAACATAATTGTCATATTTAGAAAAACATATATTTGTAAAGATTTCAGCTATATAGATGTTTCTGCGCAACGCGCGGGCATTCGCCTAGTATACTTATAAAGCTAGCATTTTTTCTTTCACCACATTCATTTGAAACTCCCATGACTTTTCAGTTTCTTTCTAATAATGATTATAAGTTGGGTAATAAGGTTAAATAAATATAAAACCTAAAGTGTAATCATATATAAACTAAATTTCAATATTAAAAGAATATATTTTCTTCTATTTATAAAGTTATGTTTTTAACTTTTAACATATTATATTTAATTTATTAAGTCTAATATGTTGTTGTATGTGAACCATTATCATTTTAAAGCTACAACTTTTGAACAATTTGTATAAAATACTTAAATTGTTAATTTAAATATAACTTTACAGAATAAACTTAAATATAAATTTTTGTTCAACTTAAACAATCGAAAGAATATTTTGTAAATAGTTAAAAGTGATAAATTGTAGTGTATTTCTAATAATGATTATAAGTTGGTTAATACGGTTAAATAAGTATCAAACCTAAACTGTGATTATAAATAAATTAAATTTCAATATTAAAATAATATTTTTACTTCTACTTATAAAGTTATGTCTTTAACTTTTAACATATTATACTTAATTTATTTGATTTAATATGTTGTTGTATGTAAACCATTATCAATTTAAAGCCATAACTTTTGAACATGTATTGACAAAATACTTAAATTGTTAATTTAAATATAACATTATAGGGTCAACTTCAATATAAATTTCAGTTACACTTAAAAAACCCAAAGAATATTTTGTGAATAGTTAAAAATGATAAATTGTAGTGCTAAATGTAAAAACTAAATTTTAATATCAATTTAACTAAAATATTTCCTAAAAATATTTTTATAAGCGTTAAAAGTTTTCAAATAATTAGATAAAAATAACTTACAACAACAATAGTTAAAAATAATTCTATATAAATGATTATATTTTTACCTTTAAAAACAAAAAAAAAATTGTTTGCTGTTTTAGATAATTACAATGATAGAAATTAAAAAGTTAAACAAATAAATTTTAAAAAATTAATTAATAATAACTACAGCTATAAATAACATTAAACTATATATTATATTTTATTTTATTCATGAGTAACCCTTAGGTAGAGGTCATTCAAAAGATTGAGATTATGCAGTTTTAATAGATGCATATATTATCATATAATTCAAAATAGAGTAAATTATATGAATGGTCCCTATGGTTTAGAGTAATTTGCATGTTTTGTCCCTGACTTTTTTTTTTAACTCGGAAGGTTCCTACTATTTGTTTTTGTTACGCACTTGGTCCCAGTCTTATCTAAAAAGACTATTTTTTCCCTTGATTTTCTAATTTATTTAAATAAACACACCCGCAAACCCACCCATTCACCTTACATTAGATACCCTATAATTTTTCCCTATTAAAATAATAGTCTTTTTAGGTAAGACAGAGACCAAACGCATAACAAAAACAAACAGTATGGACAAAGCGCATAACAAAAACAAATAGTAGTGTCCTTTTGAGTTAAAAAAATAAGTTAGGGACCAAGCACGCAAATCACCCAAACCATAGGGACCATTCGTGTAATTTACTCTTCAAAATAATCAATATATTATATCTCCTTAGTATATGATTTATTATATCAAATTTAACAATAACATTATTGTTATATTTAAAAAAAACATGTAAATATTTCAGTTATATAGATGTTTCTGCGCAATGCGCGGGCATTCGCCTAGTGTGTGTGTGTGTATATATATATATATATATATATATATATATATATATATATATATTAAAGCGCATGACAAGTTTCGACAGTAAATTTTAGAATTTGAGTGGTTTCACAGCTTACATCTCTTTAATTTTTACCATTACAATATCCACCCACAAGTATGTTTAATTGTCAATTTGGTCCCATCTTGTTCCATCATTGTTCCATTTCAATACTTTTTCAAACATTGTTCTATTTCAATACTTTTTTTGCACATACTTTCCCATATTTTGTGGTTATTACACATTTCACCCTTCCTTGCTCAATATACCAAAGGTTTTAGGTTTCACAACTTACATCCTTTTAATTTTTACCACTATAATCTCCACCCACAAGTATGTTATACTTAATCAAATAAACAAAAATCCGATTACCCAAGTATGTTATACTTTTGATATGACATTCGGGTTAACGTGTCAAATAGCCGATAATTAGTATCTATAATATAATAGATTTGTAGTAATAAAAATTTGAGTGGTAATTAGATATAAAAAAAGAAACCAACTAAAATTGTTTTTAGTAAAGTGTATTTAGTATGTGTTTTTATAAGTATCATAGCTCTTATAACGTTCTTTGAAACTATTTAACTGTGTTGACATTTAAATTATGTATTATAGAACAACTTGACATTCACTTGATCATTTTTTAAAAAGTTGAAACTCATTTCATTGTCATTCTTCACACCTAAGCCACCGTATTAATACATAATACTTGAAAATTCAACAATAAAGGTAACATAAATGACAACTATATTCATGTAACAACTATATGATATCTTATTTATACATGCAAGAAGATCGGTTACAATGGGAGATGGAAGATGAAAGATTGTCATTAAGCAACGAAATATAACTCATAACTACAACCTACCAAATATAACGACACGTTGGAAAATGAAGTTTTACCAGAGGTTATTATTATCAAATAGAGCTCCATTAGATACATCATGTGGCCTATAAAACGTGCTCCATTAGATATGTATAGGATACTATACATATCCTATAAACGTGCTCATTGCGACAAATCAACGAAAATCCTCTTAAGCTATATAGGATATGTATAGTATCTTTATGATTTTGTAACACCCATCGCAAAGGGCCTATTTGAAATAGCCTTTAATAAAATCTTTTAAAATAATATCAGAGTTTTAGTTTGAGGGAAAACCATCCCAAAGTATAATTCAAAATATTTTATAGAGTTGAAACGCGAATAGCGGTCCCAATTAAAATTTCCCAAAACATTTAGTGGTGTAATACGACATTTCATGCGAGAGTGCTACAACATATATCAAAACAAAGGTTTAAGAAGACATCCAAACCAAAATTCTTCTAAACATCCAAGTTTATGGGCATCCTAAGCTTCTGACAATATCTACTAACTTGCCACAATTTATCAACAAGTGGGTTACGCTATGTGGATCCTAGTGAGTATGATCCCAGGGTTAGACATTATGGACGGTGTATGAATGAAAATTATGGTTTATACACCAATGTAAACACCTGTACCTTTTCAAAACAAGAAAATCAACATCAAAAGTAAGCTTGGGGGTAAAATATTACATTAGTCAAAGTACATTGTCATTTTTGACAAATCTCATATAAACTTCACAAATGAACAAACTATATAAGGTAAATATAGATCAAGTAGAAGCTTCTCGAATATCAAAATCCAAACAAGATCATATAGATCCCATAATACTTATACGAGTTACAAAACACTTAGAAACGATAAATCTGATCAACAAATAAGTGTATAAAACTTGATACTTTTCCATATATATATATATATATATATATATATATTTTTTTTTTTGTAGGAAGAAACAATCCAAATGGATAATGCAATGCATGCATTTATCCTAACCCATGTCAATCTCAAAGTCCAACTCACAACAATTGTCGGATGCGAAAAACTCATGATGAACATCCAACTTTTGTACTCACATTTGACAACGAAATAATGATGGTCAGCTATGAAGAACGTACGCCATATGAAATTACCGAGTCGCCCTTACACCCACAAACCAGACACTAGGGGCAATCCAACGTAGGCCACACGAGGGGTAGTGAGCCTCTACTCGTGCTCATGAGGATTATATAAAAATCTACTCACAAACAAATAATAAGCAACAACAATTATCCATTTGGGCACCTGAGACCACAAAGTCACACCCATCCTAACATGATATACATGTATGAAACAAGCAGGATGGCAAAATCTCTTTTCTCAAAATAAGCATTTTAGCTCTATATAAACTGAAAGCATTTATGAAAATATAGTTTCATGAATGCACAAATAATTCAAATATGGACACCTAGCAATCAAGTATATGTTAAACAGTTTCAAAACCTAATACCAATAATAAGGGATGTATATTCACAATAATTTCAATGAGAAACAAAGAGGAAATTATACTCATAACACTAAAGAATAAGTTTGAACCCTACAAGTAAATCCATTTCTCAAAACATGTCCTTAATTTATTAAGGGCGTCCGAATAATAAACTATCAATGAGAACTTAACCTCCAAAAATGAATTAAATCTTCATTAGACTAATTCATTTGATTCTACATATACCAACACATGTCAAAACCATTTTTATGAGGAAAAAGTGTTATGAAAGCTTTAAACTTTAAATATAACTTAATACCACAACTCAACAATTCAGTGGACATTAACAATTCATTTAAACACTAATTATGACACCAAATAAGCATATTACTTCCCAATTCCTCAAAGAATGCTTGGATACGAAAACTAGACAAGAGGTTATGTTCCATGTAGTAATTTGTAACATCCTGTTTTGGATCGTCCATGATTAGGGTTCGTGGGCTGCAAACTGGGCATGAGGAGGTCTCGGGGTTGCGACGAGTTGCTAGAAACATAGGGCATCTCGTCACCTTTCCGTAGGTATGAGGTTCATGGGAATCGGGGTTATATCGAGGAAGCGATGGAAGTTTGAAGTTGTGACAGGATAAGTCCCTTATTTGAGAAAGGTGGCAGCTGAGTGCGATGGGCGTACATATGTGTATGCTTAGCGTACTCATGTGTGTGATTTTCAAGCGGAGCCACCTAGTACGTTGGGCGTACAAGAAGGTACGCTGGGTGTACTAGGCACAGAGTGGAAACCCTAACTTTGAATGTGTCCCTATATATAGAATGAGATGGCCTCATTCCTGGCCACTATCCTCAGTCAATAAACCCTCTAAAACCCTAATCCTTCATTCATGGAGCTTGTGAGTGCATTTGAGAGCCTTAAGTGATTTTGGTGTGTTCTTGGAGTAAAGAAGGAGCTTTGGAGATGAAGGATGAGAAGTCCAGGCCTTGGATCTGAGCATATCTGAGTTGGAAGCTTCATATAGAGGTATAAAGCTTCAACCTTTCTCACTCTTTTGTTTTGAGCATCATATTAGAGTATTTTTAGGGTGTTTGTCCCAAAAGGTGGAGAATTTATGAGATAGTGAGCTCCAGAGTCTATAATCAACCCCTTTGAGTGTGATTAGTAGTGTAATGTCATAAAAATCCAATCTTGGTCGTTGGAACCAAGCCATGCATGAGTTATGAGCTTTTTGAGTTAAGGGAGTGAATGTTTTGGGTGTTTGTGACCTTTCCAGCCATGCAAAGGCTTAAAGTCACTAAATTTATGGAGTAAGAGCCATTAGGGAGTCCAAATCTGGGGTTTGAGGTAATGTCTTAACCGATTGAGACCAAGTGAGTAGAAAGAGTGAATCTGGGGAGTACGCTGAGCGTAATTCTTGTACACTCCTCGTACTGTGCCAGTGTCCCCGATAGCCAACCTGGATTGTGAGTATGCTGAGCGTACCAAGGGAGGTACGCCCCGCGTAACCTCACTGTGGACTTTTGGGCTAAGTCTCATTTTGGGCCTTGAGTGTTGGGCCTGGAGTTTTGGCTTGTTGCAATAGAGTATTGGACCAGAGGAATATATATATATATATATATATATATATTTGTGCTTGGGCCCTTGAGTTGGGCTTGCCATTTAGTTTTGAGAGTGGGCTTCGGGTAAGCCCAATAGGTTTCAGGTTATTAATGGGTTGGTTAGTGGTCTACCCCTAGACCTAATGAGTGAGAGTTTGGAATTAGTTCCTAATCGGGTTAGTTGTGGGTTTGGCTCAGAGTTAGAGGCCGGTGCGCAGTAGCAACGTTTTTAGGGGTTGATGAAGCTTCTTCATCCGAGGTGAGTCTTCTCACTATACTTAGTATTTTTATGTGACTGAGATATCATATGTGCTTACATTGTGTATTGTGATATCCTGCATTATTTCTTTTTGATTTATGATGTGTATTATTCAGAGCTTACAAAGTTAGGACCGGAGGGTCCATCAGAGTTGTGGGATCGGAGGGTCCCACTGAGACACATTGACCGGAGGGTCTTACTATGTTATAGCGTCGAGTGGTTACAGAGTTGTGTGTGGTATATTGGGGAACTCACCAAGCTTCGTGCTTACCGTGTTATGTGTTATGTGTTTTAGGTTTTTCTTAGGATCGCGGGAAGGCACCGACTCGATTGTACACACCAGAGAAAGAGTTATGTTTGAGGATCCTGGATTATTAATCAAACAATATGGAGATGCGTCTTGTAAATTAACTAAATGAGATTTTGTGAAATGCGTTATGATAATTATATGGTTTTAAAAAGAAAATTTTGTTTAGAAATTTACGGTTTTACAAGTTGGTATCAGAGCCTTGGTTTGAGGGATTCGGATGCACCTTCGGGTATGGGTGTGTATGGGACGGTTTGGTTCGGTTATTGGTTAAAACCGAACCATAACCATTATGATTGGTTAATGCATTTTGATAGTCATTGGGTATGGTTAATATTGGTTATGGTTAATGGTTTTTATCGGTTAACGGTTTTGGTTAATGGTTAATATTGGTTAACCATAATGTTCAAAATAATATAAATGATGAAAATATATTGGCATAAAAAATGAAAATAGAATACCAAAAGGTCATCGACGTCAATGTTTGTAACCTAGCTTATAGTAATAGAATAAAATGTGTACATTTACTACTTAAAGTGAGATAACACATAGTCACATTCAAAATAAAAAAACTTTCATTAAAAATAGAAAACATTAAAAAAATTGACATTAATAATTTCATATATTGATAAATGATATTAATATTAAAATAAAGTCAAACATTCATACATGCTCAATACGATTAAAGAAAAAAACTATAAAATAAAAGAGCCAAACATTCATATTATGTGTTCTTTGATTAAAAAAATCAATCACTCGTATACATTCAATGTGATTAAGTCAAAAACAGTAAATAAAAAAATCCAAAAAAATCCATTTTTAATATATCACAGAGTCAAGAAGAACCAAAAACATAACTTACCTAGAAGTCTTGAATACAAAGTCAAAAAAATTCCTTCGAATAGGACTATAAAGTTAAAACAATCTTTGATTAGAATTAACCGTCTAAGAAGTCTTCGATTACAATTATGAGTGTGAAGATTAAACTAATTGTTAATAATGTTTACAAATTGTAGAATTAGTCGATTATGAATTACAACATTAATCAATAATCTAACTTAAGGCATGATTGGAAGATTGTGTGTCTGCATGATCAACCTTTGATGTTTGATTGCTCGTTCATCTCCTGATAAGTGAGGATTAATGAATTATACTTTCAAAATTTTAATCGATCTTAAATAAGTTTGAGTATATTATTTTGTATATAATCTATAATTTTTATATATTAAAATATAAAGTTAGCGGTTCGGTTAATAATAGTTTGATTAACCTATAAAACCGTAACCAAACCGTTAGTTATCGGTTAACAAAAATTAGAAACCGAACCAACGGTTTTTAAAATGGTTCGGTTATTATGGTTCGGTTATATCGGTTAATTTGGTTTTGGTTCGGTTTTTCGGTTATTATGCTCACCCCTACCTTCGGGTATATCTGGACTCAAACTGAGGGTTTGAGAAAAGTTTTCGAAAGAAATGATTTTTCTAAAACAAGCAAGAGTTTCTAAGAGAAAAACGAGAAGGAGCAGTGTGTACAATCAGCCAGAGCCCTAATGGTGATTTCCCAAAATACCCTTACTTATTTGTGCTATGAGTTATTATTGAGATATTAGTGATGCATTCTAGAAGATAGGCTAGGTATTTCATATTCTCAGGCTAGAGTTGTCTGATTTGTTGTCACAATTAGGAATTTGGATGCCTGTAACAACAACAATGACAACCTTTGTGAACCAAAAATGTGAAAGCGTGTATGATGCTTATTCAATAACAATGAATTTTCCATCAAACGCTCTATGCAAGCACTTTAAATAGTCAACAAATAATTGGAAACCCTAGAAATCCCAGTTTAAGTCCATTATAGACTAGGATTTCCTTATTGGGCCTGATGGGCCAATAAGCTTCCAATTTGACTATTTTGGGCTTAGAACTCTTAAATGGGCTCTAATTGGACTCACGTCCATTTATTTTAACATTTTGGGCCATAATGGGCCTAGAATGAAATAAAATACCCTAATGGACCTTATTGGGCCATAACTAACCTAATTAGCCCTAATAGGCCATAAAACTGATACTTGATGAATTTTGGGCCGTGAATTTCTCTAAAAGGGCCAATGGGCCAAAAACCATCAAATTAGGCCCATATTATGGACTCAAACTCAAAAAGGACCAACACATTCTTCTCCTTAGACCATTCTCGGCCCATCCACTCAAAAGGAGGAAGAGTTGATTTCCACTTGCCACCTCTTTATTACCTTTTGGACTTCCATGCACTCATCTCATGTTCTCATGCACATCCTTTCAACTCTCTCTCTCTCTCTCTCTCTCTCTCTCTCTTTCTCCTCTCTCTTTTTCTCTCGGCCGAAGACACATACCCACACACACATTTCATCCAACTTTTTGAAACAAACTCTCTCAAGAATATACTCACTCTTCTTCATCAAATTTTTGAGATTTAGGAGCTTTTCAAGGAGATTGTTTCACAAAAATCATCATCTAAGGTAATTTGGTGCTTAAATCCATGATCTAACTACTTCATTTCATCAAAAATCTCCTCCTAATCTATTCAAACTCGTGATCTTACATCTTAGAACACATCTAAGTCAAAAATCCTCCAAGAAGCTTGCTAGGCCGAGAATAACATCAAACTTCTTCTATTCTTCATCAAAACCGAAACCACAAACTCATGGTGAGTTCATACCCTTCTTTTTCGGTTTTTACTAGTTTCATGGGGGAGAATACAAGTAAAATATGTAGATCTATGTGTATGTGTGTGCTATATATGATTTTATGCATGTATGTGTGATTGTATGTGTTTTTGTGGAAAATATGTAACCAAAAGGGGGAGAAATATCGAGATCTATGCTATAAGAAGGAAATCAAACATGATCCAAGTTATATTACACTAAACAAGTCAAAATATTAATCTCTAAGATTATTATAAAAACATTGCAACATAAAACTCATTTTTTTGGGCTTAAAGTGTCAAATAAACAAAAGTTGGGTGAAAAGTTGCTATTCACGGTTTTCTTGAGGGTCAAAAGAGTCAAAACAGTTAAAATAAATGTTTTTGTGACAATAATGCTCTTCAAAGGACTTGAAATGTAAATAATAGCTCAATGGGCCAATTTTTGGGCTTTTCGGCCCATTAAGCCAGGTTGTGAAAATCTGATTTTCAAAGGGCTAAAATGAAAATTTTCTCAAAATAGGGGATAAAAAGGGTAAACAAAATCATTTAAGGGGTTAAAGTGCTTTTCTTTACCAAAAAGAATAAAAAATGTAAAGTTTTTGGATTTTGGGTCAAAATTGTAAAAGTTCAAAAAGTTTGGACTTTAGCCGTAAAATAGTTTTCTGGAAGGGCTGAAACTGATAAAAGTAATTTTTGAGCTAAAACCACCACTTAAACAAAGTCTATGGGTAAAAAATGACAAGAAAATGGTTTTAGGGCCTAAAATGTCTTTTTGTATATATAAGGGGCTAAAATTGTCATTTTTATCCAAGAAGGGCTGAAATGGTTAAACCAATATTTTGAGTCAATTATTTTATTATTAAGATATTTGGGTAAAAAAAAAAAATACCAAACCACAACTTATGAAAAATGGGAAGATGAATATACATAAATTCCGAATATCGGTCTCATATCGATAGAAATTTAACAAGTGTTCAATTAAACATTCCAAAACAAGTAAACATTAAATTCTTTGGGCTTGAAAGTTCCAACCATTCTTATTGGGCCTTTGTGACCCATTAACATGATTTTTGGGCCCAAGGGGTAATTATAAATGTTATTGGGCCTTCTATAACCCGATTTCATATTTAAGGGACCCTCAATGGCTTCTAAGTGCTATTGGGCCTTAGTGGCCCATTAGCATTGCTAGTAAGGTCCAAGTAATCGAATGCAAATTGGTCCAACGTAACCTTCGAATACCTAATAGTCCAAAATAACTCACGAAAGTAGCATGGCTTTGTATTTCCTCTTCTTCTCGTTTGTTAGGCTTATGCGTAATCAAAGTAAACAAATACATGTCGATAAACAATAGTAATCAAAGTCAATTTGGAATTTAGTGAGTAATAACGGGTGGCACCAACGTCTGCCGGTCGGAGTCTGTAGTTATAATCAAAGTCTCCTGGATGGAGAGCGAGAGTTTGTGTATAGATCTATACGGGGGTGACTCCCCTACACCTCAGTTGTTCGCTACAGTTAGACTCGGCCAGTCTAGGGTGACAAAATCTTAAGATCAATTCCGGCGTTCACCAGAGTGCCAAGACAGACGAACTAGTCATTATCATGCATGGTTATAACGACTCACATAAATAAATCCAATGTAAACCAAGTAAACAAGGTAATTCAAAGTCATTCACGTGATGAGTAACCATTCAAACCGTTATATGATATGTTTTATTTTGGAAAACATCGGGTTTTCCGGGAAAGTTCAACATTTTCACTTGTACGTTAATACAAAGTTTTTCAGTTATACATGTTTTGAAATCATCATGCATATATTTACGAATATTCACACCTTTTTATAAACAATGGTCTTTTTCAGAAAATATCGGATTTTTTGGGTTGTTTTCGTTCAAACTACACAAAACATTTTCATACCAAACATGCTTATGAACTCACCAACATTCCATATGTTGACTGTTTTCAAAATAACTTGTATTCTCAAGTAGCAGGTAAGCTGAGGAATAAGTGCCAAGTATATCAGTGTGTTTTGCTTTTAAAAACTATCAAACAATTTATGTATGGAATTGTAATGTTAAAACAATGTACTTGATGTGAACAGTGTCAGTTGTAATATATTGATGCATGGTGATGTTTATGTTATGATTCATGTATATTCATTGTGATGATATTCAATTTAAGTCATGCGAGCCCTCGGACGTTTCTGCCGTCTGGTTCGGGTGATACCTTTGAGTGTAAGTGGAGTGGTAACCTAGAGTGGTTTTATGTGTTTGTAGAGATTATTCGATGTCCAAATGTTGCTTGCTTCATGCTTTGTGGAACTCTTGATGATGGGAGTCAACTACTAAGTGAATATGACGATATTCAGGAGGTAGATGGCTGGCATCATAAGGAGTTCTTCAGCAACTGATGGCAGAGAGGCGAGGGAACCTAGGAAGAGCCTAGGGAGTGGCCTTAGACAGATGAGTACACTGATAGAGGAAAGTATTCATTGGGAAGCGACCAGGTTTAGCGGGATTGGTGATCGAGAAGGTTGAGGAGATACTTAGAAATTCTGGGACGATCCGTATGGAAAGTACGGGTAGATGTGGCAGGTAGTATGGGCTTGTACTACTGAAAGCAGGGGACCCATACTCGAAACAGGGAGAATACCAAAGGTTCTAAGTAGCAGCTTGAGAGGAGAAAACATGGTTCAGGTAACATGATTCATGGCAGATTGAGAAGTGATCACATGGTTCGAGTACCATGATTCGTGGCAATTAGTGCTTCTGGTCTTACCAGTTGTCCTGTGGTGGTTGATTAGTCTGAGATCATATGATAGAGTGTGGGGCCAAAGGGCCATGTCGATCAAGTTCTAATGGAGTATAACTTGAAAGGGAAATCGAGTTCGTTTCCGAGAGATTTTGTTGGTGAGATGCTACTTGGAGTCGCAAGGCTTAGGGATGAGTAGACATGATGCTTATTGGAGGATCGAGGTTTGAGTCGAGCCATCGGCTGATGGATGAGACATCACCTTCTGTGGCAAGAGTACGCTGTCCCCGTTCCTGGGAGAAGCAAAAGGGATAATGAGTTTCTAGTTTCAGATTTTTTAGGTAAACCCCGTGGGGTAGCATATGGTGGTGACCTTTTCATCAGAGTATTTGGGCAGTTTGTCTGTTGTGAGGTATTTCTTGTACCATAGAGTCATTAGTGGAGGCTGAGATGGAAGAAACCCAGGAAGGTGCCTTAATGGGTGTGGCATGCTTTTAGCAGCAGTTTCAGGTGATTAAGAGGAATATATCGGGGCAGTGGCCCTCGTTGTTATGTTGTGTATCAGCTATGAGAGTGAGGTCTCATGCTTTGATGATGATTCCCGTGTTGGGAGGCTGGTCGAGGAGTCAGAGACGAGGTGTATGATAGTGCATTATTTTTGGACCGAGGGTCAGTGTTATTTCGGAACAGTTGAGGTATCCAGCGAAGTGTTAATCTGAGGTTTCGAGATGACCAGAGGCAGCCACGTTGGGAGGATTCTGAGATTCTTGTATGAGTTATGGGATATTTGGAGTCTCTTGGTTTCCATCGGGAAGATCATTGAATGTTTGCATGGTACGTTCCAAGAGTCAAGTATGATGTATTTGGTGAAACAGTTTACGGAGTAAATTGTTGGTATGTCGACTGGTGATGGTTCAAACCCTGAGTAGGGGAAAACTGGGCATTCAATTGAGAAGATCAGAAAATCGTTCAAGTGCAACTGATTATGGAAATTTGTGGTGCGGACACATGAAACCTAGGATATTGGTGGATGCGGTGAGGTGCAAGGCGGGATGATGTATGAGTATGTGCTTAAGGAAGGATGAGTGAATTCACAACAGGTGGCCGTTGGTCGGAGGATTTATTATGGCTAGAGATTTTTCAGGTTTGCAAATGCTTAGTTCGAGGAGGATGAGTCGCTGAGTTCAGGGTGCAATAGCTGAGATTTACGGGTATAGGTATAGATTGTAATCTATACTCCAGAAGAGGGCAACAGTTGGTTTGTCGACCAATTTTAGAGTCGGTATGAGTAGTTCCTATGGGCGGTGATCAGTAGAGGGCGGAGCTCCAGATTTTCGTCAACGTGTATTCAGTCGTTGACGATGCCTCTGTGTTTCAATTTTGGAGATGGGAGTATTTTGAGGTTTCGAGTTGTGTAAGTGGAAGATCAGTGGTAACGACAAGACCGCGTGAGACGCTGTGATGGTGTACCGAGATACATGGGTTTGATGTCCTAATTTTTGGTCATGTTAGGACTCAATTTGTGAGATGACGAGTGGAGTACCGAGTGATTTTGTTCCAGTGGGAACCCATCAGTTAATTGTCGTCGGAGTGAGACTGTCTAAGGGTGTATCTATGCTGAGACTAGTGCCTTGCTTGCGAGAACTTACATCAGAAGTGGTGGTGCATAAGTTGGGTGGGTGTAAGCACCTATCTATGTGGAGCTACAGAATATGCGTTGGTGAACTCAGTGTAGTGAGGAATTGATGATGAGGTTATGGGGTGATAGGGGAGCAAGTGGATCCGGGTGGGAGTAATCGCTTAGGATTATCATGATAAACCATGGAGTGAGCCCATGGTGAGTCAGTGAGCGAGAGAGTGTGGCGAGACTACGGGGAGCCGTAGCATCCATGAGTTAGTGGAAGAGAGTGTCATGATACTACGGGGAGCCGTAGTATTCACTGGATAGTGGGATAGGGCTGTGATACTACGGGGATCCGTGGTATTCACTAGTCAGCTAGAGAGTGTCGTGATACTGTAGGGAGTCATAGTATTTATTGGTTAGAGCGAGAGTGTTGTGATACTGCGGGGAGCCGTAGCATTCACGGGTCAGTGAGAGGGTGTCTCAAGTCTACGGGGAGTCATAGCATTCATGAGTCGGTAAAGGAGCATCTTTAGACTACGGGGGGAACCGTAGCACTCAGTAGTCGATAAGGGTGAACACTGTTCTGCCGGGAGTTGTAGTATTCACTAGTTAGAGTATGGCGCATAAGAGTTCTTAGGCTTGGGCAGCCTTACCACTTGAGTCTTCGGGAACTTGGTTGCCGAACCAGGGGCGAGACTGGGGGCTCCATGGCAGTCGAGAATTGTTATATCCCAGGTTGAGTAGGGATTATCATAATCAGAAGGAATTGGTGAGATGGTGTGTGCATAATTCGCGAATCTTGGGTCATAAGTTGAGTACCAGATTAGAATTAAGTAGTTCCAGTTCTGCTGTTGAATCAGACTCTCGAGCTTGAGTCTGTATTCGTTCATGTGTTGAGTAGGCAAGATGAGGTTTCAGATTCGTAGATGGGTTCATTTTGAGGGGTATTGTTCTACATCAGATGTCTTAGACAGAGTGAGTCAGTTTTGTCGGTATGGGAAGAATCGCAAGATGCATGGAACGAGTGGGTGGTAGACGATAGAGGTTGGAGGTGAGATGATTTCAGATGAGTTGTAGCATTCACTTGGGGTAAAGCGAACTTCATGACTTGTGTGTCGCGATGAGCCGAGATAGTTATCGTGAGAAGGAAGTCGGTGGGACATTTTTTGTTTGCAATGAGTAACCTTTGGAGGTTTATCTTTTGGGTCGGGAGCTGACCTGATGCTCAGTGTTGAAGGGGATAACTGAGAGGAAGCTGGGGCTTATGTCTATAGATATCAGAGGATACTCCCATGCGAGCATGCTTTTTTCTTGTGTTTGAGGTCAGAGTTTTGGGGTTCATTCCTTCCGATGAGTTCTGATAGTTGTTCAAGCGGTGGGTCCTTGGGGGATTATGACCTTTTTGTTCCTTTTGAGTTGCGGTCGGGACCGATTAGAGAATCAAAGTTGGAGGAGTGTTCTTAGATTCTGTTAGTCGATGGGTGATTAGAAGGATGATGCTTTGCGAGGGTGGTCTAACATGGAGATAGACCAATAGAGTTTTCAAGTTCTGGAGAGTCAGATCGAGTATCGCAACGACAGTTGGGTCTGTCCTTCTTCGGGGTCGGGAGTCCCTGTCGGGTTCAGGTGCTTTTGGATGAGATTGTTGTACTATATGGGGTCTTTTCGGTGGTGATTATCGGGTTTGGATTCGATCTATGTGTTGATAAGGAGCGATTTTGAGGGCGAAATATAATTCAAGTGGGGGAGAATTGTAACATCCTGTTTCAGATCGTCTGTGATTAGGGTTCGTGGGTTGCAAACTGGGCATGAGGAGGTCTTGGGGTTGTGACGAGTTGCTAGAAACTTAGGGCATCTTGTCACTTTTCCGTGGGTATGAAGTTCATGGGAATTGGGGTTATACCGAGGAAGCGATGGAAGTTTGAAGTTGTGACTTGATAAGTCCCTTATTTGAGAAAGGTGGCAGCTAAGTACAATGGGCGTACATATGTGTACACTTAGCGTACTCATGTGCGTGATTTTCAAGCGGGGCCACCTAGTACGCTGGGCGTACTAGGCACAAAGTGGAAACCCTAACTTTGGATGTGTCCTTATATAAAGAATGAGATGGCCTCATTCCTGGCCACCATCCTCAGTCAGTAAACCCTCTAAAACCCTAATCCTTCGTTCATGGAGCTTATGAGTGCATTTGAGAGCCTTTAGTGATTTTGGTGTGTTCTTGGAGTAAAGAAGGAGCTTTGGAGATGAAGGAGTGAGAAGTCCAGGCCTTGGATCTGAGCATATCTGAGTTGGAAGCTTCATATAGAGGTATAAAGGTTCAACCTTTCTCACTCTTTTGTTTTGAGCATCATATTAGAGTATTTTTAGGGTTTTTGTCCAAAAAGGTGGAGAATTTATGAGATAGTGAGCTCCAGAGTCTATGATCAACCCCTTTGAGTGTGATTAGTAGTGTAATGTCATAAAAATCCAATCTTGGTCATTGGAATCAAGCCATGCATGAGTTATGAGCTTTTTGAGTTAAGGGAGTGAATGTTTTGGGTGTTTGTGACCTTTCCAGCCATGCAAAGGCTTAAAGTCACTGACTTTATGGAGTAAGAGCCATTAGGGAGTCTAGATTTGGGGTTTGAGGTAATGTCTTAACTGATTAAGACCAAGTGAGTTCAAAGAGTGAATCTGGGGAGTACGCTGAGCGTGATTCCTATACGCCCCTCATACTGCCCCAGTGTCCCCGATGACCAATCTGGATTGTGAGTATGTTGAGCGTACCAAGGGAGGTATGCCCCGCGTAACCTCACTGTGGACTTTTGGGCTAAGTCTCATTCTGGGCCTTGAGTGTTAGGCCTGGATTTTAGGCTTGTTGCAATAGAGTATTGGACCAGAGGAATATATATATTTGTGCTTGGGCCCTTGAGTTGGGCTTGCCATTTAGTTTTGAGAGTGGGTTTTGGGTGAGCCCATTTATTATTGGGCCTTGGTGGGCCCAATAGGTTTCAGGCTATTAATGGGCCAGTTAGTGGTCTACCCTTAGACCTAATGAGTGAGATTTCGGACTTAGTTCCTAATTGGGTTAATTGTGGGTTTGGCTCAGAGTTAGAGGCCGGTGCGTAGTAGCAGCGTTTTTAGGGGCTGATGAAGCTTCTTCATCCGAGGTGAGTCTTGTCACTATACTTGGTATTTTTGTGTGACCGAGATGTCCTACGTGCTTACATTGTGTATTGTGATATCCTGCATTATTTCTTTATGATTTATGATGTGTATTATTCAGAGCTTACAGAGTTAGGACAAGAGGGTCCATCAGAGTTATGGGACCGGAGGGTCCCACTAAGACACATTGACCGGAGGGTCTTACTGTGTTATAGCCTCGAGTGGTTACAGAGTTGTGTGTGGTATATTGGGGAACTCACCAAGCTTCGTGCTTATCGTGTTATGTGTTTTAGCTTTTTCTTAGGATCGCGGGAAGACACCAACTCGATTATACACACCAGAGAAAGAGTTATGTTTGAGGATCCTTGATTATTAATTAAATAATATGGAGATGCGTCTTGTAAATTAACTAAATGAGATTTTGTGAAATGCGTTATGAGAATTATATGATTTTAAAATAAAAATTTGCGTAAGGTATTAAAGTCACAAAAAAGGGGATTTGTATGTAATGATTAGAGAAAATGACTAAAGGAACGAGAAATCAACTAACTGATTAAAGTTAATTCAGAATTTATGAGAACTCCAACTCCATGTATGACAAGTTAACAATGTGATTCAAATATTACATGATACTTACTTAATTTTATCTAAGTTGGTACTTGAAAGTGTTAAAAAGCTCTAACACTTCCCATTCACCAGTTTGTCAAATTCAAAATGAGCTCTTTGAAAATAACCTAACTTTTTAATATAAATCTAAACAAGCTCTTAAAAGGAAATCAAAATGTAACATTCCAAAATATGGTCCCAAAAATTTCATTTTTAAAGTAGGTAAAATAGTATTTCCAAATATTATCCATACATCTCAAAATAACCAATGTATCAAATGTCATAAAAATCAGAGTAAAATATGATATGCGGAATCCCAATCATGTGTGCGATGCATTCAATCCGTTCTCTTCCCTTTGCCACAGAAGTACCTGAAGTATAAATTGAAAACAATAAGCACAAAGCTTAGCGAGTTCCCCAAACTACCCCACATACATAATAAATCACTTACTAGGCCCCCGCACGACATCGGGCCACACCCGACATCGTTCCCCGATCGGTTTATAGATATGTTATTCTCAGGCCTCGCCTGTTATTGGGCCTCGTCTGCTATACACATAAAGTCAATATCATATAATCATGTTAACACATCTAATGATCATAACACTAGCATATGTTCCAGTCCTCGGGCCTCACCCGACATTGAGCCCCGCACGGTATACACGTCAGTACATAACACATGCAAGGGTCATGCAGACTCTTAGCATCCTAACATAAACAAGAAGGGCCGTCAGTGGTGCCTTTGACCCGCTAAACCCAGTGAGGAAACTCACCTCAAATGCTGAATCTCACAGAAAGAAATCCCTAGCTATTTCCCTGACGACTCCCCGAGCTATCAGTACAAAATAACACCCAATCAATACTTGGGTTCCAAACTATAATCAATAATCCATACTTGGGGTGCAATGACCTTTCTACCCCTGGCCTAGCGTGATCCAAAACTACGGCCCAAAACCATAAACTAATAAGGCCCAAAACTAAAAGATCCACAAAGGCCCACTTATGGCCCAATTTTCCAAATTGGGCACAAACCGCCCAATGGGCCAGGACCACTAAAATTCCTTAATCCAAAAGCTTAATTCCAGCTGGCCCAAAAGGCCCAAAAGCCCAAAATAACAAAGTCGAAGAAAATGGCCCGAACCGAGGCCCAAAAAACGCCAAGCCCAATTGCATGAGTACGTGGGGTGTACTCAACTGTACGCTAAGCGTACACGCTGCATGGCTTGTACGGTGCGCGTATGAGCTTGTACGCCCAACGTACTCACCCATTAAGCCTTTTCTCCAATAAGTCCTTAACCACTTAAGTCCAAGAGTCCCAATCACATATTTGAATCATATACAACATCTTAACCCATAAAGTCGACAACTTGGTGGCTTTGCAAGCCCCAAATGGGCCCAAACTCAAAATATAACAATCTACTTCCATAAAAATGGCCATTACACATGCATGGATGGATTAAAGCTTCAAAGGTTGAAACTTTATGACTCTAGGACCCAAAGAACACCAAGACTAGCAACTATAAGCTTCAGTTTAGTTGAGTATTTGGGAAGAGTAACCACTAGGTACAAAGTTATCCAAAAGGTGGCTATAGGTTGGCTAGCGTAACAGCTAGGTAAAATATTTCCCTTAAAAGTTCTACCAGCATAATGATCGTGTATCCATAATTTCTAAGTGTTTTTTAGTATGTGTAACATCTAGGGATAATATTGTCCATAAAAGTTTGACAGGTAATCTACCAGGCATAATATTATCCTAATAGTTGTGATTTAACATGTATTACCCCCTGGTAAAAGGTTTGAAAACTATAAAGTGGGGCCATGAACTCAACCTTGATGTGTGAAATCGTTGATGTAGGGTAAAGTCGAAAGCCCGAAACTCGAGGATCGCTTATAAGGTATAGGCATGAGAATCAAGAGAGAGAGAGAGAGAGAGAGTGGTGATTTTGAAGGTGTGAGAAATGATCTGTCAAAGCTTTCTATTTATAGGGGGTTTTGGAGAGTATGCCATGCAGTGTATGGCACACAAATTGTGCGTTAACAACCTGGGGGCTGATACGTGTCCCCCTTCTCATGGTGTCACGTCATCCGTATCATGCTGGATTGAAGTGTCAGGGAACACATCATGCACTGCACGTGGGTGATTTTTAAACTTTGGAAATTCGTATCTCTCGCATGTAAAATTCGTTTTCAACGACTCTTCTATATCCGTGTGGTCTCGACATGTACTACAACTTTAATTTTGGTCATTTTGGCTAATTCTAACTTTTGTTTTTAGCTTATGTTTTATAACCATTATGATTTTATAAAAATCATAACTCTCTCATGCGGGCTCCGATTCAGGTGTTCTTTGTTTCAAAATTCCTACTTTACGTAGTTTTACGTTTCTCCTTTTGGTGACTTCTGCTAAAATTCAATCGTTCTCCTCATAGTTTTTGACGTTGTAACTTTTTGTGTGCGACGGATTTTTATTCACCATAAAAATCATATCTCTTTCATACTAAGTCTGATTTTTACGAAGTTTATATATTGGGATTGCGGTGGCGTGTATGTTTTAAAAATGTTAACCTACTAATAAGATGACACAATTTTTCGTGCACTTATATTTTAAGCCTAATTGTTGACATAATTAAGGACAAAAATAAAATATAGTTATTCATCTATTGGGTGGTTACCGAGTGGTGTAATTACATGTTGTTGGTAGCGTTAGATTCTAACGGTGGTTGATGAATTATTTTCTTGGCTATCACACAAAGAGTGTCAAGTGTTCATTATTTCACATACCTGCCTCCTCCCAAATGCAATACAAGTAGTCTATAGGTCCCGATTAGCATCATAAAATGATGAGTCGACAAACAACTTATCTACCACCTTTTCCATTCTCTCAGATAATACGTGTATTATATCTTCATCCGAATTATGCACCCGATCATTTACCCCAATCACACTCGCCTGTAAATCACTGTTCTTCAAAGATGATATGTTAAGTTCATTCTTTAACTTTTGAACACCATGATCTAACATAGTGATTTTATTAACATGCCCAACTTTCTCTAACTACAAAGATGCAACTTAACCTGCATCAAAGCAACTTCCTCCTCCAAATGTTGATGATTAGCCAATTTACTTTCTAGTACAACTTTTTCCTCTCGAAGTGCAGTCATTTCACCCCTATCACCATTCAACCCCGTTTGTGGAACCATACCAATTCCATAACTAACCCTCTCTAATTCTACAACTTTATCTGACAAGCTCACATATTGATCACAAAATGTTTGCACATTACAAGAAAATTCGGCTGATGGTGCAACAAAGCCCTTTAGAAGCTTGGACATCTTCTTAAATTCATCATGCAGATTGTAATTCTCACGATGGAGTCCCTACTTCTCCTCAATCCAAGACATAACTTCATGACCAAACACCATATTTTCTACAAGCTTCATCTTGAACAAATCCCGAGTATATTCCCTATTTCTCTTACCGAAGCTGAGTTTGGTACATGGGGAAGCAAAATTCTCAAAAAATGACATAGCCGCCTTTGGATCCAACAAAGATTGATCCCGCCTGTACTCCCATTGAGGAACATAAACACGTCCAAAAGGATGTGGAACATCTACATCTCGAGGAGGGCTATCCATATTTTGTTTCTCAAAATAAGAAGCAGGACGGGTAACACCTAAACTATCAACAAAAGACTGAAATGCACCCGGATCCAAAGAACTAGATCTTTTCACGACTCTACTCCCACTGCTACCTTCCCGACCGGATAATGCTACTGCAAAAGCGGCCGAGGCGACTGAACCCCTATCCCTTTTCCGAAGAACCAAACCTTCCTTAGTAACTTCACCATCACCATCTTCATTATCATCGTTCACCACAACACGAGGAGTAGACATATTAGGGGTTCGTTCAGTAACGACATTATCAGTATCATAGGAATCACAGAACCTAAGGGAAGACTCATACTCCTCTTCTCCTTCCTCCTTTTCATCAACATTACTATCCTCATCCTCATCGTCATTATTCAAGCTTTCATCAATTGAAGCCGGTTCAAAATCATCAGAGCCTAAATCCCAAGTTGAAATTCTACCCTCAACAAAACTAGATAACAGAAATGGTAGCTAACGCAACACACACACACACACACACACACATATATATATATATATATATATATATATATATATATATAACAAGAATAGCAACATGGGAGAAGGAAAAACAAATAACTGGCCCTCGAACATACAATGCAAGAGTTGCAGCCATACGAATCCAATGATGGCTCATACCAGCCTGTGCCAATACATCCTATGGGAATTTCTTCATTGACACATTCAAACGGGAAATATTATCTATATTATACGCCAAATCTAGCATTTTATCCGGTTTCTGATCATTAATAGTGTCAGGCATATGGAATACATTGCGATATGTGAAACACGATGAATTCAACCAAATAAATTCGTTTTTACAATGTTTTGTTGATTCTGGAAGACCATCAGTAAAACTCCGTCCCCTAGAACGGAAATAAAAACAAGCACCACTACTATATATCCAGAAAAAAAAATATTGGAAAAAACAACAATTGGAATTACCAATGAAGCATGATACAAAAAGTCAAAGAAAACTATCTTCGCAATCGAGTTAGGTTTTAGTTGGGAAGTATGGATCTTGTAAGCCCCAGTAATCTAACCAAAGAAAAGGGAAGGAGGAAGACACATACCAGCCTCGAAATAGTAAAGGTAAAAGCCAATCTTACCAGACGGAGGACGATCGATGGTCGTTGTAGCGCCAGGTAAATCGGGGTTGTCTTCTTCAACAGGATGGTATCTTAGAGCAACCTGGTCCAAGCATTCGTGAGTAACAGTTAATGCAAGAGCATGCATTACATGACGAGACATTATTATCTCTACTTCAAATAAAAATAAATGACAACAAACACAAATGATAACTAAAAGGGTCGTGGGGGATAAGTCATTCGAAGTGACAAGCATTTATAAAGAATAGAGTTCGGGAAAAGTAACCACTATCAAATCAAGGAAACAGGCGGCCACACGAGCACCAAGGCGTTTGTCATACACATCGAATGTTTTGTTGCCCAAATGCTTCAATGATTATTTAAGTGTAATTATTAAAATTTGTTTAGCAACTACCTTTAATAATTAGGCTAGGGGCTTAATGTTGTATAGGGATCAAGCCAAACATGAAGACATGCCAGCAAGATAGGAAGCAAATCAGACAGCGCTAATAAAAGCCCAAAAAAATTTACAGGCCGGATGACAACAAAACCTGACCAATCGCATCATACCAAGAAACATGAAAAAAGTAGTATTATTATATTGAAGGGTTCTACCCTTGCAACCACTAGACACAAGCACCACCCAACGATAAACACAATAAACCGTAACAATTTGTATGTATAAAAGGGGACCAATCACACACTAAACAAGCAGAGAACATTCCTTCCAAGGATAAGCAATATTTCTCATAACTTCAACTGGTATCTAACATAGGCATCAGAGAGCAATATTGTGGTCCAATCCTTGCTTTTGCTTTCTAACCTAGCATTTACCCTTCTTTTGCAACGGATGATTCGAGTGCTCATTAGAAAGAGGTTGTTAGCGACCGACTACAACATACCTAGATAGTCACGTAGCAGCAACTACCATTCACCATAAACATGTAATTAAACTACTAGGTTAAATTTCCAGGTTTAAACCCGAAATAACAACCTATTAAAGACCTGTTCCCCCCTCTTAAACCCATACACACCAGATTACGAAGCCATATTCTTGAAGTCTAGGTCAATACCTTTACAGGGACTACTTTGACAAGTTCATACGAATTTTCTACAATTTATACTAGATTGTACAAAATTGCATATCAATGCAACTCATTTCGGACCAATATTTAACCTTAGTTAAGAGCAACATTAGGTCAGGAAAAAACAGAGACATAGTAGACTCAAAATCAAAACTTTGAGATTTCATGTATCCTAAATCCCACTCCCGGTGATTTTTCTAGAACTTTTACAAAATTAGGACAAATTGCTGAGTTTTTGCATAAACTCACAAATTGGGTTTTTCTTTGTCTTAACCCATTAAGGACTTAACCAATGAGACAAGGCCATGAAAAATCAGAATATATAGCCTTGAATAAGGTCATTCAAAAGTGTATTGAAACCTTAACAAAAAGAGTTGTGTATATTTCACTACACAACTTGCAAGGCACCAAAATCTACATCAAATGACAACCCTTTATTCATGAAATAACAATATACTTTCCTATGGTTAATCTTCCAAATCTTATTCCATCAAGACCTTAATGAAACATAACCATGACTAGAAATTAAGTACATCTTAACCAATACAAGAATGGTTCCAACAATTAAATAAATCATACGTTTAGAAGAAGGTTACCCTAATGATAAAGTTTAGGATTTCTTATTATTTCATGAAATTGACAAATTAGGGTTTCTTTTCTTGCAACCAATCAATACCCAAATGAGCAAAAATGACACGAACATGGAATTAGCATCATCACCACCCATTGCCATCATGACAGTGGTGGCTGGTGACGATAACCATCACCTCGTAGGTGGCGGTGATTTCAAATTCGGCCAAAAGAACAATGAGAAAGAGAGGAAAACACAAGAAATACGTTTTGCTCGAGAATCCAACACCAATAGCCCGTTGTTCAGTCCTCACCGTTCTCCAACCCTTATTTTTCGGGGACCAATGGTGCAAAAATGATGGTTGGCAGTGGCAGGGGGGCTCCGACGATGATGGTTGCATTAGGCGACAACGACGACATAGCTAGGGGACGACAAAAATGGCAAAGATAAGGGAGGTTAGGGTTGCTATTTTCAATTGAATGAGAGGGAAGGGAGGGGGGAAAGAAACGAGTTTTCTTTACCTTCGATTCACATAATACGATACATATATAACTTTAACTTATTTGGAAAAAATAACCCTTCCACCACTAATCTTCGCAGAATAAGTTCTAATTTAAAAGGTGACCCATGCTTCGCATGGGTCAATATTTTTTCTTAATTCATAGTCTCTCCCGGTAGACCAATGAACCTTGGAGCTGTTGTGAAGATGCTTAAGGAGGGGCACTGACATTCCCTTCCAGTGATACTTGATTACACCTATCTCCCTGTGAGCCTCGTCCTATACTTACAAATCTATTAACATCTCCCTGATAGTCAACTTTCACACAATTATTCACATATTGACCCTTGCTCCATACTGTAATACCCGGAAATTTAAAAGGTTAAATATGGAAATAAAACATTATTTCTAAAGACCAACTCTTTGAGTTTAAGGAATAAACTCGACGTGTTGGAAAGTTGGGACGCACGTTTTGGAAGACCAACTCGACGAGTTGGACAGGGTTTAGGAAACCCTAATGCTATTATGAGTGATTGTGAGCCTTTTTTGAGTGTTCTTGTGGGTGGTTGAAGCTCTTGGAAGGAAGGAAAGTTTGAAGGAACAAGGAAGAGTTGCTAGACCCAAAAATCTCACTCCATTTTCGTTATTTTCCGGTAATCAAGTCTCAAACTTGACTAATAGTTGATTAGATCTCCTTTTTAGCATCTTTTTCTTATTTTTGGTCCACATGACATGGTTCTTGAGAGTTGAACGTCCCAAATAGAAAGCACTTCAGATCTAGATTCTTGAAGGACTTTTATGGCATAAAGGTGCCAACTTTATGGACATGGAAGTCCCATGCAACTTCTAAGACACCATTTTGTCCTTTGAAGATTCTTATGGCCATGCATGAGGAAAAATCTAGGACTTTATGTGATCATTTAGTTCCTAGAGTCCAGATCTATGGTCTCATCGTTTATTTTGTAGTTTTGGTGATGCCGGGATTAAGACTTTGGCCTTTTCGGTTAGCGTTTGAACTCTCTTCATTTAGGAAAAGGTATTGGTGGGTAAAGTTGTAAACTCCAACTTTACCCTTCTAGAGGCATTTTCAGTTGAGATCTCAAGCTTAGGGCTCATATATGAAGGATAATGGCTTAATGAGTTAAGAAGGGGCTAACAGACTGAGGAACTCGACGAGTACAAGGAAGGACTCGACGAGTTAAAGTGGAGTGTCCTGATTTCGTTGAAAGGAAGAACCCGACGAGTTGGATCGCGAAATCACGACTCTGTGATTCATAGGAACTCGGCGAGTTGAAAAGTAAACTCGACGAGTTGAGTCAATTCGGAGTGTTGACTTTGACTTTGACTTTGACTTTGATTTTGACTTTGACCTTGACTTGACTTTGACCAAGGTTTACCTTGGGAGGGTTATGAAGTATGGAATGGTTTCAAAAGGGTAAGGCCCATTAGAGGGGTTGAGCCCAACTTAGAAACTAGGCCATTGGTAGGCCATGAATGGGCTTTGGAAGTCTACCTAGTTTTGGGCCTTTCATGTTATGGTTTTGGGGCCTTGGGCATGGACCAAATTAGATCAGGGGTAAAATGATCATTTTACCCTAAGAAGGATTATTGGTTTTGACTAAGTGTTATTTTGGTACTAATAGCTCGGGAGTCGTCGGAGCAGCCATTAGAGATTCCTCATCGTGAGATTCTGCATTCAGCTTTAAGACGCGAGTTTCCTTCTGTAGGGACGGGTCCAAGGCACCAATGTCGGCCCGTATGTATGATTGTATGTTCTTTGGACCAAGGTCCGATGTCGTGCGGGGCTCGAGGAATGTTGTATGTGTGCTTCTAGACTACGGTTCGATGTTGGGCGGTACCCGATGAGTATGTGCATGATATATTATACTTGTTGTATGTGTGATACTTGTATGTGCCTGGTAGGGAGGTGAGTGTGGGTTGGGTGACATATCTCATCACGAGCTGAGTATGGACGGGGTTCCATATCTCATCATTAGCAGAGTAGGGGCAGGGACCAAAATAGGCAAAGCCTTAGGATATGAGCATATAGAACTGTGTATGATTCTTTATGTGCTGGTATGATTATATGATATAGCTTGTATTTGTATAGTGGGCGAGGACCAGAGATAGGAGGGGCCTGGAAGAAACGGATCTTTATACCAAGCGGGGCTCGATGCCAGGCGAGGCCTGATGCCAGGCGGGGCCTAATGTCGGACATTATCTGATGCTAGGCAGGTCCCGATGAAGGGGCGGGGGCACAATTTATGTGATTATGTGTATGTATGCGGTAGTTTGGGGAGACTCACTAAGCTTCATGCTTACAGTTTTCAATTTTGGTTTCAGGTACTTCCGGTAGCATAGGGAAGAGCTCGGGATGATTGCATTGCACACACCACGATGTTAGCCTGAGATGTTACTTTGATATATGTTGACATGTGTTTTGATATGGATATACTGATTTTGATGTTTTGAGATAATACGGTTCCTGTTTTGATAAACGATTTTTAGTAACCAAGGTTTCTTTACTAATTTAAAAATGAAAACTTTGGTCATGATTTTTGGGATGTTTCACATACTTGGATATTGCTCATTAAAAAACTTCTTGTAACTACTCATATTTAAACACATAAAATAAATTCAATATGAGATCCGGTTATTTTTTAGTGACTTGTATAAACAAACTGTAACTGCTTCTATGCATATTTATAATTCCAGACAAGAAAACAATAAACATATATAGGTTTTAACCATTTATGTCATATTCTAGCATGAAAGAAAATGGAAGGGTATAAAAGTCATACCATTTATCTTCATCTAACTAATCTTGTACTTTTTGAGACCTTAGCGTTTATTAAAATAGAAGAGGAAAAAACATATGGAGAAGAGATCAATTATGCCATGTCATTTGCAAATCAAAGAAGAAATGTAACAGGGGGTGTACTTCACTAAATCTCAAAAAAAAAAAAAAGACCAAATTACATGTAACACCCGAAATCAGAAAGGTCAAGAAAGGAAAGGAAAACCATAAGTTAAAGAGGTTCGACTCGTCGAGTCCAGGGAGGAACTCGGCGAGTTGGAGCGGGATCCGGGTGTAAAGTAAGTGACCGACTCGGCGAGTCGGCAAGTGGACTTGGCGAGTCTGGTCTGGGTTGGGAAACCTTAATTCCGGCACTTGGTACCTTATTTAAGCATCTTATTCTCTTCCCTAGGGCTCATTTGCAGCCCCTATAGTCCAAAACCCGAAACCCTAAGCCTCCATTGTTGCTCATTCAAGCTTTCTTGCCATTTTGAGTGATTTAAAGGAAGAAGAAAGAAGGGAACCATTGGGATTCAAGGATTTGCAGTAGATCCAGAGTTTGTGGGATTTTCCAGAGCATTTGAAGGTAATGAGCCGCTACCTTCACTTTTTTGCATTTAGTGAAGGGTTTTAGCCATAAGAACTTTCCTATGTGCGCATGCAAAACCCTAATGCTCGGATCTAGGATTTTTAATTAAACATGCTTTGAATCCAAGACTTCTAATAACTAATTAGGTGTAATAACAAAACTAAATCAGATCTAGAATCATACCTTTGAATCTCTTGTTTGATCTTGTTGTCTTGGAGCTCTAGAGTCACAATTGTCACTCCTCTAATGGCTTACAAACACCAAATAGCAAGGAGGATGATTTGAGAGAGAAGAGGGGAGGAAATCGGCCAGGGGTTCTCTACTTTAGATCAAGTGCCGATTTCCCTTTGCCATAGGGTCTATTTATACTTGTAGACTCCTTAAGGGTTACAGCTTAAACCCTAATTGGATAATCTTCTCTTAAAGATATCCAAATCCATTCCTTAGATAGCCTTGGACGATTTGAAGCTATCCATAGCTTCTAGAATCCGTCCACCCCTATCCAATATGGATTTACAGTCTAAAGTTTAACTATCAAACAATTGACAGTTTATACCCTCTTATTTAATTAATCTCTTTAAGTCACCAAATTAATACCAATTAATTTATGACTTATATTAATCAAATAACAATATTATTATTCTTTATATTATTCTCATAATATATTAATAATATTTATTCTCTCTTAATAAATCATCCAATCAAGTTGCTATGGTGAAGGCAACCCAAAAGGACCATGCACAACCAGATCAAATACTTGCCTAATATAGTTGCAGCCTTAGACACTATTCCAACAGTCTCCCACTTGGATAAGTCTAGTAACTATATGCACAAGTACAATTCGATTTGCAATTGTAGCGCTCAAAGACGCTATCAAACTCTGATCTAATTAATCTTGTCCTTTAGATAAGGGATTGTACAGTCCTCTGTTAGATATCATGCTGACAATTCTAGGGAATGATTAGTCAAGCATTTAGGTTTCTCGATCTCTGATTTATTCGACATAGAACTTAATCGAACTCATCAATTCAGTTCTGACCGGGCCCGACACATAAGTCAAATCAAATCATCGAGCGGCCGAGATATCGCTTTTACCTTCTTAGGATAAAAGTTACAGATAAACTTTGACTTATATGCATTTACTTATTCATCAACCAACTCTACACAACAATGCGTTTTATAACACCGAGTTACTAATGCGTTTTCGCATTATCAATGTACAATCAATTAATAAATAACAAACCATATATCTAAGTTTTAAGACTATATGATATTATCGTCTTGCGATCACCCTTTTATATCATATTCCATAAGGTGATTCCAGCAAGCGTGGGTTTGTTCCAATGCTCAAAACCAGTTCATAAGCACTCATGAATGTTGCAGCAACCCTTTGCTATGTCTAACACCATTTAGACAATCTACACACCAATTCATGACAATCTTCATTCATATCTACTTCCAACATATGAACGATTGTGGACAATTTGAATAATTCGATTATTCTTAATAAACTCAATTATTCTGGAAGTCAAAACATGCAAAATGAAACAATAGTTAAACAATTAACATAAGATAGTAACATTACTCATAAATAAACTCCTTTATTTAATCATCAAATGTTAATTACATTTATCTATTACACGTTTCTAATACTTATCTATCTAATCTATACTAATATCATCCTTCAGCCCAATACTCCTAGCATGCTGCAAGTGCTTAACCCTACTCAGTCCCTTCGTAAGCGGATCTGCTGGGTTATCTTCTGATGATATCCTCTTCACTACGAGTTGTCCTTCTTCTACACGATGTCTAATAAAATGATATTTTCTGTCGATATGTCGTGATCTACCATGATCCCTCGGTTCCTTGGTCAAGGCAACCGCTCCTTCATTATCACAGAAAATCTCCATGGGATCCTTTATGGCAGGTACAACTCCAAGATCACCGATGAAGTTCTTCAGCCATATTGCCTCCTTTGACGCTTTGCTCGCTGCAATGTACTCTGATTCGCACGTTGAATCAACTACAGTTTCCTGCTTGGAACTTTTCCATGTCACTGCTCCTCCATTCAGGGTAAAGACCCAGCCCGACTGCGAATGGTAGTTTTCCCAGTTGGTTTGAAAGCTGGCGTCACTATACCCTCGCACCTTCAAGTCATCACTCCCTCCGAGGACTAAAAACCATTCCTTCGTCCTCCGAAGGTACTTAAGGATATTCTTCACCACAATCCAATGGGCTCTGCCAGGATTCCCTTGATATCTGCTAACCATGCTCAAAGCAAAGGCTACATCAGGGTGAGTACAAGTCATAGCGTACATGATTGAGCCAACTGCGGAAGCGTATGGTACTCGGCTCATTTCTGCTATCTCAGCTTCGGTACTCGGACTTTGAGTCTTACTCAACTTGGCATTACTTTGTATCGGTAATTCTCCCTTCTTTGAGTTTTCCATACTAAAACGTTTTAGTACCTTCTCTAAGTAAGTGTTCTGACTAAGTCATATTAGTCTCTTAATTCTTTCTCTTACTATCCTTATTCCCAAAATATAAGAAGCCTCTCCGAGGTCCTTCATAGCGAATCACTTCCCGAGCCAGGACTTAACCTCCTGCAGAGTCGGGATGTCGTTTCCTATGAGTAATATGGCATCGACATATAGAACGAGGAAACTAACTATACTTCCACTGGCTTTGACATATACACATGATTCATCTTCGCTTCGTACAAATCCAAACTCTTTGAATTTCTCATCGAAGCGAAGATTCCATCTGCGAGACGCTTGCTTAAGTCCAAAAATAGAGTTCTCAAGCTTACACACTCTATTCGGATGCTTCGGATCCTCAAAACCCTCTGGCTGAGCCATGTAAACATCCTCAGCCAACTTTCCATTAAGGAAAGCGGTCTTGACATCCATTTGCTAAATCTCATAATCATGAAATGCGGCTATCGCTAGCATCACTCTAATAGATTTTATCTTCGCAACTGGTGAGAAGGTCTCATCATAGTCAACTCCGGGAGTTTGAGTAAAGCCATTCGCAACCAATCGCGCTTTATATGTGTGTACGTTTCCATCCACGTCGGTCTTCTTCTTGAAGATCCATTTGCACCCAACGGTCTTACGTCCGGACACATTATCAACCAAATTCCAAACTTGGTTATCATACATGGATTGGATCTCGCTATCCATTGCCTCTTTCCACTTCGCAGACTCCGGGCCTGCCATGGCTTCCTTATAGCTGTTAGGTTCATCAAGGTTTATTAGTGTACCATCACTAATATACGTGTCCCCCTCGGTAGTAATATGAAAACCATAAAACTGGGGTTGAACTCTAACTCTATCGGAACGTCTAAGAGGTAAGGACACGTCAATCGGTTCAACCGGAGTTTCCTCCTCGGGTTGAGTGCCAGCGGTAGAGGTTCCTTCATCCATCGACTCTTGAATCTCTTCAAGCTCGATTTGCCTCCTACTGTCTCCTTGGCCTATGAGTTCTCGCTCTCGGAAAACTCCTATCCTCGCAACAAAGACAACATTGTCCTTCGGTCTATAGAAGAGATATCCAAAGGATTTCTGTGGGTAGCCGATGAAAATACATCGCTCACTTCGAGGTTCGAGCTTGTCGTGAGTATCTCGTCTTACGACAGCCTCGCAACCCCAAACCTTGATATGTGCCAACGAGGGAGCTTTCCCTGTCCACATTTCGTGAGGTGTTTTGGCAACCTTCTTAGTAGGGACTCGGTTAAGGATATGGGCGACAGTCTCTAAGGCATACCCCCAAAAAGAGATTGATAGTGAAGCACGACTCATCATAGAGCGAACCATATCCAATAAGGTTCGATTATGCCTTTCTGCCACACCATTCAACTGCGGTGTCCTAGGAGGCGTCAATTGTGAAACTATTCCACACTCCTTGAGATAATCGTGGAGTTCAAGACTTAGGTACTCTCCTCCTCGATCGGATCGAAGCATCTTGATTTTCCTGCCTAATTGATTCTCCACTTCATTCTTGAACTCTTTGAACTTTTCAAAGGTTTCTGACTTTTGCTTGATTAAATAGATATACCCATATCTACTATAATCATCGGTAAAAGTTACGTAGAAGCGGTTCCCATCCTTTGTGGTTGATCTAAACGGTCCACATACATCGGTATGTATTAGGTCCAATAGACCCTCACCCCTCTCGCACGTACTCGTGAAGGGTGATTTAGTCATCTTTCCAAGCAAACAAGACTCGCGCGTGTCATCTTCCCTAAGGTCGAATGACTCCAACACTCCATCCTTTTGGAGTTGGGCTATGCGTTTCTTGTTGACATGTCCAAGACGACAATGCCACAAGGATGCTCTATCCATACTATTAGAAGAATCTATGTTCAAAACATCATTTCCTAAGTTATCAACAATCATAAAAGTTTCATAAATTCCATTACATGGTATAGCTTCAAAATAAAAGACACCATTTAGATAAGCCAAAATAGAACCATTCTCATTATTAAAAGAAAATCTAAAACCTTGTCTAAACAAACCATGAAATGAAATGATGTTTCTAGCCATTTCTTGCGAATAGCAACAGTTGTTCAAATCTAAACATAAATTATTCCTAAGCACTAAAGAATACACTCCAATCTTGGTCACAGGCGACGATCTTCTGTTCCCCATGATTAGATTGATCCTTCCTTGCTCCACATCCATACTTCTTCTTATTCCCTGCACATTAGAACAAATGTGATAACCACAACAGGTGTCAAGAACCCAAGAAATAGCATGATTAGAATCGTTAGATTTAATTTTGTATATACCTGCGAAAGACGGCTTGATCTTTCCTTCCTTGATGGCTTGCAGGTACTCTGGGCAGCTTCTCTTCCAATGTCCTATCTTATGGCAGTGGGGACACTCTGCCTCCTTAGGGTTAGGGCAGGGCTTAGCAGGACCAAGTTTGGTCCCACTAGAAGAGGCACCATCTCGGGCTTTAACCTTGCGATAGTTCTTTGACGAAGACTTCCTCTTCTTTCCCTTTCCTTGACCAATAGCCAAGACAGGAGCAGCGGGTGGATTGGGAGTTGGTGCAACAGTCTTGTCTTTGAAGTTGCTCTCAGCGACCCTCAAGAGACCTTGGAGTTTGCTTAGGGTGACCTCCTCTTTGTTCATGTGGTAGGTCATCCTAAATTGATTGTACATCGGAGGCAAAGAGTGAAGCACCATGTCGATCGCCAAGTCTTCCCCAAAGTCAACATTTAACTTGCGAAGGCGGTCGACATACCTTTGCATCTTTTGCAGGTGCACGGTAAGAGATTCTCCATGACCCATCTTAGCGGAAATCATGTTAGTGAAAATCTCATAACGCTCTTGTCTCACGTTTTGGTGGTATCTCTCCAATAAGTCTTGATGCATTTCGTACGGGTACATGTCCTCATAGGACTTTTGGAATTCGGAGTTCATGGTGGCTATCATGATGCGATGTACCTTCGTTGCATCGCGCTCATGAGTTTCAAAAGTGGTTATTTCAGCCGGAGTAGCGATTTTTGGGTTGATTTTCTCGAGCTTCTCATCGAGGACATGCTCCTTATCCTCATAGCAAGCAATGGTGCGAATGTATCTAATCCATTCGCTAAAGTTCGTTGCATCGAAGGTGACCTTTTGGCAAAGGCTCATCAATGTGAAAGAACTAGCAGCAGCGTTGTTTGCGTTTGACATCTATAATTATAAAGGACAAAGATGGATTAGAATATGAATCCCTAATTATCACCCAATAAGAAAAATTAGGGCTAGGATCCTACAACAATATTTACATATTAGAAAAGGGATGACGTAATCCAACATGCAAATAATATGAAGGTAAGTGAATGACGATTCACTAATTCTCCACCATAAAACCTAACTATTAGTCCTAAATGTATTGATAATTCCTAGGTTCGGATGAGATTCATTGAAACTATTCAATGGCATGTTTAAATCTCGATATGCCCCTCTAGTTTGTGACTGGGATACCGAGGATCACAAAGCGGGTGTGAATTACCATGCAAATTCACATGATGCCTTCATTGTAATGATCACCTATTCGATGTGCCGGTAAACCACACACGCTCCATCGAACTATGATAAACAATGAATCACCCTTTGCCACCTTTGCTTAGAACCAATTAGTGTGCCGGTAAACCGCACACGCTTCACTAACTTCTTAGCAAGGGTGAAAAGTGTAATTTCATGGGATCGCATCAATTCACTTTTCCTAAAGTAACTAAGATTGGGAAATTTAAAAATGTGTAGTTACTTTGTATTACTTATTATACTTTTAATGAGAGGATGAGGTTGCCCTATCCTACCCGTTCGACTAACGACCCTCCACCGATCAAACAAGCGGTGGGTGTGAGTGTACACCCATTAAGCGCCATTTTATAGGCTGCAACCTTATACCCACCTTATAGATCGGCTTGTGAATGAGGCCTACTAACGGTAAGACTAGCATATTTAGTCATACATATATATATATATATATATATATATATATATATATATATTATTCTTGTAATATTATATTAGTATAGGGTTGTATTTTAAACCTTTTAAAATCTAGGGTTTGAAATTTAAATTGTCTAAATTAAAACTTTTAATCACAAAATATAAATTTCAAAACTTGAGGACAAGTTTTAAACATTTAAAACATGGAGGATCAAATAAAAAATAATTTTAATTAACAATTAATTCCCTAATTATCTATATTTGATTTATTCAAGATTTCATGCAAGATAATTATCAAATTAATCAAAATAATTAATTAATTATCATATAAGGAAATTAAATATTTTATTATTTGATAAATATCTTTAATTAGATCAAGATTATATTCATATATATCAAAAAATCGGATTAGGGTTGATCTAATATGATTAAGGTAAGTTTCCATAAGATAATCATGAAGAAATCCCGAATCTGGCCATTCCTGACGCTTTGACTCGCCGAGTGCACCAAGGGACTCGCCGTGTCAGGCCAATTCGCCGAGTCCACCATGGAACTCGCCGAGTCCATGACTCAGAAACACAAAAATCGAATTTTGCAGTTAAGTTTCAAACAAACAAACAACAATTTAATGAAAACCAAGCTAGGCTCTGATACCACTAATGGGTTTTAGCCATAAGAACTTTCCTATGTGCGCATGCAAAACCCTAATGCTCGGATCTAGGCTTTCTAATTAAACATGCTTTGAATCCAAGACTTCTAATAACTAATTAGGTGTAATAACAAAACTAAATCAGATCTAGAATCATACCTTTGAATCTCTTGTTTGATCTTGTTGTCTTGGAGCTCTAGAGTCACAATTGTCACTCCTTTAATGGATTACAAACACCAAATAGCAAGGAGGATGATTTGAGAGAGAAGAGGGGAGGAAATCGGCCAGGGGTTCTCTACTTTAGATCAAGTGTTGATTTCCCTTTGCCATAGGGTCTATTTATACTTGTAGACTCCTTAAGGGTTACAGCTTAAACCCTAATTGGATAATCTTCTCTTAAAGCTTTCCAAATCCATTCCTTAGATAGCCTTGGACGATTTGAAGCTATCCATAGCTTCTAGAATCCGTCCAACCCTATCCAATATGGATTTACAGTCTAAAGTTTAACTATCAAACAATTGACAGTTTATACCCTCTTATTTAATTAATCTCTTTAAGTCACCAAATTAATACCAATTAATTTATGACTAATATTAATCAAATAACAATATTATTATTCTTTATATTATTCTCATAATATATTAATAATATTTATTCTCTCTTAATAAATTATCCTATCAAGTTGCTATGCTGAAGGCAACCCAAAAGGACCATGCACAACCGGATCAAATACTTGCCTAATATAGTTACAGCCTTAGACACTATTCCAACATTTAGATCAACCTTTATCATGAGATTTGGGGCTTTTAGGGCAAGTTTAAGAACCATTTCGAGTTAGAAGCCCAGATCTGAAGTTGCTACTTCAGATCTAAGTGTATCTTGGCCTAGAGAATCATAAAGCATCAGTCTATGGGTTGATTGTTAAGCCCCTTTGTCTTAAACCCTAGTTTATAGTCTTTTGAGCCTAGATCTCCTTAGCTACACGTAAAGTTTGTCACTTTACATAAGGAATAGGCTTTGGAAGAGTGGATCTATAGTTTGGAGTCCATGCATGACTCAAAAGCCTCTGAATATATGAAGGACTAAATAGACTCGACGAGTAGTATGAAGATGAAGATGAACTCGAAGAGTTGGATGAACAACTCGGTGAGTCTGTTGAAGATTGCCTTAGACTCGGCGAGTTTGTTCTTGGACTCGGCGAGTCAAGTCGCGAAACCCCAAACCCTTCGAGTTAAGACTCGGATCAGTGAGTTGAGTGGGGACCTATCGAGTTGGATAGGTCAGGACTCGGAAATCGGTAGACTCGGCGAGTCGAGTCGCGAATGAAAGGATTCTGAGTGTATGAACTCGGCGAGTCAGTAGGCAGACTCGGCCAGTAGGGTTGACCTGGAAGGTTGACTTTGACCAGAGTGGACTTAGTTGACTTTCGGAGGGCAGTTAGACTAAGTGTTATATTTGGTATTAGTAGATCGGGGAGTTTTTGGAGCAGCAGTTCGAGAGTGTCTGATAGCAGTCAGAAGGGTATCAACAAAAACTCCAGCAGTGCAGGTGAGTTTCCTCCAGTAGGAACGGGTCTACGGCCACAATGCCGGCCCGTTTAGTTAGCAGTAGTTCCGGACTTCAGTTCGATGCAGTAGTTCAGTATGCTTGGTGTCTTTGTGATACAGACATGGTATGAGTTATGTGTTCCGGACTATGGTCCGATGTAGTATGTAGTATATGTGTTCATGTTATATGCTATGAATATGTTATGCTATGTTCAGTTAGTTCCGGACCTCGGTCCGATGTAGTAGTTAGGGTGCTTGATGTCTTTGTGATTCAAGCATGGTTTGTGTTATGTGTTACGGACTCTGTTCTGATGCAGTATATGTGTTCATGCTAGTTGACATGTTATGCTATGTTATGATTCAGTGAGTTCCGGACTTCGGTCCGATGCAGTTAGTTCCGGACTTCAGTCCGATGTAGTTTCCGGACTTCGGTCCGATGCAGAGGGCAAGGCCCTGGTAAGTTTCCGGACTGCGGTCCGATGCAGTTTTCGGACTTCGGTCCGATGCAGTGGGCAAGGCCCAATATGTGTTTATATGTTATTGTATGGTATGTGGTAGTTTGGGGGAGCTCACTAAGCTTCGTGCTTATGGTTTCAGTTTTTGGTTTCAGGTACTCAGTTTCAAAAGAGGAGCTCGGAGAGGTTGCAGTGCACACACCATAGTCAGTTAGCCTGGGAATGTTTTACTCTGATAAGAAGTTATGTTTGGAATTAATTTTATGAAATTATGTTATGACTTATGATACGTTTCTTATAAATGTGGTTTTAGTGATGTTTAAAAAAAAATTCTAGTCGTGAAAATTGGGTCGTTACAAGTTGGTATCAAAGCCTTGGTTTGAGGGATTCGAACATACTTGAGAGTGTGTCTGGACTCAAACTAAGGAAACGGTAAAAAGGTTCTCAAAAGAAAAACATTTTCGAAAAGAAATTTTGAGGAAAGAAAAGAGTTTTAGAAAAAGCGATAAGAAATTTTTAGAAAGAAAAGAACTTTGAAAAGAGAAAAAGGGTGTGGTGCATGAAATCAGCCGAGCTTAAGTAAGTACTCCCAAATTACCCATACAAGTTTATGTTATCAGTTTCAGTCTCAATTTCAGATCAGTTCAGTTTCAGTTTCAGTAGAACAGCATGCTAGTATAGGACTAAGGATCTAGGAGGATGCCTTATGTGCCTGCTTTATGTGTTTTAGCTTGATAAGAATTGCATGCCAGTATTGAGTAGACAGAGGTAGGATAGCCTATTTAGGTTATGCCTGATAGTATGAGATTAGCATTGTATGCTAGTACAGTCTCTCGTAATGAGCATAGTTTCGCATGAGTATGTTCCCTTTATCCGAATGCTGCTTGCTTTGTGCTCTGTGGGACTCTGAATGATGGGAGTTAGCCATTAGGTGAATATGTCACATCACATGTGATTAGGGTTGAATAATCTCAGAGTGCTGGATTTGGCCATACTACATAGCTCTCGTATGAGTCTAATCATTGTAGGGACGAGTCTTTTACTCAAAGGATTATCCGAGCCTCATTGCATGTGATGGTATTCAGGTGGTGGCTAATTGTCATTACAAGGAGGCCTTCAGCAGTTAAGGACTGATTTGGGTGGAGTCAGAGGTTCCCTAGGGAAAGCCTAGGAAGGTAGTAGCAGAGATCAGTAGCAGGAGAGTGACTTGGTGGAGTTAAGGTAACTCTTGAGGAAAGTACGGATAGATGTGGAAGGTAGTATGGGTCCGTACTACTGAAAGCAGAGGATTCGTACTCGAGTCAAGAGGGGCCGAGACAAGACCAGGGAACTTGTAGAGTGTGTGAGGAATCCCTCAGCAACGGTGTGTATATTGATCGGGAAGTGTTATATTTTCAACATGGTGGCATTGCGCGAGTTACCAGTTAGCAGTTCAGGTACCGGGGAAGGGTCTGGCTTGGACTCTGGAGCCGGGCAGCTTGATGATCGGATGAGGGATTTCATTTCTGCAGAGATCATGCACAACATCATTGATCAGACTCTATTGATTTTCGGCTCGGTTAGAGAGGCCATTGTGGAGCTTATGGACAGTCATCTTGAGGCCTTTAGGGTGGGGATAGTTTCAGGACAGTTTGGGGTTCGTCTAGCGCCCGATGCTTATGGAGATCAGGGATCCATCAGGGAGGGAGATCCCATTTCTAGTTTTTGCCATCAGGGGACAGGAGTGAGTGGGGCACCCTGTCTCCAAGAGAGACCTCTGCATGATTGGATAGTTGAGGAGGTCTCGCGAGATATTTGCGAGGATCTGCCCGACATGGTCGGGAGGATCACTCATAGGTTGACCGCGATGCTCCAGGATCAGACAGCTGTTGTTCAGGCGACGGATGGGGTCAACAAGGTAACGCAGGAGTGAGAGGCGGGCAGGGAGTTGGAAAGGAAGAGGAAAATGGATGAGAATCAGGTAGCCACAGGTTCGGGCAAGAGGCCAAAGGGGTCGGATTTGAGAACGAGGGGCTATCAGAGCCGCAGTCGATATGGGAAGTGTGGTAGGACGCACAAGGGTGCGTGCAGACGTAGAAGTAGTGGCGATGTTGGATGTTTCAATTGCGGCCGGATTGGCCATTTTAGCAGAGATTGTACTGTTACCATCGCCCAGGAACTTGACTCGATATGTTTCGATTACAGTCGGAGGGGCCACAAGAAGGCCCACTGTCCGAGTTTGTATACAACAGAGCAGGTGATAGCTCCTACTCCTGTGACTTCGAGTACCACCAGCGGTTGCCGAGGCCGGGCAAGGGCGCCCACGGCTCGGAGCAGAGTATTCCAGATGATTTCAACAAGGATTCGGGCAACACTGGATATTGGGGGTACGTATCTTTTACCTTCCTGTCAATTATTATTCATGATATTATTGTTATGTTGCTGCATTGATATCAATAAGCATATGTGTTGGGGTATTATATTACCTGCCTATGGTTAAGTTATATGCCATTTGCATACCTTGGGATTAAAATGGTGAATTGAAGGTCATTCCCTCTAGATCAGCTTACTTCAGATGCGGTGACTGTAGCATGTATGTGTAAGATTCAGTAGTGCCTCACTACTTGTGGAAGGTGTTAGGTGGGTAATGATCAGTTATATTCTCAGTGGTGACAATCTAGAGCTTTTAGTGGAGTAGCTAGCGGTCGGTAAGGAAGTGGGTTAGAGATGTTCACCGTAAACGCAAGTTCTCAGGATGCAGTCACTAAGTAGATACAGTGACAGATTGAAGAGTGCTCGATTAATTAAGCAGGAATGGTTCGGATCTGGTAAGGGTTAGTTGGAGCGCCAATAGAGGTAAACGTGGGCGGGCAGCGGATTGCCCCTTTTCATGGAAGGAAGGTTGGGGAATCCTTTCGACCAGTGAGCAGTGAGGATTTAGCCGGATCCAAGTGGGGGAGAACCCTCCAAGTATACAAGGATAAGAGCACGTAGACCCAGAATGAGTACGAGGACTATGAGAAGAAAAGATAGTAGCACAGCGATGGATGTATTGAGGAGCTCAGGATTGGGAGTTTGAGGAACTTCCCAATAGTTAGTTCATGAAATCGAGATGGTTAGTAGCTGGTTGGGGATCCAGGATTGGAGGATCGCCTGTAGGACTCTAGTGAGTCGGAATGAGGATCTTGAGAATGGTTAGCAAGAGATGCTTCCGTGTTAGTAGCCAGTGGCAGAGACAGCATGCAGGGTTGTGTAGATTCGGGAGTTGGGAGTTTGGAAACTTCCCAACAATAGTTTCATGTATCCGGATTAGTAGACGCTTGGTTTGGGAACCAAGCCGATGAATTCCTCAACGAAACGCTAAGTATATCAAGGATATAAGATGTCGAGGTTGATGTAGTATTCGATGACAGAGGGCTGGTTTTGAGAAATCAGAATAAGGAATCGCTAGCAGGACTAGGGATATTCAGGATGTCCTCGGGATAGTAGTAGTAGTGTTGTAAGTTTGCGGGGGTAGCCGTAGCATTCACTAGCAGTCAAATAGTAGTAGAGTGTTGTAAGTCTACGGGGGTAGCCGTAGCATTCACTAGCAGTCAGATAGTAGTAGAGTGTTGTAAGTCTACGGTGGTAGCCGTAACATTCACTAGCAGCCAAATAGTATTAGAGAGTTGTAAGTCCACGGGTGTACCCGTGGCCTTTATCAGGTTGGTAGGCAGCATGAGCACGTTGTTGGACGCGGGGAAAGCAGTAGTACCCACCAATTCAGGTGTAGAAATGAGGATATGGAATCCACGGGTTAGATTTCGGATTTCCTAAATGGTTCAGTTATGGTTAAGCTAGCAATTTGCCAGTAGATCGTCACCTCAGTTATGAGATCAGGGAAGCGGTGGACCGTTTGGGTTCGTGTATGTTAAGGGCTACCGTTAGTATGGGGGCCATCATTTTTAGTCTTGGATCTGACGATGTCAGGATCCGACGTATGGACCCGGTCGGTTGGATCGGGAGGTTGTTAGAGCCACAGTGACAGGATAACTAGTGAAAACTAGTTCCAGAGAAAGATTTCATTTATAAGTCGTGGGAGAGACTAAGTGAGGAGTCATTGGACTCCACAGTTGAGTTGGAAATCGGTGTTGCAGATAACCGACAGGTGATTAGAGACCAGGAAGGTCTTGATATATTTTGGGAAGCAGCCATAAGGCAGTTCAGTGTTTCAGGCAGTTCAGTGTTTCAGTCAGTTCAATGTTTCAGGCAGTTCAGTGTTTCAGTCAGTTTAGTGTTTCAGGCAGTTCAATGTTTCAGTCAGTTCAGTGTTTCAGTCAATTCAGTGTTTCAGGCAGTTCAATGTTGCAGTCAGTTCAGTGTTTCAGGCAGTTCAGTGTTTCAGTCAGTTCAGTGTTTCAGGCAGTTCAGTGTTGCAGGCAGTTCAGTGTTTCAGATAGTTGCAGTGTGATGGTCAGTATTAGTATGTGTGTTGGAATGCAAGTGCTGACAGTATAGTTGGTTGATTTGTAAATGGAAAGTCCCTCTTAGCAGGATCAGTTGAGCCTTCTGCTAAGTATAAGTGATCTGTAAGGATAGTTAGGCAGGTAGCTTTTCTTTCAGGATGAAAGGCTCGAGTTAGTGGGAGTTGAGTAGTCAGATGGGAGATAAGCAGGCTGGTTCCAGCAACATCGTTTCAGTATGAGCGGCAGAGTGGATAGAACAGTTATAGATAATCGAAGTATCTTCAGAAGTCGCTGGAAGCGACTAGGAGATTGCGATGGGGTGTAGTGACCGGTGGGAGTCTGGTAACCCAGATATCAGCAGATTAGTTGGACCAGGGTGGTCTCAGTGCATCTAGTAGGTGGATGAGGGGCAACATAAATTTCAGTCAGAGGCAGTAACGACAAGGAAGTACGGTAAGAGGCAACAAGTTGATAGAGGGTGCTACGCCTGTCACGGCAGGGTTGGATAATCTCAGAGGGGAGGGTTTGACCTTGTTGCGCAGCTCTTGTATAAGTCTTAACCGTTGCAGGGATGAATCTTTCACTCGAAGGATTATCTGACCCATTTGCTGGGACGGGTGCTCAGCCCCAAGTTATGGAAATAAGAAGCATTCAGTATGTACCAGCAGTAGTGACTAGCACTGAGAGTGGTTGGAGTGATGGACAAAAGGGTTAAAGTCACCAGGCAGGGTGTTTGAGGCGGATTGCAGGTCAGTTGACCATAAAGAACTTCGAGGACGAAGTTTAGTTTAAGTGGGGGAGAGTTGTAACACCCGAAATTAGAAAGTTCAAGAAAGGAAAGGAAAACCATAAGTTAAAGAGGGTCGACTCGTCGAGTCCAGGGAGGAACTCGGCGAGTCGGAGCGGGATCCAGGTGTAAAGTAAGTGAACGACTCGGCGAGTCGGCAAGTGGACTCGGCGAGTCTGGTCTGGGTTGGGAAACCCTAATTTCGGCACTTGGTACCCTATTTAAGCATCTTATTCTCTTCCCTAGGGCTCATTTGCAACCCCTATAGTCCAGAACCCGAAACCCTAAGCCTCCATTATTCCTCATTCAAGCTTTCTTGCCATTTTGGGTGATTTGAAGGAAGAAGGGAACCATTGGGGATTCAAGGATTTGCAGTAGATCCAGATTTTGTGGGATTTTCCAGAGCATTTGAAGGTAATGAGCCGCTACCTTCACTCTTTTGCATTTAGATCAACCTTTATCATGAGATTTGGGGCTTTTAGGGCAAGTTTAAGAACCATTTCGAGTTAGAAGCCCAGATCTGAAGTTGCTACTTCAGATCTAAGTGTATCTTGGCCTAGAGAATCACAAAGCATCAGTCTATGGGTTGATTGTTAAGCCCCTTTTTCTTAAACCCTAGTTTATAGTATTTTGAGCCTAGATCTCCTTGGCTACACGTAAAGTTTGCCATTTTACGTAAGGAATAGGCTTTGGAAGAGTGGATCTACAGTTTGGAGTCCATGCATGACTCAAAAGCCTCTGAATATATGAAGGACTAAATAGACTCGACGAGTCCTTCGAGTGGACTCGGCGAGTAGTATGAAGATGAAGATGAACTCGACGAGTTGGATGAACAACTCGGCGAGTCTGTTGAAGATTGCCTTAGACTCGGCGAGTTTGTTCTTGGACTCGGTGAGTCAAGTCGCGAAACCCCAAACCCTTCGAGTTAAGACTCAGATCAGTGAGTTGAGTGGGGACCCAACGAGTTGGACAGGTCAGGACTCGGAAATTGGTAGACTCAGCGAGTCGAGTCGCGAATGAAAGGATTCTGAGTGTATGAACTCGGCGAGTCAGTAGGCAGACTCGGCGAGTAGGGTTGACCTGGAAGGTTGACTTTGACCAGAGTGGACTTATTTGACTTTCGCAGGGCAGTTAGACTAAGTGTTATATTTGGTATTAGTAGATCGGGGAGTTTTTGGAGCAGCAGTTCGAGAGTGTCTGATAGCAGTCAGAAGGGTATCAACAAAAACTCCAGCAGTGCAGGTGAGTTTCCTCCAGTAGGAACGGGTCTACGGCCACAATGCCGGCCCGTTTAGTTAGCAGTAGTTCCGGACTTCAGTTCGATGCAGTAGTTCAGTATGCTTGGTGTCTTTGTGATACAGACATGGTATGAGTTATGTGTTCCGGACTATGGTCCGATGCAGTATGCAGTATATGTGTTCATGTTATATGCTATGAATATGTTATGCTATGTTCAGTTAGTTCCGGACCTCGGTCCGATGCAGTAGTTAGGGTGCTTGATGTCATTGTGATTCAAGCATGTTTTGTGTTATGTGTTATGTGTTCTGGACTCTGTTCTGATGCAGTATGCAGTATATGTGTTCATGCTAGTTGACATGTTATGCTATGTTATGATTCAGTGAGTTCCGGACTTCGGTCCGATGCAGTTAGTTCCAGACTTCGGTCCGATGCAGGGGACAAGGTCCCAGTTAGTTCCGGACTTCGGTCCGATGCAGTTAGTTCCGGACTTCAGTCCGATGCACTTTCCAGACTTCGGTCCGATGCAGAGGGCAAGGCCCTGGTCAGTTTCCGGACTGCGGTCCAATGCAGTTTCTGGACTTCGGTCCGATGCAATGGTCAAGGCCCAATATGTGTTTATATGTTATTGTATGGAATGTGGTAGTTTGGGGGAGCTCACTAAGCTTCGTGCTTACGGTTCAGTTTTTGGTTTCAAGTACTCAGTTTCAAAAGAGGAGCTCGGAGAGGTTGTAGTGCACACACCATAGTCAGTTCGTCTAGGAATGTTTTACTCTGATAAGAAGTTATGTTTGGAATTAATATTATGAAATTATGTTATGACTTATGATACGGTTCTTATAAATGTGGTTTTAGTGATGTTTTAAAAGAAAATTTCTAGTTGTAAAAATTGGGTCGTTACATTACATACATTAATGGGTATTTTTGTATGTTGAATAATACCAGTTATATAAACTATTAACCCCACATGGATAATCAAGAATCAAATACTTAGTTGTAATAATTAGTTTAAATGTTCTTGTTTGTTTGGTAAATTCTAATTATTTAAGGAATGTATAAGTAATAATTTAAGTTTAATATTCCTATCTGATCATATGAATATCAAAATCCTCTTAAAATCTTGAGGTGAATGGCAGATTACCAAATGATAGGAAGGTTGGCAAATGACATCATTATTAGATATGAAACTGTCACAATTTATTGATATTTGAACCCTTCACCGTTTGTGAAAATATGAAATTTTTGAAAACTAACCTGATAATGTCTCTTATTTAGGATTGGTTCACAACCTACAACTGCAATAAATTTTCCTTTGGGTGTAAGTAAGCTAAATCTTCTAGTTTCATAGTCTCTAAAATCTTCTCTACTCAGTGCATGGTAGCCCGTTACACACTTTCACAAGTGATGTAAGGGAGTTCAACTAATACATTATAACAATAATAATATGAGCCATTAATTTCTCTAGCTAACATTCTCTATCAAGCACTTTTTTGTCGTTTCTTAGCATAAGGGTAAAATGATCATTTTCCCATACCTCATTTATCAATGCAACACTTTAATAAAAGGAAGAAAAAAAGGACATAGACCTTTGGTGTATACATAAGAACTGCTTCTCTTTTGAAGTGAGTCTGATTATAAACAAGTGACCCTTTTACCCTTGTATTTAGAAGTGATAAATATATGAAATTGACATGCATATACGGAAACAATGCCCCGACCATGACTTAAATAAACCTTACTTATTGAAAAGAAAATTATAATAGAATTTAAACAAACATACTACTTTCGTTTATGCCAATATTTTGGACAAACCAATGTCTTCTTATTACATTAGCCATACCGACTTGATCTTTTCAGCACTATTGCTTCGTCACAACCCATTCAAAAGTCGAGTAAAGTGATCCAAGCAAACCAAAAATTAGTAAGATGTAGAAGAATGGTAAACGTAGTTATGTAGTTTCTTAATAAGGGAATTACACAAAATTCTAACTTTATCTTAAATCAACCCAAGATTACATGAAACAACCTATTAACTGTAACTTGGGAATTTGGAGCATTCTCATGGAGCATTTGAGTTTAATGGAGCAAGTTGGAGCATTTGGAGCAACTTGGAGCAGTTAGAGCAACTTGGAGAAATTTGGAGCATTTGGAGCAATGTGGTGCATTTGGAGTGGAATGGAGCAACACGTTGCGCCATTCATGAGGGTGTTGCGCCAAGTGGAATGAAGTTGCTCCATTCATGAAGAAGTTGCACCAAATGGAAGGAAATTCTGCCATTCATGAGGGTGTTGTGCCAAGTGGAAGGATGTTGCACCATTCATGAGGGTGTTGCGCCAAACTAGTTGATGTTGCGTCAAAGTGAAGATCCTACGCCAACCTGGGAGAAGTTACACCACATTGGAAGCATGTTGTGCCACTTACGTGGGAATTGCACCATCCTTGCATGACATGGTCCATCTTCAGGCAAGATGTGCCATTTTGGGGCAGGGTCCTTTATGAAGCTCAGAAGTTAGTGATGCTCAAGGAATACACCATGTTGTGCTACCATGATGGATGTTGGGACATTAATGTTCAAGATGCGCGACCTGTGCATCATGATGCTCTAATATGGCTCATGGTGCTCCATCATGTGCGCTGCTGATACTCATGTGTTGTGTGTCATGGATGAATGTTCCAGAAGCTAATGCATGGAGAATTATGATTAATTGACACCACTAATGGGCCTATGGGTCAATGTGTAACATCCCAAAATTTTCAACAATTTTAAACTTTTCAAAATGATCCTTTTACTAATAAAATGTTCAGAAAATGGTGTTCTCAAAACATTATTTGAAAATCAATGCCTCCCAAGATCAATGACGTAAAATCAGGATTTGTACGGTCACGCCTTCGCCTTGCCACAAATATCTAAAACACTTGAAACCATAAACCAAAATCTGTAAGCACAAAGTTTAGTGAGTTCCCCCAAAGTACCAACACACAACATATAACATAAACAACAAACAACATGCATACAAAGCCTTCAGCCTGACTAGAACGCCCCACCAACCTACAGACTATCTGGACCGCTCACAAAACCTTCTGAATGACTGGATCGCCTCACTGGGCCTTCAGACTACATGTACCTTCCATACCTACCTGTACCTTCCCCAAGGCTCTACCTAGTAACCCTACTTCATCCCAGAACAAAACATATCTCGCAGGCTACCTCATAGCTCAAATCCTAGGTTATCCCAAGATTTGCTCCATCCATATCAAACCAGAAATTAGACCAATCATAACATGTTGCCTTTATGCATGCAAATTATAAATAGAAAAGGATCAAATAAACTTTCAAATAATAGATTCTACCCTAGGACCACAACCAAACAAGGAACATGAAATAAGGCCAAATCAATCATTCTAAGGCCATAAGCTCCTAACCGTATACAGTTTTAAAAGCATACAGTTAGCAAATTCCAATGGACTGTCATAATCCAAATATCAGTATCACATGGCTAACATATTGCGGAACCACTTACTTGAGCTCGGCCGATCACATGCATTGCACTCTCATCTTTTTCCATTTTTAGAAGTTTTTTTAACTTTTGAATTTTGAAAACAATTTTACCATTTTCTTAGTTTGAGTCCTGACACACCCGAGAGTGTGCCCGAATCCCTCAAATTAAGGCTCTGATACCAACTTGTAACGAACCAAATTTTCAAAGGAAAATTTTCGTTTTTAAATAATCAAACATTTCCAGTAAACCACAAAAAATCTCAAGAACATTTGTTTTCAAATTCATAACATAAACAATTTTATTTCAAATATCAGAGTGCCCCATCAAAACAAGTGTTGAAGAGTGCATGCCGTGCTATCAAGCCTTGCCCTTAGGCTCAGATGTACCTGAAACAAATCCACAAACTGTAAGCTAATGCTTAGTGAGTCCCCCAGAGCATACCCCACACGGTCCACGTAATCACATATACCATATCAGTTATAAAAGCTACATAAACCACATAAGCTATGCATACAACATATAAGGATGGCATGGAAACCCTCCAAGGTCTTACACCTAGTGCCACTGGAACCCCCACGTGGTCTTAACTTCCTGCCATGGGAACCCCCACATGGTCTTCCTGCCATGGGAACCCCCTACATGGTCTTCCTGCTGTGGGAACCCCTACACGGTCTTTGCTACAAGAAATAACATACAAGCCACACATGCAAATATACTAGGATGCCATGGAAACCCTCCAGGGTCTTACACATAAGTCCCTCGACAACCCCCTGAGGTCTTTCATGCGAGTATCATAAATAACTAGCATACCACATATCCCATAACCAACTACTCATATCTTATAACAGTAATGGGCCGACCTTGGTGCCTTATACCCATTGGTATGGTGAGGAGACTCACCTTCTCAAAATGACGAACTGATAAGATAAGATCAGATAAGTCACAACGTGCAACTCCAACTCAACTGCCTATAACCATCAAGTGATTAACTTTTCAAAATTCCAAAATACCATAAATACCCTCTAGGTCAAACTTGGTCAACCCTGGTCAAAGTCCAAGTCAACAGTCAAGATCAACAATCCATGTTGACCCTAACTCATCGAGTGCATCAAGCAACTCGTCGAGTTCCTTTAGAGTCCAGAAAATCGGGATAAACTCTAACCAACTCGTCGAGTTGTCTCTCCAACTCGGCGAGTTCACTCAATATCCAGAAGGCGGGGAAACCCGATCCAACTTGTCGAGTCGCTAGGGCAACTCAACGAGTTTCCTTTTCCTCAACATAATCAGTCATTCCAGTCGAATCCAAACCTCCAAACTATAGATCTAGTCCCTTAAGACCGAAATACCACGTAAAGTTGCAAACTTTATGTGCATGCATGGCCTCAAATGGCTAAAACACTCAAACTAGGGTTCATACAATGTTTAGAACATGGAAAAGGGCCTATACTAGGTAAAGGAAGCAACTTTATGTCTATGAAGACCTAGAGATGTCCAAATCTGGAACCATATCCTCATGACAAGTCCAAATCCAATATGACACCCTTTTGCACCAAAAGTGACCAAATTCTTCCATAAGACGAGTTCTAAGAAAATATAGATCAAGGTAACAACTTTTTACCTCCAAATGGATGCTAACACCAGGTAAATATCGGATCTAAAGCCCTCTTCTCACTTCAATCTCTTCAACCTCCAAGGTTCCTTCCAAAAAGCACAAGATTCACTCTCCAAAGCTCACACACACTCAAGAAGGCACTAAAGTGCGGCTAAGGTTTCTCTCTGAACATATAGGACGATGAGGGAGGCCACAAATGACCCATAAGCTCCTTAAATAGGGTACAAACCCCTGAAAATCAGGGTTTTCCTTTACAGTGTCTACTCGTCGAGTTGGGGCCTTCCAACTCGTCAGATCCTAAGTCCCGCGTCCAAAAATGATTTCTACTCGACGAGTTGGAGCTCAGCAACTCGTCGAGTCTCAGTCTAAAATCCTAAAATTTTGAGAAATAATTGATACCTGGAACAAGTGTTACAAATTCGGCTGAAGAAAACCATATGGAGTGAACAAAATCAATTGAAACCTAATTGGATAGAAAATAAGCAGACACAAAATCAAGGAGGAAATCTCTAACGAGCAAGTGTTAAATATCTGGAGCAAAATCATTGGAGAATACTGGCGGTGGAACAGATAAACGACAGAAGAAGGAAATCCACCCGACTCCAAACCACCTGGTTTGGAGCCGGCTCAAAACTACTCACTGTTCACCAACCCATACAACATTTAATATGTATAATATTGTGACCAAATCAACCCTTTCACACTAAAGACTAACAAAATAAGTCTCCCCTAATAAATTTCATGAATTGTTTTATTAATTAAATACACATCTGACAATTTCAATAATTAATTAAAACATTTTGAAACTAAGGGCGTTACAAATTTATTGATAATTTCAATGGAATACCGAAAAACTCTAACAACTAATTAGAATTTATTTTTTAAATAATTTTCTAATCTGTATTCTATCAGAAATCACCGATAAACTAATATTTCATCGTCATTCTTTCGATAAGCCGTCACTAAATTAGGTTTTTTTAATTTTTTTTAATTTTTTTTATCATTGTTCATTGGACTTTCCGATGGAAATTTTCTATTGGTGATTTCTATCGGAAATCCCATGCTTTTCCAATACTGTTATACAAGTAGTATGTTAGTCATTGTAAATTGGTATTTAATTGCCAATTTTACTTAATCGAATATTACGTTATTTTTTAGTAGATTCTCGTGTTAGCTTAAAAAACACACCACAACACATTCTAGAGTCCATAATACACATTATACATATAATCAATTGCGGCGTTGGCAATTGCGACGCCATGGACTTTTAGTGACGCCACTCGGTAAGGACGACACCAACAGGTGCGCTATTTTAAAATTTGCCACAAAGCAACAACGACGATTCATTAGCGACGATGTGTCGCCGCTAATGATAGTAGTGGCGATTTTTTTTCTCTCTTTTGTGACGTTTTTGTCGCCGCTAAAGCCTAGGTGTGATACATACATGCACAATGTAACGTTGAAAACATGCATACACAATATTAATCTTGGAAGACAAATTTGTTTTAATCATTTTTGTCGCCGCTAAAGCCTAGGTGTGATACATACATGCACAATGTAACGTTGAAAACATGCATACACAATATTAATCTTGGAAGACAAATTTGTTTTAATCATTGTCACAATTATCTTATTTTAAAAACATAAAGAAATTAGAATTTTGTTAAGAGTATAATACACTCAAATTAATGACAACGAATTATTCATTATAATTTTAATTAGGTCAGCAAACACACCACACGTGATACACAAGACCTCTTGTTTTATGAGGTTAGTTTAAATAGAATTACGGTGACTTCAAAGTTCAAAATATTTCTATGGCATTGCACCATTATCATATTCTTGCATCTTATAAAAAAATGTAACCAAATAACCACATTCATTATTGAACGATTTGAACAAAAACAACACAATATGATTATAGTTTCTACAGAAAACTATGAATTACTGAACATGCTTCGGATAGATATCTTCGATATACTCAAATTCTGGAATGGAACATCGTCAAATCATTCTCCAATCGAGCTTTGAGACTACTTCAAGAAATCGCAAGGTACTAGACTTTGAGCTTAGCTTAACATCGTCAAATCTTAGTTTGTTTTCCAATTTCCACCATGAAAAGTTAATTATCTGAATTCTATAATGTGATTGACGCCATTTCAAACCCGACTATGAGACCTCAATGATTTGATTTGACATGATGTAAGCTCTACAATGAGAAAAGGTCTGGTTTGTCCCCACATTTCACAATCACAAACTATATATATCTAGTGAAGTTTATTGGTCTTTAGTGAAAAAAAAAAAAACGAAAGCAACATGATAGAAGTAAAAAAGTAATAGCTATAGATAGAAACACCCACCAAAACATGACTCATTAAAACTTAAAACAAAAAAAAAAAAATCCTTACTAAAACATAACTTTAGAAATGATGATGAGGATCTGGGCCTCCAGGAGCGAGTCTCGTCGGAATATTTTCAGACAACGCCCTCCTCTGATAATACTGTAAAGTCGAATCATCAAAGCCATGTTTATTCAGTATACTGCGTGAATCTTTTCTGATTTTTATATCAACTGAAAAGACATTTAATGAAGTACGTATGCCTTCTGAACATGATACATGCATCAAAAAAACTAAGAGTACACAAACGGTGAATTTGCAAACACTACGCATAGTGTAGAATATATGGTGTGGTTCAATTTAACAAGCAAAATGGCATCGTTTATATAGATAGAGGATCAAAGGAGATAAGACAGAAGTTGGTTAGTGGGACTAATATGTTTTTTTTTTCTCGTACGTTCACTGCTTATATTTAACCGGAAAAGTTTACAAAAAGTTTGAAGAAACCGTCGTTTGGAAGAAAGGCGGCCGCCCAATTTTGGGAGGTGATTTTTAATTCATATAGTTATAAACGAGTAGATGTTGGTTATAAATTATTTTATTTTTATTAATATAATACAAAAAGTTAGATAAACATGATCGAATAGTTTAGATGTTATCTAAAATGTACTTTTATTATATATAATTAATTAATTATTAGGGACAAGCAAAAACAGGTATCCGACCAAATTGACTGGAACCGAAACCGGCAATTCCTAAGATGTTGGAACTGTAATTGAAACCAACCAGAACCGGTTACATCGGTTTCTACCAGAGATAGATGTATTACAAAAGTGTATCAAAGTTGATTATATTACAAAAGTGTTCCACATTTTATCTACAAGTATTTATAGCCTTTCAATACACACAATGTTATATATATATATATATATATATATATATATATATATATATATATATATATATAAACCGATTCCAGCAGGTACCCAGCTGGTAGCAGTTCCGAAAAAATAAGAACCAGAATTGGACCCACTTAAGGCGGTTTCAAAATTTTAAGAATCGGAACTGGAACCGCTTAAGACGGTTTCGGTTCCGGAACCGCCAGTTACCGGGCGGTTCCGATTCCGAAAGTGGGTATCCTATTCTGCTGCTTATCCCTAATTTAAATTGTTTGTTTAGTTAACACTTTAAATAATTATCATGAAATTAACTTTTGTAATCATACCAGACTTACAGGCTATTTAAAAACAAAAAACAAAAACAAAAACAAAAACAAAATAAGACTATTTAAAAAAAAAAAACAAAATAAACCGAATAAATAATATTTCAGTGAACCCAACCTCGTTCATATTAAAATAAAACCTTGTTTTTAACCATCTATGTGAGAGCTCTATTGTCTATGTATTTGGTTAATTGACATGTTTGTATGTATAAAAATAATGTTTTGCAAGAATGTGATTGTAATTAAGATCTGAAGATCTTACTAAAAAGAACTAGTCCTTAAACTTGTTTGCAATGTGATACTCATTATAAATTAATGTACTTAGATTAAAGCTTCCATAGTGGAACCAACTTTAATAATTATTGTATATGAAACCCCAATAATTAGGGGTAAAAACATTGGAAGTAGAAAAAGAAACAAGATAATCGACAACCTAGGGGAGGGGTCATAAGCCAATAATGGGTTGATCTATCTCTTTGTTAGACACTGTTTCCTTGATCTCTTAAGGTTCGATTGTAATGGTTGTTGATGAGAGCTTTTTTAAATAAGCATACTATATTTTTGTTTGATGTTCTTGCTCATTGGAACAAGTTCGATGGTATGGCGTTTGTCCGACCTCTGAGGTGTACATGGAATCGACTAGTCATTTGTTATTTGATGTTAGGAGGTGTGTGCAAAAAATCATTGTGGTTTTGTTTTTGTTTTTGTTCCTCTTAGTTTTTTTTGCTAACCTGAGGTTAAAAATCATTCAGATGTTTGAAAAAATACACATCACATAAAGATTAATTTGCATGTCGGAATATTATGTATTGTTTGAGACACAAAGATGAATGTGTGATGCTTTATGAGTCTTACTGTGATCTACAATGCACGATTTTAAGTTGGATATATAAATTATGGAGGCTCAATTTCAAGGTAAATTGATATTTGTTTAGACTAGATGTTTGAGCAAAAATAACGATTTCCATAAGGTTTAACAAATAATGACTTGCCAATAGAATAAAAACATATGATATAGGATTGCATTAAAACAAGATGTTATGATTCTAGTTAGGATCCAAAATACCCGATGCAAATCTTACTTTAGAATCGGACCAATATGATTTGTATTGTTTTTCTTTTGTACATAAGAACTTAAGATCGTCAGACCATAAAATTAAGATTGAAATCTAACAATTGTATATATTACAGTCATTTTGCATAATGTTTCAAAGAATAGCTAGTATTGAAAAATATTATAAATAAATAAGTAACAATTTAGATACCTACACATATAAAAAGTGGCGCTACTTTTAGTTAATAATCTAGTCACCCTCCTATGTTTTCTTGTTCTTTTAGTATTTTTTTTATACACATAAGACATAATAACCTTTACTTGATGTCGCATTATATGATCATATTGTCATTTTCAACCGAGTTATATTGTCGTTTTGGTTGATGCCATAATTGTTCTCCAACTTTAGCTCTAGCGAAGTTTGATTTTGTTTTTCTTATTTTAAAAATTATACATGTGGAATAAGACAAATATATATATATATATATATATATATATATATATATATATATATATATATATATATATATATATATATATATATATCAGTGTTGTAAAAATCTCGACTAAGGCCCGATTAATCTCTGATTAATCTCTAGGCGCTACTCGACCGATCAGAGGGTGCATAACATTAATCCCTACATACACAATGAGTGAAATAGCAGAACCTGATGAAATTTTAACACTTTGAAGAAGTTATATCTTAATAGAAACTATTTGAGTTATGATTAATGTTGTATTAATCAAATTAACCTATTTTATTATGATATTAGTGGTATTTATGAACTTTTATATGATATTAATCATATTTAAGTTTTAAAAATTCAACAAATTAGTAATTAATGGTCCCCGATTAATCTCCACCTAGTTGATTAATCCCTTAACCCCAGTCCATCGACTAGCTAACGTCAAACGACTTTTCCAACCTTGATTGATATATATATATATATATATATATATATATATATATATATATATATATATATATATATATATATATATATATGATAAAACTACGGTAATAATGGTGAAAAATGTATTATTTGCAAGTTTTTTCGAACCGCCAAAATTAATCATTAGATAATAAAAGAAATAACAATATTAACCTAGGTTCTAATAAACTCGTCATGGCTCCGCCATGGCGCGCCATGACTACAAGACTTGTATCTGCCTCAAACTTTACCAAAACGCTGCCTTAAATTATATATGTGTATAAAAATGAATAATAGTTGAAAATACATATAAAAATATTAATTATATACAAAGTTGTCATCTTATGTCACCCCTTACAAACGACGTGGCTCGCCAAGGCTTAGAAAAGTTTTAGGCTTAATATTGCCGCCAAGTCACGCCTTACGTTATTTAGAAACTTGATATTAACATAAAAAATTTCCCAAAAAATACCTCAACGATTAATTTTTTTTAATAAATCAAGTTTTGTTTAGATTTTTCAGACAATTTTAACGAATCATAATAAAAATAAATTTTCAAACATATTTTTTGGAGTATTTTTTTAATTATATTACTTTTGCGTCATCTAATAATTAATTTTATTGGGTTGTCAAAAACATGCAAATAATAAAATTCTTACCCTTCATAGCAAATATTTATTTCTTATGATATATATATATATATATATATATATATATATATATATATATATATATATATATATATATATCTTTCACTACATATATTTGAAACTTCCATCAATTTTCAATTTCTTTATAATAATAATTATAAGTTGGTTAATAAGGTTAAATAAATATCAAACCTAAAGTGTAATCTTATATAAACTGAATTTCAATATTAAAATAATATCTTTATTTTTATTATTAAAATTATATATATATTTTTAACTTTTAACATATTATACTTAATTTATTAGTATTGATATATTGTTGGATGTAAACCATTATCATTTTAAAGATACAATTTTGGAACAATTTGTATAAAATACTTAAATTATTAATTTAAATATAACATTACATGGTCAACTTAAATATAAATTTTAGTTTAACTTAAAAAACTCAAAAAATATTTTGTAATTATTTAAAAGTGATAAATTATAGTATCATTCTAATAATGATTATAAGTTGGTTAATAAGGTTAAATAAATATCAAACCTAAAGTGTAATCATAAATAAACTAAATTTCAATTTTAAAATAATATATTTACTTCTACTTATAAAGTTATGTTTTTAACTTTTAACATATTATACTTAATTTATTAGATTTAAAATGTTGTTGTATGTAAACCATTATCAGTTTAAAGCTGCAACTTTTGAACAGTTTGGACAAAATACTTAATTTGTTAATTTAAATATGACATTACAGTGTTAATTCAAATAAAAATTTCAGTTCCACTTAAAAAGCCAAAGAATATTTTGTAAATTGTTAAAAGTGATAAATTGTAGTGATAAATGCAAAAACTAAATTGTAATCTCAACTTAACTAAAATATTTCATAAAGATATTTTTATAATCGTTCAAAGTTTTCAAATAAGTAGGTTAGAATAACTTATAATAACAATAGTTAAAAATAACTATATATAAATGATTAGATTGTTACCTTTAAAATCAAAAAAACAATATTTGTTGTTTTAAATAATTATAATGATAGAAATTAAAACATTAAGCAAATAAATTCTAAAAAATTAATTAACAATAAAAACAACTATAAATAGTATTAAACCATATATTATATTTAATTTTATTCACGTGTAACTCGCAGGTAGAAGTCATTCAAATGATTGAGATTATGCAGTTATAATAGATGTATATATTATCATATAATTCAAAATAATCAATATATTATATCAATTTAGTATACAAATTAATATATCAAATTTAACAACACCGTTATTGTTATATTACAAAAAAAACATATATTTGTAAAGACTTCAACTATATAAGTGTTTTTGCGCAACGCGCGGGCATTCGCCTGGTATATATATATATATATATATATATATATATATATATATATATACACACACACACATATAATATAAACATTTTTCTAAGAACCACATTGATTTGAAACTCCTTTGTTTTTTCATATACTCAAATGACTATATTTCTAAGCACCATGTTGTTTTGAAACTCCTTTGTCTTTTTATATTCTCAAATGACTTTTCAAATGTCTTCTAAGTAATTTATTTGAAACTCTTACAAGTAAGAATGATGTATAAGAAAATGAAAAGAAAAAAATTTCAATAGGCAAAATTCTTTTAGAATGTATTAGTAGTGATGGAGTCCCTAAAAGAGTTCTACAAGTCAAGGTTGTGGATGAATGTATCATTTTTTACTCATAGTTTGATCATGTTATATTTTTTTCCAGTAGTGATGTGCAATTCGAGTTGTGGTTTACAATTTTCAAAGCTACATGTGAGAACATCATCATTAGCCTATTTGTTTTTATCTCTTCGTTTTTGTTATGAATATTTCAATATGTTTTGTTTTTTTCTTAGATTTTTGTTTCCTTTTATATTTACATTTGTACATGTATAAAAGGTTGTTTGAACCACATATTGTAATTGATTAAAGCTATACATGTTAAGTATATTTATATGCTCCATAATTTGTATCATAAAAGCTTAATTTCAAGTCCATCATTATAGAAAGTTGTACAAATCTTATATGAAGTGGCCTAATATGAGAAATTTACAAGCTTAACAAAGTTTCTTTCATAATTAGTTTAATGTTATTAATAATTTTTTATTACATGCCATAAAAGGCAGCAAACATGCCATAATGAGTTTATATATCAACTTCGTATATATATAATTTTTCAAAATTAATAATAGCGACATGATTATTTTTATAACGTGTATGTATGTTTGTGTGTGTGTGTGTGTGTGTGTGTATATATATATATATATATATATATATATATATATATATATATATATATATATATAGGGATAATGACTTACAAGGGTAATATATTTTTCGATTTGTACACATTTAGTCATTGAGTTTTTTTTCCATCCACATTTACCCCTTCAACTTGTTAAACTGTACACATTTAGTCCTTATGACTGGCTACTCTAGGTTAGCCGGTAAAAATGACTTAATAGGGTAATATATTTTTCACTTTGTACACATTTAGTCCTTAATATATATATATATATATATATATATATATATATATATATATATATATATATATATATATATAGGTATATAGGGTTAGGTTATTTTGTTTTCATTATCTATTGTGTGCATGTATGATTGATTATGGACCAATCATTTTAGTTATTTTAAGAAAGTAATTAATGCATATTACATGTTGAAGATATAATGGATATTAATTACATCTTCAGCATTTAATATGCATTAATTACTTTCTTAAAATAACTAAAATGATTGGTCCAAGATTAATCATACATGCACACAATAGATAGTGAAAACATTTGAACCTAAGTCTATATATATATATATATATATATATATATATATATATATATATATATATATATATATATGCAAAATAAGTCATTTGTGTTTTTGTATTCATTCAATATTTATGAAGGTCGTCGTCTCTTTCGGAAGAGTCCAGCTCCAAGTACACTGTTCAAGCACAACTAAATGCATAGAGAGAACAGAGCACCCGGAATCAGCAAGCCGTCCAGGGGGCTGGGGCCACCCCCACTTAACAACCTAAAAACACTCCTACCCAATCACAATCGAAAAACCCAACGCAAGCTCCGCCCAGACCCGGTTATAACAACGTTGCGCCTCCGGCCAATTATGATCCTCAACAACAACAAGGTGCTCCCAAGCGACCAACCATATGGTGGTAGGATAGGTTGAGGTGGTCTTGCTATATGTGATACGCCAAGATACCTAGTGTGGGCCGGATATAAGCTATAGGCACGGAGACTCGAGAAGAGTGGTTGGGTTAAGGCGACATGCCAACAAACACTGGGTATTCTAGTCTGATGACTGATTGGACCTGTTGCATGTTGGCATTCCAATCTGATGACTGACTGGGCCGAGGTATTCCATTCTGATGAGTGTGGGTCTGTTATGCATGATAATACGTTTGTTGTATCGGGTATTTTGGGGGAAACTCAGTAAACTTTGTGCTTGCCCAGTTGTCTATGTTTTCAGGTTCTATTGTTGGTCGTGGGAAGGAGAATGTATGATTGTACACACTCATCAACAATATTGAGGATTCCACGTTACTTATATTACTCTGATTTTCGATAAATATATTTCGGAATAAACATTTTTTCTTAATAATGGATTTATAATTAGGAAGTTTTGTCTTATTTAAAAATGAAAATTTTTTGTTGTGAAAATGAGACATTACACATAAACATCAACAGCCCCACACACTTCATCAATGATTGTCCCACGTAAGATGTTGTGAGAAAAACCTAAAGAAAACATCCTTAAGTACTGAATGTGTACAAAAACAAAAATGACTTATTTTGAAACAAAAAAAATATTAAGGACTAAATATGTACAAAAATATTAAGGACTATATGTGTACAAAATGAGAAATATATTACCCTATTAAGTCATTTTTCCCGGCTAACCTGGAGTAACCGGTCATAAGGACTAAATGTGTACACTTTAACAAGTTGAAGGGGTAAATGTGGACGAAAAAAAAACTTAGTGACCAAATGTGTACAAATCGAATAATATATTACCCTTTTATGTATTATCCTATATATATATATATATATATATATATATATATATATATATATATATATATATAATTCTATTCTGTGCAACGCGAGAAATTTACTTAAATAAAATTCAAACTTTAACCACAACAAAAGAGTTTTCTAATTTGTGTATACTTATGATTTCAAATATAAAGTCATTAATCACTACAACTCAATAGTTTTTGTAACTTATGGTCAGTAATTGGTAATGACTTTTTATTTGCCTCTCATTTATATACATTGTATCCGTATTAGTAATATATAAAGAAGTTTTCTCACAAACAATCATGTGTTTTAAGATATTTTTAATTAAAATATGAAGATATGAAAAAAAATGTTTTGCCACATCATGGTTATTACTATGCGGATTTTTCTTGGAACAATAAGTATTCTTTCATAATTAGTTTAATGTTATTAATAATTGTAACATTCTGACTCCCAAGAATAATTTATAAAAGCTTTATATTCATTTTATTGAGGGAACTCGACGAGTTGGAGGCCCCAACTCGTCGTGCCGAACCTAGTCATCCCGCATGGTTTATGACTACTACTCGACGAGTCGGAGAATCCCGACTCGACGATTAGAGGTTGTGCATGGAAACCCTAATTTTAGGGTTTGCACCCTATTTAAAGGACCTTAAGTCCTTTCCTCTAGCCCCCTTACCACCTGATATGTGTATTTTTTATATATATTTTTATGCACTTTATCTTAATATTTTGGCCTTATTTATTCTCTTTTAGAACTAAAAAGTACTCGTAATGCTTTGAATTATGTTTTGCAGCTATTCGTTTTCGATAAAGCACAAAAGAAAAGACTGAAGCGGAAACCAGGCTTAGAAGCTAAAAGTAATTAAGAATGCTGGAGCAACAAGTACGCCCAGCGTAAATAGCAATTATGCCCCGCGTAACGACCAAATTGACTTACGCCCCACGTAACTTAAGGGTACGCCTCGCATAATGGCTGGCCTCGGATAAGTTCAATCGCGTAGTAATCCTTAGTACGCCCAACGTAATCCGACTTACGCCCAGCGTACATAAGTCGGCTACAAAGGTTATAAAAGTCGATTTTCAGCTAACCAGGAGGGGGGATTCGACTACCAACTTAATTTGGTCGATATTAAACTTCTGTTAATCCGTTTTAAGGGTCTAGGAGGCGGCCGGAAGGCCATTAAGCTAACGGGAGCGGAGATAGGAAGGGTTGGAGAGCGGATACATGTCGGTAATCATATGGGTTGCTAACGTGACCATGTTTAGCATTCCATTGTGGTACTTTTCTATATTCAGTTTCTGATTTGGGTGTAAAAACCTTTTACTTTGTGTTTATGATTGAATGAAGTTTTTGATTATTAGACTAATTGCTATATTGAATTGTTTATTTATGTTTAATTTATCTTGCCAAGCTTGTTAAAAGATACTTACGTATTAATGATGATTATTTGCTGTTAATTGTTAAGTGAATTGAGTTGTGTGAACACCTGCTTGATTGCTTGTCTCTTATGATTTTGATGACCATCGAGATTATAAGTCTAGGAATAACGAATGTGAAACTAGGATTAACTTGAGAATAAGTAAATTAATATGTGAGCCTTGTTTGATGACCATCAACAAGAGGTTAAATTGAATTGGTAATTCAATTAACTATATTTACAAGTCTTGGTTGATACGAACTGAACACTAGGAAGCATGTTAGTTTAATCAACTGATCACTGTTTAAATTGACTTGTTTGCTAAAGGATTAGTTATAGTGAACGCGAATCTAATCATTTTAGGAATCGGTGAACATGAATAAATGAATTTGTGTATGCAATTGTCTATGTTTTTAAGGTGTAATTTATCTAAACCAAAGTACCTGAAGAGATGTGCTTTCCTGTTAGTTTATCGAGAGTTGTTAATTGTTAGTTTGAGAATTATTAAACCATTTTCTTTATTATTTTCGTGTGACCTGTAACCTATAATCAAATATATTAAATTAATCCACCGTTCCCTGTGACCGACACCCGACTTACCTAAGCTATACTGTAATCTGACTAGGTACACTGCCTATAAGTGCATAGATAGTCTAAGTTTGTTAGGTTATAAATATTAAAATTAGTGGGTACTTTTGTGCACATCACCACCTTTTGACGGACAGAAGAAACCCTAATCGATCTAAACCCTATTCATGAGTGTGTGAGAGGCTAAAGTGTGTTTTTGGTGCATTTGTTGAAGAGGCTTGGAGATTTAGAAGCTTGGAACGAGAAGAAGCTTGTAGATCCAATATCTACATTGTCTTGGCTTGCATTTGAAGGTAAAAATCCTTTACCTTGGATTAAGTGTCTAAGTTCATAACTATTTCTGGAATGTACTTGACCCGATTAACATGGTCCATTCGGGTTGCATGGCATTATGCACTTGGATAGACTAAAATGAGAGAAATGACACTTATGGTTTATTAATATATTATAAGTTCTAATATATTAATAATATTATTTAATTAGTATTGATCAAGAATTAATTTGAAATTAATTAAGTGATCAAAAGGAGACTAATTAAATATATGGGTTGATTGTGTAAATCATCCATTCTTGTATAGTGGGCTAACGATCCATGGTTTATCAAGTTGGGCTAAAACCAATAAGATGCTCCATGGTGTTTTTGAACCCATGGATCCAAGAAATGAAAAGTCATGTCAATTAGGGTTTACATGGTGTAACCCTAATTATGACACACTATATAAGCATCATGTTGTAGACCAAAATCGGCGACTAAGTAAGAAAAGTGAGGGCTAGCCGATTTCTAGAGTGTTTGCATCTCCCTCTAAGTTATTCCAAGTGATTTGGTGTTGTGTGAGACATTTGAGGCATCATACTTGAGGTGCTAGGCTCACAAGGTTCTCAAGGAATCCAAGCATCTAAAGGTATGCATTTCTTTCTAACTTTTTGTTGGAATAGTGTCTAAGGCTGCAACTATATTCGGCAAGTATTTGACCCGGTTGTGCATGGTCCTTTTGGGTTGCCTTCACCATAGCAACTTGATAGGATGATTTATTAAGAGAGAGTAAATATTATTAGTATATTATGAGAATAATATAAAGAATAATATATTGTTATTTGATTAATATAAGTCATAGAATTAATTGGAATTAATTTGGTGACTTAAAGAGATTAATTAAATAAAGGGGTATAAACTATCAATTGTTTGATAGTTAAGCTTTAGACTATAAATCCTTATATATATATATAGTGGACGGATTCTAGAAGCTAGGATAGCTCCAAAATCGTCCAATGACTTATCTATGGAAAGGATTTGGATAGCCTTAAGAGAAGATTATCCAATTAGGGTTTAGGTTGTAACCCTTAAGGAGTCTACAAGTATAAATAGACCCCATGGGCAAGGGAAATCAGCACTTCATCTAAAGCATAGAAACCCTGGCCGATTTCCTCCCCTCTCCTCTCTCCTAAATCATCTTTCTTGCTATTGGTGTTTGTAAGCCATTAGAGGAGTGACAATTGTGACTGTAGAAGCTCCAAGACAACAAGGTCAACAAGGAATTCAAAGGTATGGTTCTAGATCTGTTTCAATGTTGTTATTTAACCTAATTAGCCATTAGAAGTCTTGGATTCAAAGCATGTTTAATTAGAAAGCCTAGATCCAAGCATTAGGGTTTTGCATGCGCACATAGGAAAGTTCTTATGGCTAAAACTCATCAGTGGTATTAGAGACTAGCTTGGTTTTCATTAAATTGTTGCTTGATTAACTGAAACAAACCTGCAAATTCGATTTTTGGTTTCTGAGTCATGGACTCGGCGAGTTCCAAAATGGACTCGGCGAGTCCCTTTGTGCACTCGGTGAGTCCAGGCGTCAGGAATGGCCAGATTCGGGATTTTTTCATAATTATCTTATGGAAACTTACCTTAATCATATTAGATCAACCCTAATCCGATTTTTGATATATATGACTATAATCTTGATCTAATTAAAGATATTTATCAACTAATAAAATATTTAATTTCCTTATATGATAATTAATTAATTATTTTGATTATTTTGGTAATTATCTTACAAGAAATCTTGAATAAATCAAATATAGATAATTAGGAAATTAATTGTTAATTGGAATTATTTGTTATTTGATCCTCCATGTTTTAAATGTTTAAAACTTGTCCTCAAGTTTTGAAATTTATATTTTGTGATTAAAAGTTTTAATTTAGACAATTTAAATTTCAAACCCTAGATTTTAAAAGGTTTAAAATACAACCCTATACTAATATGATATTACTAGAATAATATATATATGTATAACTAAATGCTAGTCTTACCGTTAGTAGGCCTCATTCACGAAGTCGATCTATAAGGTGGGTATAAGGTTGCGGCCTATAAAATGGCGCTTAATGGGTGTACACTCACACCCACCGCTTGCTTGATCGGTGGAGGGTCGTTAGCCGAACGGGTAGGATAGGGCAACCTCATCCTCTCATTAAAAGTATAATAAGTAATACAAAGTAACTACACATATTTTAAAATTTCCCAATCTTAGTTACTTTAGGAAAAGTGAATTGATGCAGTCCCATGAAATTACACTTTGCACCCTTGCTAAGAAGTTAGTGGAGCGTGTGTGGTTTACCGGCACACTAATTGGTTCTAAGCAAAGGTGGCAAAGGGTGATTCATTGTTTATCATAGTTCGATGGAGCGTGTGTGGTTTACCGGCACATCGAATAGGTGATCGTTACAATGAAGGCACCATGTGAATTTGCATGGTAATTCACACCCGCTTTGTGATCCTCGGTATCCCAGTCACAAACAAGAGTGGCATATCGAGATTTAAACATGACATTGAATAGTTTCAATGAATCTCATCCGAACCTAGGAATTCTCAATACACTTAGGACTAATAGTTTAGGTTTTTGTGATGGAGAATTAGTGAATCGTCATTCACTTACCTTCAATTTATTTGCATGTTAGATTACGGCATCCCTTTTTTAGTATGTAAATGTTATTGTTGGATCCTAGCCCTAATTTTTCTTATTGGGTGATAATTAGGGATTCTTATTCTAATCTATCTTTGTCCTTTCTATTTGTAGATGTCGAACGCTAACAACGCTGCTGCTAGTTCTTTCACGTTGATGAGCCTTTGCCAAAAGGTCACCTTCGATGGAACGAACTTTAGCGAATGGATAAGATACATTCGCACAATTGCTCGCTATGAGGATAAGGAGTATGTCCTTGATGAGAAGCTCGAGAAGATCAACCCTGAAATTGCTACTCCGGCTGAAATCACCGCTTTTGAAACTCATGAGCGAGATGCAACGAAGGTACATTGCATCATGATTGCTACCATGAACTCCGAATTCCAAAAGTCCTACGAGGACATGTACCCGTACGAGATGCATCAAGACTTATTGGAGAGATACCACCAGAACGCGAGACAAGAGCGTTATGAGATTTTCACCAACATGATTTCCGCTAAGATGGGTCATGGAGAATCTCTTACCGTGCACCTGCAAAAGATGCAAAGGTATGTCGACCGCCTTCGCAAGTTAAATGTTGACTTTGGGGAAGACTTGGCGATCGACATGGTGCTTCACTCTTTGCCTCCGATGTACAACCAATTTAGGATGACCTACCACATGAACAAAGAGGAGGTCACCCTAAGCAAACTCCAAGGTCTCTTGAGGGTCGCTGAGAGCAACTTCAAAGACAAGTCTGTTGCACCAACTCCCAATCCACCTGCTGCTCCTGTCTTGGCTATTGGTCAAGGGAAGGGAAAGAAGAGGAAAGCTTCATCGAAGAACTATCGCAAGGTTAAAGCTCGGGATGGTGCCTCTTCTAGTGGGACCAAAGTTGATCCCGCAAAGCCCTGTCCTAACCCGAAGGAGGCAGAGTGCCACCACTGCCACAAGATAGGACATTGGAAGAGAAACTGCCCAGAGTACCTGCAAGCAATCAAAGAAGGAAAGATCAAGCCATCTTTCGCAGGTATATACACAATTAAATCTAATGATTCTAATCATGCTATTTCTTGGGTTCTTGATATCGGTTGTGGTTACCACATTTGTTCTAATGTGCAGGGACTAAGAAGAAGTAGGGATGTGGAGCAAGGAAGAATCAATCTAATCATGGGGAACAGAAGATCGTCGCCTGTGACCAAGATTGGAGTGTATTCTTTAGTGCTTAGGAATAATTTGTGTTTAGATTTGAACAATTGTTGCTATTCGCCAGAAATGGCTAGAAACATCATTTCATTTCATGGTTTATATAGACAAGGATTGAGATTTTCTTTTAATAATGAGAATGGTTCTATTTTGGCTTATCTAAATGGTGTCTTTTACTTTGAAGCTATACCATGTAATGGAATATATGAAACTGTTATGATTGTTGATAACTTAGGAAATGATGTTTTGAATATAGATTCTTCCACTAGTATGGATAAAGCATCCTTGTGGCATTGTCGTCTTGGACATGTCAACAAGAAATGCATAGCCCAACTCCAAAAGGATGGAGTGTTGGAGTCATTCGACCTTAGGGAAGATGACACATGCGAGTCTTGTTTACTTGGAAAGATGACTAAGTCACCCTTCACGAGTACATGTGAAAGGGGTGAGGGTCTATTGGACCTAATACATACCGATGTATGTGGACCGTTTAGATCAACCACGAAGGATGGGAACCGCTTCTACGTGACTTTTACCGATGATTATAGTAGATATGGGTATATCTATTTAATCAAGAAAAAGTCAGAAACTTTTGAAAAGTTCAAAGAGTTCAAGAATGAAGTGGAGAATCAATTGGGCAGGAAAATCAAGATGCTTCGATCCTATCGAGGGGGAGAGTACCTAAGTCTTGAATTCCACGATTATCTCAAGGAGTGTGGAATAGTTTCGCAATTAACGCCTCCTAGGACACCGCAGTTGAATGGTGTGGCAGAAAGGCGTAATCAAACCTTATTGGATATGGTTCGCTCTATGATGATTCGTGCTTCACTACCTATCTCTTTCTGGGGGTATGCCTTAGAGACTGCCGCCCATATCCTTAACCGAGTCCCTACCAAGAAGGTTGCCAAAACACCTCACGAGATGTGGACGGGGAAAGCTCCCTCGTTGGCACATATCAAGGTTTGGGGTTGCGAGGCTTTCGTAAGACGAGATACTCACGACAAGCTCGAACCTCGAAGTGAGCGATGCATTTTCATCGGCTACCCGCAGACATCCTTTGGATATCTCTTCTATAGACCGAAGGACAATGTTGTCTTTGTTGCGAGGAGAGGAGTTTTCCGAGAGCGAGAACTCATAGGCCAAGGAGACAGTGGGAGGCAAATCGAGCTTGAAGAGATTCAAGAGTCGATAGATGAAGGAACCTCTACCGCTGGCACTCAACCCGAGGAGGAAACTCCGGTTGAACCGATTGACGAGTCCTTACCTCTTAGACGTTCCGATAGAGTTAGAGTTTTACCCCATTTTTATGGTTTTCATATTACTACCGAAGGGGACACGTATATTAGCGATGGTACACTAATAAATCTTGATGAACCTAATAGCTATAAGGAATCCATGGCAGGCCCGGAGTCTGCAAAGTGGAAAGAGGCAATGGATAGCGAGATCCAATCCATGTATGACCGTTGGGTGCAAATGGATCTTCAAGAAGAAGACCGACGTGGATGGAAACGTACACACATATAAAGCGCGATTGATTGCGAAGGGCTTGACTCAAACTCCCGGAGTTGACTATGATGAGACCTTCTCACCAGTTACGAAGATTAAATCTATTAGAGTGATGCTAGCAATTGCCGCATTTCATGATTATGAGATTTGGCAAATGGATGTCAAGACCGCTTTCCTTAACGGGAAGTTGGCTGAGGATGTTTACATGGCTCAGCCAGAGGGGTTTGTGGATCCAAAGAATCCGAATAGGGTGTGTAAGCTTGAGAAGTCCATTTATGGACTTAAGCAAGCGTCTCGCAGATGGAATCTTTGCTTCGATGAGAAAGTCAAAGAGTTTGGATTTGTACGAAGCGAAGACGAATCATGTGTATATGTCAAAGCCAGTGGGAGTATAGTAAGCTTCCTCGTTCTATATGTCGATGACATATTACTCATAGGAAACGACATCCCGACTCTGCAGGAGGTTAAGTCCTGGCTCGGGAAGTGCTTCGCTATGAAGGACCTCGGAGAGGCTTCTTACATTTTGGGAATAAGGATAGTAAGAGAAAGAAGTAAGACACTAATTGGACTTAGTCAAAACACTTACTTGGAGAAGGTACTAAAACGTTTTAGTATGGAAAACTCGAAGAAGGGAGAATTACCGATACAAAGTAATGCCAAGTTGAGTAAGACTCAAAGTCCGAGTACCGAAGCTGAGATAGCAGAAATGAGCCGAGTACCATACGCTTCCGCAATTGGCTCAATCATGTACGCTATGACTTGTACTCGACCTGATGTAGCCTTCTCTTTGAGCATGGTTAGTAGATATCAAGGGAACCCTGGCAGAGCACATTGGATTGCGGTGAAGAATATCCTTAAGTACCTTCGGAGAACGAAGGAATGGTTCTTAGTCCTTGGAGGGAGTGATGACTTGAAGGTGCGAGGGTATAGTGATGCCAGTTTTCAGACCGACAGAGACAACTACCGTTCGCGGTCGGGCTGGGTCTTTACCCTAAATGGAGGAGCAGTGACATGGAAGAGTTCCAAACAGGAAACCGTAGCTGATTCAACGTGCGAATCAGAGTACATTGCAGCAAGTGAAGCGTCGAAGGAGGCAATATGGCTAAAGAACTTCATCGGTGATCTTGGAGTCGTACCTGCCATAAAGGAGCCCATGGAGATTTTCTGTGATAACGAAGGAGCGGTTGCCTTGTTGGATATGGTTCGTTCCATGATTAGTCGAGCTTTGCTACCAATCTCATTTTGGGGGTATGCCTTAGAGACTGCCGCTCATATTCTTAATCTAGTCCTTACAAAGAAGGTTGCCAAACACCTCATGAGATGTGAACTGGAAAAGTTCCCAATCTAGACCACATCAAGATTTGGGGTTGTGAGGCTTTTGTAAGGCGCGAGTCTCACGATAAGCTCGAACCTCGAAGTGAGAGGTGTATTTTCATCGGCTACCCACAGAGATCCTTTGGTTACCTCTTCTATAGACCTAATGATAATGCGGTCTTTATAGCACGGTGAGGAGTCTTTTGCAAGAGAGAATTCATGAGCCAAGGAAATAGTGGAAGGCAAATTGACCTTGAAGAAATTCAAGAGTCAAGTGGTGAAGGAACCTCAAACCCTAGCAATCAACCTGAGGAGGAAACTCCTATTGATCCTGTTGGATTAGTGTCTAAGCCCGTAACTATATTTGGTATGTACTTGACCCGGTTGTGCATGGTCCTTTTGGGTTGCCTTCTCCAAAGCAACTTGACAAGGTAATTTAAGGAGAGAGAGAGAGAGAGAGAGAGAATATTGGGGTTTATTAATATATTATAAGAATAATATATTAAAAGTGAAATCATATTTATTTAATTAGTATTGGTCATAAATTAATTAGGAATTTATTTGGTGACTAAAAGAGATTAATTAAATAAAGGGGTCCAAACTGTTAAATGTATGATAGTTGAGTTTTGGGCTGGAGAACCTAATGGATCAAGGGGAGAACGAAATTATGATGGGGATCCATCATATTTTCGTCCAAGGCCTTATTCTAGAAGGTTCCTTGGGCTTGTGGCTAAGCTGTCCATTAGGGTTTAGACTGAAACCCTAGTAGCCTGCAAGTATAAATAAGAACCCTAGGCTATGGAAATCGGCTACACTTGCTTCTAAGAGAACCCTAGGGCCAATTTTAGCGTCTCTCACCCTCTCTCATATTGCCTTCTTGCTTGTGGGGTTTGTGAACCATCAGAGGAGTTACAATTGTGACTCTAAGCTCAAGATCAAGAAGATCACAAGGATTTAAGCTACTTGAAAGAGGTAAAACACTTAGATTTGTTTTTATTTTTGATAATTTCGAATTATATCTATGATAGATCTAGGTTTGTAAGTCTTGGATTCAAAGCATGTACAATAGAGAAACCTAGATCCAAGCATTAGGGTTTGTATGAGCACATAGGATTGTTCTTATGCATAAAACCCATCAGTGGTATCAGAGACTTGATTGGTTTTAGTTGTATGTGATGCTTTAACTGTTTACTTGTTGAAAATCATTTTTGTGCCATCTGTTTGATGAACTCGACGAGTTTCCATGAGGAACTCGACGAGTTCCAAAGTGGACTCGACGAGTTTCGACGTCTGACAAAAAGATTTTCGAGATTTTGTTGCTATTTTGTCATGGGATTTATGCCTAAATCGGTTTTGAAGTATAAAATCCGAATTTTATAATATTTGCATGATTATTCTTGCCAAAACAATAGATAATTTCAAATCTTTTAAATATTAGTTGTTTATTTGATAAATATGGATTATTTAAAGTTATTTGGTAATTATCTAATGACTAAAATAAGATTAGGTCAAATATAGATAATTATGAAATTAATTGTTTAATTTAAAATTATTTGTTATTTGATCCCTTGTGTTTTGAAAAGTTCAAAACTTGCCCTCAAGTTTTGAAATTTGAATTTGTGATTAAATGTTTAATTTTGAAAATTTAAATTTCAAACCCTTAGAATTTTACAAGTTTAAAATTCAACCCTATACTATTATATATTATTACAAGCTTAATATATATATATATATATATATATATATATATATATATATATTTATATTTATATTTATATATGTATGTATAACTTAAACTGCTAGTATTACCGTTAGTAGGCCTCATTCACGAAACCAGTCTATAAGGTGGGTATAAGGTTGCTCTCTATAAAATGATGTTTAATGGGTGTACACTCACACCCACCGCTTGTTTGACTGTTGGAGGGTCGTTAGCCGAACGGGTAGGATAGGGCAACCCTCTCCTCATTAAAATTATAATGTAAGATACAAAATAACTACATGTTTTACAAATTCCCAATCTCAGTTACTTTAGGGTAAAATGTGAAAATAATGCTAATCCATGGAATTACACTTCGTACCCTTGTCAAACGTTGGTGGAGCGCGTGTGGTTAACCGACACACTAATTTGAGGATGAAATTGGTAGCGAAGGGTGACTCGATGTTTGTCATAGATCAATGGAGCGTGTGTGGTTTGCCGGCACATTGATTAGGTGATAGAGACATTGAGTGCACCATGTTGATTCGCATGGTTATTCACAACTTGTTTGCGATCCTCGGTATCCCAGTCGCAAATTTGAAGTGCATATCGAGATTTAAACATGCCATTGAAAAGTTCAATGAATCTCAAAGATGTAGGAGTTTTCAATACATTTAAAACCTAAATTTCTTTTTTGTTTTTCATGGTGAGAATTAGTGAATCGTCATTCACTTACCTTCCTTCAAATTATTTACTTTTAGAGTACGACATCCCTTTCTAATTTGTAAATAATGTTGTTGGATCCTAGACCTAATTTCTCATTTGGGTGTTTAATTAGGGATTCATTTCTAATCAAACTTTCATCCTTTCTTTTTCAGATGTCTGCAAACAACAACAACAACAACGCTTCTGGGTCACTCTCATTAGTGAACCTGTGTCAGAAAGTGACATTTGATGGGTCAAACTTCAACGAGTGGATGAGATATATTCGCATGATCACACGCTACGAGGACAAAGAATATGTCCTCGATGAAAAGCTTGAAAAGATCATCCCAGATGTTGCTACTCCTGAAGAGCTGGCCGCCTTTGAGGCCCACAAGCGTGATGCTACGAAAGTTCACTGCATCATGCTGGCCACCATGAACCTTGAACTCCAAAAGTCCTATGAGGACATGTATCCGTATGAAATGCATCAGGATTTGCTGGACATGTATCACCCGAGTGCGAGGCAAGAGCGCTATGAGATCATTACTAACATGATCACCGCTAAGATGGGGAATGGAGAATCCATAACCTCTCATTTGCAGAAAATGCAAAGGTATGTCGATCGTCTTCTCAAACTTAATGTTAAGTTTGATGAGGATTTGGCTATCGACATAATCCTCCAGTCCCTGCCCTCCTGCTACAACCGGTTTAGGATGACCTACCACATGAACAAGGAGGAGGTCTCCTTGATCAAGCTCCAAGGACTCTTGAGGACTGCTGAAAGCAACCTCAAAGACAAATCCGTTGCACCATCCCCTGCTGTGGCCGCTCCTGTGATGGCAATAGGTCAAGGAAAAGGTAAAAAGAGGAAAGCTCCATGTAAAAGCCACCATAAGGGGAAGCCCCCTGATGGTTCATCCTCAAGTGGGACCAAAGCAGACCCTGCTAAACCCTCCTCCGATCCCAAGGAAGCAGAGTGCTTCTATTGTCACCAAAAGGGACACTAGAAACGAAGCTGCCATCAGTATCTACAAGATACAAAGGATGGGAAGATTAAGCCCACCTTTGCAGGTATGTATTCTATTAAATCTAATAACTCATCATTTGCTACTTCATGGGTTCTCAATACAGGGTGTGGTTACCACATTTGCTCTGATATGCAGTGCCTAAAAAGAAGTAGGGAGGTGGAACATGGAAAGATGAACCTGATTATGGGAAACAGAAGATCGTCGCCTGTGACCAAAGTCGGTGTTTATTCTTTAATGTTGAGTAATGGGTTAGGGATAGATTTAAACAATTGCTGTTATTCGCCAGATATGGCAAGAAACATTATTTCATTTCATGGGTTGTTTAGACAAGGTTTCAAATATTCTTTTGATAATAATAATGGTTCTATCAATGTTTATTTGAATGGTGTCTTTTATTTCAATGCATTACCTTGTAATGGGATTTATGAATCTGTGATGGTTGTTGATAATTTAGGAAATAATGTTTTGAATATTGATTCGTCTACTAGTTTAGACAAAGCATGCTTGTGGAATTGTCGTCTTGGCCATGTCAACAAGAAACGCATAGCTCAACTCCAAAAGGATGGAGTGTTGGAGTCATTCGACCTTAGGGACGATGACACATGTGAATCTTGTTTACTTGGGAAGATGACCAAGTCACCCTTTACTGGCACCTGTGAGAGGGGTGAGGGTCTATTGGATCTCATCCACACCGATATGTGTGGGCCTTTAGATCCACCACAAGGGATGCTTGCCTCTTCTACGTGACTTTTACAGATGATTATAGCAGATATGGATATATCTACTTAATCAAGCAAAATTCGGAAACCTTTGAAAAGTTTAAAGAGTTTAAGAATGAATTGGAGAATCAGCTGGGCAGGAAAATCAAGATGCTTCAGTCAAACCGAGGAGGAGAGTACCTAAGTCTTGAGTTTCACGACTATCTAAAAGAATGCAGAATTGTTTCGCAATTGACGCCTCAGAGGACGCCACAATTGAATGGTGTGGTTGAGAGACGTAATCGGACCTTGTTAGACATGGTTCGTTCTATGACGAGTCGGACTTCGTTACAGATAGCTTTCTGGGGGTATGCCTTAGAGACTGCCGCCCATATCCTTAACTTAGTTCCCATCAAGAAGGTTACCAAGACTCCTCATGAAATGTGGACAAGGATGGCTCCCTCGTTGGCACATA